>NC_136261.1:414425661-414925661 GCF_964187855.1 Myxine glutinosa
ATACAAAGCTCTCATTAACAGTGTTTAACACCAAACGAAACTTACCAATGTCCTGGTGAGTATTCTTCATCAGAGGAAAGACTGGAATAATACAAGCTCATCTTCATTCGCAATGTTTAAAATTGAACTGAATACGGCTTTTTATAATGAACAAAATGTATTTTCGGGAAGGAACTGCTTATCAGCATTTGGGAAACTGAGGGCGTATGTGTAAAAAACAGGAAATGAAACAATGAGAACCTTTGGGAAGTGATCCAAGTCATAAAACATGTCATTTCTCAAAAGTGAGCTATTAATTAGAAAAGGTTTGAGTATGGTAGCCTTGGTATATAAATGGTAATATCTAAAAAGTTAATGTTAATGTTAAAAAAGTAAAAAGTTAAAGAAAGAAAAGCTAATGGGAGTTCCTATTGAGAAGACTGATCAAAGATTGAATCTTAAGATGGGCGTTCTAGAAGGAGGAAGGAAAAGTATTTATGAATGGTCTGAGAACTTTGATGGACGCCACATCGTTGGAGGACAGACCATCTATTATAACCTCAAAATGATTTGTGAATCTGGTGGCGCACAGACTCGATCATTGAGGGAAACTTTTCACTTTATAAAAGCACAGAGACTGAATAGCGATCGGGTTCTGTTTGTGAATATCTTGGATGGAGATGAGACGAGTAGGAGGATCGATGGATTAAAGAAAATGATGAATGACAATATATTTGTTGGATCAATGAAAGAATGGGCAGAGAGTTGATCTCTATGTTCAGAGAGGGTAGACTGATCGAGTGATCATAGGGTTAATGATAGAATGACCATAGGGTAGATTGGTAGAATGATCGAATGATCATAGGGTTAATGATAGACTGGGTAGATTGATGATCATCGGGAGAAAAGAGGGCGTAAGAAAAAAGGGTAAGATTTTTGGGTGGCAGAGAGGGTATATGAGAAAACCCCATGTAAATAGATGGGATGGTCTAGTGGTCCAGGATCACCCTTATTGATCTACTCAAGGGTTTTAACCAAGGCTCTACCAAACTATTTCCAATTTGAACTCAAAATGCTAGTTAAACAACATTTCTAAGAATTAACTTCAAAGGGTCAACAAATTCATTTTATAACAGATCTAATTCTCATCCAATAATTTTCCTTACCAACTGTCATATTGTAACACTTTAATAAACCTTCGAAAAATGTCTCCCAAATCAATAAATTCCCTTTTTACTTTACAAATACTCATCTGTAAATGATGTATTCAATTACAGTTTCTCCCAATTTGTTTGGCCTAAATGGCCGCAAAAGTGGCTGCCAACATGCAGTACCTTTTTATCTACCAAGCAAGTATTCTCCCACTTAAGACCTCCACCAAATTTTTTTTAATCTGGGATTTCTAATTATATGGATGCACACTCTCAGGACATTTCAGGCTGCTGTTAACAATCCACTATGATAAATTAATTCCTTTACCCACAATTAATTAATGAATACAAATTGAAGATATTATCCTTATCACATTCATTTAAAGATTCATTGTTTTATGAAAATCAATATTCGTTAAAATCTGGTGTTACCTTTTTTTCGGTATCAATTTCAGCAAGATTTTCTTTACTAATCTTTTTTTCCCATATGATCTACGTCTAATACACATAAACACAACACAATTTATATGCTGATAAAATTCAAGTTCATATATATCAAAAATCCGTGGACAGAGTATTCTGATAAATCCATATAAGATCTCTTACAAATTTGGCTAATTTTGTACTCCCACATATATGTATATTTTTTTAACATGAAGCTGATATTCATAAATAGCTTTTATTCTCATATAAATTCTATCAAAAATGCAATCCCAAGGTTACTCACAATTCCTTACTATAAATTAATGGCTGCTTACTACTCAGCACATCAAATCTTTGTATTCCATCTGCCTTGACAAAAGAGATAATCTTCATAATCAAATTGTCTTTTTATTTTATTTTACGGATTTTATGGATATTTAATCCCATCCACATCAAACTATCTATTTCAAGAGAGGCACACTGTCAGTTTTAGCAATCTTTTAAGAGAAAAAATACACAAATTCATACATTATGTATATTTGTTTGCGTTGGAACCATTATTTGCAGATCAAGATGGGTGTTTCATAAAATTTGTCCCTCAATTTTAGAAATGCAGTTACACAAACAGATAAAAAATAATAATTTATTCTTAGAAAACCCCTATAATGTCCACATTGAAATCACCCTTTTGGTTCCCACAATAACTTATCCAAATTTGACAACACACCCGTTTGCATGTCAGTCGACCACTGACCAATCAATCATGCAAAGCAATTAGTCCGAAATTCCCGCCTGATCATCATGTGACTCTTGTCACTTGGTTCCCCAAAAAAATTGCAAAGCAATTGTTCCAAACTCTGTAAATTCAAAAAAAAAAAATTTTTTTCCCCAAAATGCTCCCTAAAGCCACATTTATAATTGGCAAATATGAGGCTTCCAGAATGAACTCTAATCTTGGATCTTTTAATTCTATGTTCCAAAAAATGTCCAATTTCGGCATTTGATCAATTAATTATTATTTTGTTAATAAGCAAAAAATAAATCATTCTTGGTCCGAAAACTTTTCAGACACAAGAAGCATCGACAGTTACTCATGTTGGTCTAGTGATCTTATCTGTTGAGGCCAATCGTCATTTGGGATCTGCAGCAATGAAGGCCTAATCGTTGTCTGAGGTACCAGTAAGCACTGGTACCCTTGATCTTGGTTTTTCCCTATGAACCTGTCTCCTATTTGAATATGGACAACGTCATCCCCAGTGTCCCATATTTCCACAATTAAAACACCTGGCCTTGTCATTGCCTGTTCTTTCAGGGCTACCTATCCTATTACTTCCTAGTTTTCAATTCTTGTCCTAATCTATCCAATCGACTTCGCTCAAATGTACCATTTCTTGGAAACTCCTTGGCATGTCCCTTTGTCCACAAATACCAATTCTCGATCTCCCTAATGGCCTCTACACCATAAAGATTGTACATAGAATATGTACAAGTACCTTTTCGTGGAATATCTGGTTCAACTTTTCTACCCTGACAGGCCCTATTTCCCATTTCGCCTATAGGAATGTATTAGGCAAACCGCTGTGTGGTGTGTCTTCTGAGGTTGATATGACAGTCGTTCTTCACTGGTGATTCCAGGAAGAGTCTCTCCAACTTTCAATTGATGATGGCAGCTGAGTCCAGGAACACCTCCTTTTTGTACCACCGTTTCACCAACCGATCCCCAAACTGATCGGACAGGTAAATGACCACCGACAGGTGGGGAACCACCTATCGGTCCCTTGTCACCAAAGCCAAAACACTTTTGCGGAGGCCAGGTAATTGTGTTCCCTGTCAAAAAGGCACACCAGATATTAAGCATAAATATAAAATATATATTCGGACCTTTCCTTCACTTTTGTCAACTTACCACCTTGCTCATTTTTGAAGGTATCTTCACATTAACATAAATATTCTGATTCCACATTGATTTCACAATGTGGATTTTATCACATTTTTAATCAAACTATCTTCGAATGAACTCAAAAATCAAATCAAAAATCAAATCAAAATCAAATCAAAAAATCAAATCATCTTCCTCTAAAAAAAAATTTTCCCTAAAAAATCAGTTATTTCCCAATCTTCTGATATCCACTCTAATCCATTTTCCTATCAAGTCTTACAAAAGAGCCTGGAAGAGAATGGAAAATCAAAAGCTCTATCAAAAGAACAATAGTGTGTTGTTCCAAACCCACCACAACAAAAAAACATCAGCCAAAAAAAAATCCTACTAAAATTCAATAGAACACCATTTAGCTCAATGCACCCTAATTCCTCATTTCACGAGTAGGAAACACAATGCCGCCTCTTGGGGGCCCTCCAGGGAGCGAAAATATGCTTCCCACTCATCCTATTACCTCCATCAAAAAAGAGGATATTACATTTAAATCCGTTTGTTTGTCTGTCTGCACAGAACAATTTTGATTTTCTCTGCATTCGTTGATACGAATTACAGGAAAATTCCATCACAGATAAACCTCACATGTACAATTTTGTAAAATCATAATCATGTCATTGATGACATGGTATAGGCACCATAATTGTTTTAACACAACAATCTTAAAATCACCGAGAAAAAAATCCTGGCAAAGATCCACAATCCCTGATTGCTGTGTCAATGGTAATATTACCGACATAACATATCAATATTGATTTATAATAAAACAATAAAATTAAGATATAATATCTCATGGCAAGGGGCAATGCCACCTCATGCCATGCCCGATGGTTCAGGGAAAACAATAACGTTTACCTGCAGGACATATGTCCACCCAGGCAAAACCTACCCCAGTCAGTTCAATAAAACCCCCCAAACAACCCGATATAACGCTGATCTGGACCACACCCTACCACAAAACACCCACCAGCCTTTTCGGTGGGGTGGGGGGGGGGGGGTGTAGAATGATGGATGATGAAAGGGATAAATTGCATCCAACACCAATCCATGTTGAACAAGGGAGGAATTCATGGTTAACATGCATCACATAGATTCATTAGTGAGACAAAATTAATCAGACAGATGTGAGACAGTTCATTGGAAAAAAATGTCTCAAATGTTTCAGATGCCATGTTGCACTATGGCTGCATAATGAAAGCCACACTTTCACCAGTGGCTGCAGAATTGTCATCCTGTTGACAATTAAAAGTTGGAAAACCATCTCAAAATGTTTTGCCAAAAATCATAACCACTTCAAAATATTAACAATTTTGCTCCAATCATGCTCAAATTATTTTGAAACTCTATTTAACCAAGAGAAAAAAATGGATGGAAGAAAAAAAAAAGAAAATAAGACTAAAAAGGGAAAACGAGAAAAAAGAGAGAAAAAAACAAGACCTGGACTCAGTAAGAGGCTGCAATAAGGGTTTGAGGGGAGGGGGGCGGGAGCTGGCGGGAGGGATGGGGGGGAGGGGAGGGCAGGACAGGTAATACAGGTGTTTTTTGGCCTCGGGGATGTTGGATGCTTCCATTGTGATGACTGCAACTTGGTTTCTGGGTCGTACCCATAAACCCAGGACTCATCACCAGTGATCACTGTGTTGAGGAAGCTGGGATCGCTGTTCACAGTCTCCAGCATGTCCTGTGCGATCTCCAAACGGAGTTGCTTCTGCTCAATCGTTAGCAGCTTTGGTACGAACTTCGCTGAGATTCTCCTGAAGCCCAAATCCTCCTTCATAATGGAATGAACGGTGTTGAATCTTGCAGATCGTTTCCACTTGGGAATCACCAAGCTTTACACAAAATTTGATGCAGTAGCGTTGTTCAAGTTTTTCCATCATTTTGTCAAAAACGAAAATCCAACGGCGCTCACTTACATGTCCTCACTCATCGGCGGTCTGCCGTCGAATGACAGCTTCTGCAGGTGGGAAAAAATTCACGCGTGCGCATTAGGATCGCCTACATATGTGCACCAATCAACGCCTCCCTAGCTTCTTTTTTTTTACGCACGAAAAATAAAGGTCGGATACTTTTTGAACACAGTAGTATCAGCGACAATACTCCCAGTCTTAAAATGGAAGAGATGTTGAATAGAAGACTTAACTCAAAGACCCCCCTAAATGTATCCTTCCTTAAAAGAAGATGTCAACACCTTAAACTGGAACACGCTACATACAATGGGAATTTGGGTGTTCTTCAAGGAAAACCTCGATACCTTTGCTCATTTTTAAGAAAACAGATGGAGAGGAAGGTACTGATAAGAATAACGTGGTGTGTGATAATACTAAGGTAAAACAACTTCAGGTTTCTCTCGATGGAACACCTTATCTGTGAGATAGAGTGGACATTAATTGGGAAAATAATGATTATGCCAAAGCCTACAGGTCTTACCAAAAGGTGTGTGAAAGAAATGGTAATCAGGATCCCATTTTGGATATAGTCACGTTTAAAGTCTATATAAAATCAATGCGATTGACCTGAGCGCTCAAAAGGAAACTATAAAGTCCAATAGAGTGGATACTTCCCTATACATTGAAAGAGGAGAGAGTGAAGAACTTGATGCATATTGTTTGCTCTTGGAAGAAACAGAACTACAGATTAATACGGATAATGGTGTTATGACTATCATCACATAAGTAAAAACTAGAAAATATATTTTCGTAATATATAAAAATGAGTAAAGTAACAACTGACGTATATATTAATCAAATCAATCATGATAAACTATCGTCTTGTGTTCAAAATCAAAAACCTTGTACGATTAATGTTCATACAATTAAAAGAAAGGGTGATATAAGAATTAGTGTTTTGCTCACAAAAGTGCAGGTGAATTAAATAGTACCGGTTCACTTAGTTTTAAAATGTCAAAACCTATGTTGAAGAAATATTCACAAAAGGAGATAAATGGGGGATTTCTTCCATTTTTAATTCCTCTATTTGCCGGTTTAAGTGCAGCAGGAGCTTTGACGGGTGGTATTTCAGCAGCGGTAAAAACTGCTAATGAAAAGACGGCCCAACTGGCGACCCAAAAAGAATTGGAAAGACATAACAAGGAGATGGAAAGACGCAAGGGGTCGGAGAAACAAGTTAGTGGAAGCGGTGTAATTGTAGATTTTGCTGAAAAACTTGAAGGCCTGCCTAATAAAGCAAGATCGTTAGTTGGAGATGCGCTTTCTTCTATCACACAGATGGGCGTAAAACTAACTAAAAGGGGGGTAATGGACTATATCTTTCTCCTAAATAAAAAGAAAATTTATTTTCGAAAATAAAATGGAGGAGTGGTTTAAACATTTTGGAGAGAATACAACGTGAAATATAGAACTTGGGAAATATTGCAAACAGCAAAACCTCGATAACGTAAGTAGTTGTATGAGGGATGAATTAACAAAGCTGCCTAAAAATACAACGAATATTATTATGAATTTAGAAGCTAATACTGGGAATGGCACGCATTGGACTTGCATTCATAATAGTCGGGATAAATATTATTTCGACAGTTATGGGCTTCCACCGCCTCTTGAAGTAATTAAATTCCTACAGTATGGTGTTTTTCAAACATTTCAAGTCCAAGAAGTAAATTCCAAATGTTGTGGCCAATTATGTTTACACGTATTATTTCACCTCAACAATAATGGAAAATTTTATGGTATTATATTAAATCTTATGTAAAATGACCTACGTTGGAAAAGACGGTTCTATCTTTAGGGGATCTCTGGAGTCGGATGTTGATTTATCAAATTATTATGCAAAGGCCCAGGCCGAATGACAAAAATATGATATAACTAAAAATATTCATATGAAAAATAGTTATAAATTAACCAATTATCCGAGCCCCACAGATGACAATTACTTGGTGAGATTAGGTGATTTATCTATATATATAAAGCAGTAAAGTATGTTTGTTTGTTTGTCCTCTTATAACTCGAGAACTACTCATCGCAGAGAAAAACCAAAGGCATATTCGGAATCAGTACGTCTCAGAGCAACTACAGCACACCTTAAATTTTAAAAAACTTCGGGTTTTAAAATTAGCGTATTAGTGCAGAAGCGCTAGCAGAAGAGGGAGGGAATCGAAGGGAGGGAGCGCAGCGCTCCCTCTAGCGCCACTGTATGTTCGTTTAATACGTACGCGCTTTGATGGGCGGGGCGTATGGCGTTAATGAAATGGTCGAATGCGGAAGTGCTTGAAGCCGTTGCGAGCGACTCGCACGATCTCTTGTCATGGTCCACAAGATTATCACAGAGACGTGCAGCTTCCAGCATTACGAGATATGATCGAGACCTAACTTTTGAGGCCAGTCCCAGCCTTCTAGGCCCCGTGGTTGGTTCAGACGACCCCGACAAAGGACGTGTTGGATTTTATCGCGAGCCGATTCGAGCGCCGACGTGCTGGCGAACAAAACCAGTCATATCTTTTTAACGCGTGGTTCGATTTTTTTACAAAATAAACTTTTTCTTGAAAGGCTGAACCGTGCGCTCACAACGATACCGAGTTTGACCCTGGGAGAGCCGTTTTGCGCCGGCAAAGGCGCCTTGTTTTCCGTGATGACCATGTCGTGCTGCATAGATTACCATAAATTATAATGTATTACCGGCGGCGCATTCCGTGACGTCACGGCTCACTTAATTGCAATTATCTCTGGGATTCCTTGGCCGAATCGTACCAACTTCTATCTATCTATAATTCCAGCAATCTCTGTGTGTCTGTCTGTGTGTTTGTCTGTGTGTTTGTCTGTGACCGCTGTTTCTCGACAACCACGGGTCCGATATACTTGAAACTTGCCAGGTATATTGCTGGGGACCCGAGGATGTGCCTTTTCAAGGTTTCATATTAATCGGACAAGTAGTTACCGAGCTATGGCGATTTAGCCGTTCGCCGTACGCTTTGGCTTTACGAATGGACCAAACCCCCCCCCCCCCCCTTCACATGCCTCCCCCCCTTCACATGCCTCCCCCCTTCACATGCCTCCCCCCCAAAGCCCTCTCCCTCCCACAGATCTCTCGATGTCTCCATGTCTCTCGGTCCCTGCTCTCAAATGTTGTGTTTGTGTCCTTCCCCCTCTCTCCCCATCTTGTCTACCGCTCCCGATGTTATTTGTTTTATGTGTCTGTTTGTCTTTCTGTGTGATTAATTTTCGCTCTTTCACGAGCCTCGATCTTGTATACAAAAAAAAAAAAAAAAAAAAAAAAAAAACCCATTTCATGTAAATAGAGGGGGGGGGGGGGGTTCTGTGGTCGTTACTGGCTTTGCGAATGGACCAAACCATTTCATGTAAATAGAGGGGGGGGATATAATTTTAGATATATATATAGTACGGGCATGCCCTAGTATATATAAAGCAGTAAAGTATGTTTGTTTGTCCTCTTATAACTCGAGAACTACTCATCGCAGAGAAAAACCAAAGGCATATTCGGAATCAGTACGTCTCAGAGCAACTACAGCACACCTTAAATTTAAAAAAACTTCGGGTTTTAAAATTAGCATATTAGCGCAGAAACGCTAGCAGAAGAGGGAGGGAATCGAAGGGAGGGAGCGCAGCGTCTCCCTCTAGCGCTTCGCAGTGCCAGTGCTTCTGTTCGCGTAATTAGCGTATTTCGGAATGTTAATTTTTCAACTTCATTATTCGGAATCAGTACGTCCCAGAGAAACTTCGTAATGTTAATTTTTCAACTTCATCCGATTGACATGGGACCAACGGCATGTGACAGAGAGTGAAACATACATGCCACATTTATTTGACGGCAATGAGTTCCGACTTCCGGGTTCGTGCCGCCAACCCTGTTAGGCGCCTCTTGCGGCACACAGGGAATTAAGAGTGAACTGGTACTCAATTTGCCGACCTCGGTAGGATGACAGGATGAGTCAACCCCCCTGGTGTTAAGGGGGAGGAGGAGGGGAGGGGGAAGAGGAGGGGAGGGGAATGGGGGGGGGGAGGGGGAGGTGAAGGGGGGAGGGGAAGGGGGAGGGGGGAGGGGCCCTTCTTCCCCCAGGCACCCCCACACCCTCCCCTCCCCCCTTCCCCTCCCCCCTTCCACTCCCACCCTTCCCCCTCCCCCTCCCCCCCCATTCCCCTCCCCTCCTCTTCCCCCTCCCCTCCTCCTCCCCCACCCGGCAATGCCGGGTACTTCTGCTAGTTACAATATAAATCCACAGAGAAAACGGCAGATTTTGATAAACAAGTAGAATTTACAGCCACAACACCCAGTTCTCCAGACCGTACACCTTTTCATATTAAATTTAACACGTCACTTACAATTAAACTTTATAAAGAAGGACATATAGTTTTTTTTTTTGTTTTTTTTTTGTATACAAGATCGAGGCTCGTGAAAGAGCGAACATTAATCACACAGAAAGACAAACCGACACATAAAACATATAACATCGGGAGCGGTAGACAAGATGGGGAGAGAGGGGGAAGGACACAAACACAACATTTGAGAGCAGGGACCGAGAGACATGGAGACATCGAGAGATCTGAGAGAGGGCGAGGGCTTTGGGGGGTGGGGGGGCAAGGGAAGGGGGCGGTGGGAGAGGTATAAAACATATGGACACTGCCAGGACTTCCAGGAAAGAAGTTGGAATTTCAAACAAGGTGGATCTGGGGTGAATTAGCGGGGGTAGAAAAGATCAAGGTTTTGGATGGGGGAAGATAAGAGATGGTGGTGAACAGCTGTTTTAAAGACCTGGAGGGAGGAGTGGGATTGAAGGGAGTGAGGGAGTTTGTTCCAGAGGCGGGAGAAAAGAGGAATGAAAGAGTGAAGGTGAGCAGAGAGCCGAGATTTCGGCAGTTTAACCATCAGAGGGTTGCTGGCAGATCTTGTGCGACCTGTAGGAATATTTGGGGGACAGAGCACAGAGAGAGCTGGGGGTGCAAGGCCGGAGAGGAGTCGGTAGAAGACAGAAAGACCACCTACCTGCCTGCGGTGAGTGAGTGAAAGGCCCTCAGAGATAGCTTCATCGCGGGAGATTCCAATAATTCTGAAAGCTTTGGTTTCAACAGCGTGAAGCCGAGCTAGGTGTGAGGCAGGAGCACCGGCCCATAGGGGAGAACAGTATTCCATTGAGCTGCGGATAAAAGCCTTGTATGTGGTGAGGAGCTCAGGTGTGCCGAGGAAGGACTTCGCACGAAGGAGGATGCCCAGTCGGCGACTGGCTTTGGAGGCCAGCTTGGAAATGTGGTTTTCCCAAGAAAGATCATGGCAGATAGTGAGACCCAAAAGCTTGAGCGACAGAACTTCTTGGAGAGGATTGTTGAGAAAGTAGATGGGAGGGTTGTCCAGTCGATCTTTTCGGAGAGACATAGTAAGAGTGTGAGATTTGTCAGGATTGAAAGACATGTTCCACTTGTTTGACCAGTCTGTGATTTTGGCCAAGTCTTCAGAGAGTGAGGAGGCTGCAGACTGCCGATCTGAGGGAAGAGGAATGGAGCGGCAAAGAGTGGAGTCATCAGCAAAGAGATAGAGAGGATTTTCAAGAGAGTCAGAGAGATCATTGATGAAGACCAGAAAAAGCACGGGGCCCAGAACACTGCCTTGGGGAACTCCAGCCTGAACAGGAAGAGGAGATGAGAGAAACCCATTCAGGGCCACACGTTGACTACGACCAGAGAGGAAGTCCGCAAGCCATGCATGGAGATTTCCATGGATACCATAGGAGTAGAGTTTGGTGAGCAGAGCTGGGTGCCAGACCGTATCGAAGGCACGTGATATGTCGAGGGAGACAGCTCTGATTTCCTGTTTGGCATTGAGGACCTCCATCCATTGTTGAGACAGGAGAAGCAGCATGTCCAGAGTAGAGTGACCTGGTCTGAATCCAAATTGATGATCAGAGATCAAGCCATTGGAGAAGAGGAAAGATTTCATATCCGAAGCAATGATGGATTCCATGACTTTGCTGATAATTGGGAGCAGGCTGATTGGTCTGTAGTTAAAAGGATCTGTTTTTGCACCTTTTTTGTGTAAAGCGGTAATGTTTGCTGATTTCCAGGATGCTGGCAGATGACCTTGAGCAAAAGATAGGGTGAAAAGAACAGAGAGAGGGTGAGATAGAGCGGCAGAGCAGGATTTTAGGACCCGTGGGCTGATGCCGTCTGGTCCAGTTGCAGAATCAGAGTCGAGGTTAGACAAAAACTCCTCCACCTTGTCAGGAGAGAAGGACACAGTGTCCAGGAGCAGTTGGGTTCGACTGGGAAAGGTGGGAACAGAGAGAGATGGGTTTGGGACTAAAGATTTTGAGGCAAACACAGAGTTGAGGCATTCGGCTTTGTCACGTGCGATGTCAACTGTGTGGCCATTTGAGGTAAGGGAGGGGATGGAGGGGGAACAAACACCAGAAACGGATTTGACCAGACGCCACCAGGATTTGGAGGAAGGAGACAGGTTTGAGAGTTCGTTCTTGAGTGAGGAGAGACAGTGCTTCCTGGCACTCCTGAGGGTAGACACACACTTGTTCCGAGCTTGGTTGAAGGAACTGAGATTGCCTTCAGTTGGATTAGCCTTCCAAGAGGCAAAGGCAAGTTGTTTCAGGGCAACTGCCTCACCACAAGATTCGGTGTACCATGGACGGGAGGAAGGGTAAGACAACTGAAGACGAGATGGGATAAATCTGTGCATGAGAGAGATCAGTTTGCTTTGGAAGAATTCCCAGGAAGAATTGATGTCAGAGGCAGTGGAGATGGGAGACCAATCCAGACGATTGATGGCTGCTTGAAGCCCGTCCCAGTCGGCCTGAGTGAAATGCCAGACTCTTCGACGCTGAGGAGGCTCTCTGAGAATGGCCGGAGAGATGTCCACTTTGACAAGCACATGATCAGAAGAACCGATTGGAGCAGAAGAAGAGCAGCAGACATTAGCAGGGAAGTTTGTCATAACCAAATCTAGAAGAGAAGAAACTCCATTGGCTGAGATCCGGGTTGGGAAATTAACAGATTGTGTCAATCCCAGTGAGTCACAGAAGTCCTTTGCTGAGGTGCCATGACTGGTGAGAGAGGAACCCACACCCAACCAGGTGGCATGATGACAGTTGAAGTCACCACATATGAGGAAGAGAGAGTTGGGATGAGTGGATAGAAGTTGGTCCATGTTGTCAGAGAGTGAAATGTAAATTGAGTCATCACTGTTTGGGGGACGGTACAGAACACATATGAACAAAAGGTGGGAGCGGAGAGGAAGCCATAGCCAGAGGTACTCCTGGGGGTGAGGAGGAGAGAGGGCAGTGCAAGGAGAATGAGGAAGAGAGTTTTTGATAAAGATAGCCACCCCACCACCAGGACGAGGCTCAGGTCTATCATACCGGAAGAGGGAGTAACCAGGAAGAGATGTTGAGGAATCAGAGACATCTTGAAGGAGGAAAGTCTCTGTTAAGCAGATTAAGTCTGGATTGTCAGAAGACGCAGATTGTCAGATTGTCAGATTTTATCAGAAGAAGATTGTCAGAAGTTATCGCAAAAACAAAATCTTGCCCCCAGGCAATGTGATGGGATAAAAAAAAACAGAACAAAAATTTTCCCCCAATCCTCAAGGAAAAAAAAATCCACACACACAGGGACATGCACCACCCTTTCTTCGAAGCAAATATGAAAGATCTTGGGTAAAAACATTTTTACAACAGTTATTGCAAAACAAAAAAACAACAGCCTGAGGGCATAAAAGACCGCCGAATGGAGGAGTAGGGGTATCGTACCCAAATGCATCGTAGGGTTAAGTAATCACTTTGGGTTTTCTTGATCATCCATATTCCCTGTTGCTCCGATGATCACTGGGACAATTTCAGGTTTATTTTTTTTGACTTTTTGAGAGAAACCTTTATCACATATCAAGCATTTGTAAGGTCGCTCTCCTGTATGGATCCTCATATGTAATTTCAAATTGCCTTTTTGAGAGAAACCTTTGTCACATATCGAGCATTTGTGAGGTTGCTTGCTTTCTTCTATGGGTCCTCATGTGTAATTTCAATTTGCTATTTTGAGAGAACCCTTTATCACATATCAAGCATTTGTGCGGTCGCTCTCCTGTATGGATCCTCATATGTATTTTCAATGTGGTGTTTTGAGAGAAACCTTTATCACATATCGAGCATTTGTAAGGACGCACTCCTGTATGGATCCTCATATGTGATTCCAAATGGCCTTTGTGAGAGAAACCTTTATCACATATCGAGCATTTGTGAGGTCGTTCTCCTGTATGGATCCTCATATGTACTTTCAAACCGTTGTTCTGAGAGAAACCTTTATCACATATCAAGCATTTGTGGGGTCGCTCTCCTGTATGAACCCTCATATGTAACGTCAAACTGCCTTTTCGAGAGAAACCTTTAACACATATCGAGCATTTGTGAGGTTGTTCTCCTGTATGGCTCCTCATATGCATTTTCAAACTGCTTTTTCGAGAGAAACCTTTGTCACATATCGAGCATTTGTGGGGTCACTCTCCTGTATGGGTCCTCATATGTAGTTGCAAACTGCGTTTGTCAGAGAAACCTTTATCACATATCGAGCATTTGTGAGGACGCTCTCCTGTATGGATCCTCAAATGCAATTTCAAACTGTTGCTTTGAGAGAAACCTTGATCACATATAGAGCATTTGTAAGGTTGCTCTCCTGTATGGATCCTCATATGTGATTTCAAATGGTCTTTGTGAGAGAAACCTTTGTCACATATCGAGCATTTTTGAGGTCGCTCTCCTGTATGGATCCTCAAATGTGATTTGAAA
Source organism: Myxine glutinosa (assembly GCF_964187855.1). Taxonomy (NCBI): domain Eukaryota; kingdom Metazoa; phylum Chordata; class Myxini; order Myxiniformes; family Myxinidae; genus Myxine; species Myxine glutinosa. Next base: position 414,439,898 of record NC_136261.1, read on the forward strand.
TGGCCTTTTTGAAAGAAACCTTTTTCACATATCGAGCATTTGTAAGGTCGCTCTCCTGCATGGATCCTCATATGCGATTGCAAATGGCCTTTGAGAGAGAAACCTTTATCACATATCGAGCATTTGTGTGGTCGCTCTCCTGTATGGATCCTCATATGGATTTTCAAATTGCCTTTTTGAAAGAAACCTTTTTCACATATCGAGCATTTGTAAGGTCGCTCTCCTGCATGGATCCTCATATGCGATTGCAAATGGCCTTTGAGAGAGAAACCTTTATCACATATCGAGCATTTGTGTGGTCGCTCTCCTGTATGGATCCTCATATGGATTTTCAAATTGCCTTTTTGAAAGAAACCCTTATCACATATCGAGGATTTGTGTGGTCGCTCTCCTGTATGGATCCTCATATGTAATTTCAGACTGCCTTTTTGAGAGAAACATTTGTCACATATAGAGCATTTGTGTAGATGCCCTCCTGTATGCATATTCATATGTTTATTCAAATTGTTTTTTGTCAAGAAACCTTTATCACAGACAGAGCACTTGTGGGGGTGTTTTCCATTGTGGATCCTCATGTGTATTTTGATGTTAGTCATTGAAGCAAAATCCATTTTGCACACATTACACTTATAACGTATTCCCCTTTCTCGAACCGTTTTGCATTTGGTTAATTTAATATTAATCTTGGTGTTGCAAGGCCCAGACTTGCACTTGTATTTATACGGGAAGCGAGTCTTGATTTTGTAATTGTTTCTTCAAAAAAGGCTTCTTCTTCACTGTCAAGCTGTGTCTGGACCTTATTTGTCCCAGATTACTTCTGGATTGTTCTACAGAAACAAAGAACACACCATTTTTTTTTTGGGTCAAAATCAAAATGCAAAATACACACACAAAATACACAAAATACACACCTCACACACACACACAAACATTTTCCCGAAACTTTTATAATTTATCAACACAAAAGTTCGTACATGTGTAAATTGTTTACATTTCCACTCACCAATTGCAAAACGGGATTCACTTCCGTTTGTCATGTGACTATCATCTGAACCTTCCTTTGCAGGAGGACATTTTGAATCTTCTGTGACAGATGTATCGTTGTGTTGTCTGCCTTCCACATTTACAGGATGGACATCACCTGTATTCAAATCAGCATCAGTCTTTTGCAGGGTAATGAGATCGAGAACCATCTTGAGAGTTCATCGAACATGTTACGTCATGGAATGTATACTTCAATTGAAATATAAACATAAGGGCAATACCCATGTGTGCTCACCTGGTAGAATAAAGCAGAATTAACAACCCCACCCCCCCCCACACCCCCCTTCCACCATAGACTACCTAAGACCCCGTTTTTGTAAATGCCAGGAAAATCTGGTGGATGAACGGAATGTTGTGGTCAAGTTTCATTGGAATTGTACGTGTAGTTTCTGAGAAGAAAGGAAATACCTATTTTAGAGGGCAGCCCCTACCCCCCGTACAACCCCAAAGGGGAAAAGATTTTTTTAATGCCATGAACAAATTTGGTACAGCATGGGTGGTGTATCCACCCCCCTCCCCTCCCCTCCGCCACCCCCGTTGAGCCCCTTAGACTTCGATTTTCTTTGTGCCGTGAACAAACATTGGTACATCACAGGTGATGAAGGTTGTGGTCAAGTTAACATCGAAATAGTTTGTGTAATTTCAGAGGAAATAGCTAATTCCTATTTTGGGGGAAGGGGGTGGGGGGGAGGTCAAACGTGGATCCACTTTGACCCCTGGTAGACCCCATTAGACACCGACTTTTTTAATGCCGTGAACAAACTTTAGTTTTGCCCGGCATGGACTGTTAACACACAAGACATGCAGTGTGTTGAAATGTGACCTCCCTTGGACCTGTACGGATTACAAACCTGTTCTTTTTAATCTCCCGCACACAGGACCAGAACATCCCAGCATCTAAAATATTTCCCGTTCGGGAGGCTCAGCCCTCCCCTCAGTCGAGCTAATGGTTACGCCCGTCTGAGTCAGTGCAAGACTCGCTCTCGCTCTTGCAAGTCTCTCGCTCTCGCTCTTGCTCTTGCAAGTGCAACTCTCGCTCGTTCATGCACTCCACTCTGCATGCTCGCGGCACACACTCTGTATGCTCGCGGCACACACTCTGTTATACTCAGGCTCGGCATTCAAAGGAACCCCAGGTTCGTTATTGCACCCAAGCTCAGCACACACCCTTTCACAACATGAATTTGCTCCAGCTTACACATCCTCACCTCGTCATGGTCCGCTTTGATCGCTCCTATCCTCTCCACCTGCACCTGCCATGCGTTATCCTGATCTTTACACATTGTTTCAACACATTCCATGATCTGCTCCTTAACATTCTTTTCTCTCTCACTTGTCTTCTTGTGCTTGAGATTACTTTTGTGTCTTCCATTCTTTCTTTCATTTTCCGTTCTTTTGTCTCTAATCATTCATCCCATTTCTTTTATCTTCTATGTTCGGCCATTATGTCCCATTTTACATTCTTTTCTTACTTGCCAGCATTTCCCTTTTTACATCCTTCTGAGCTGCCCTTAGATCCTGTGTTTCTTCTGATTTGCTTCTTCAGTTCTTTTTGCTCCTCCACATGTCCTTGTACTCCCTGTTTAAGTCCATTTACCTCTTCTTTTATCGAAATTATCTCCATCATTCTAGCCTCACCTGCTCCCATCTCGTTCCGTACACCATCCACATGCTCACCTATCCCCGTACAGCCTTGAGCGTTGCGGCTATCTCATTGCCCATAACCTTCAGATCAGCCTTTACCTCTGCCTGCTCCGCATGCATGTCACTACGAATGCCAGTCAGCCTGTCCCTCCTGCATTTTCATCATCATCTGTGCCATTAGTGGACTAATCAACAACAGCACCTACTCAAACGCAACGGCGACCCACTCACTATTCCGAGCCATTAGGGGCTGGTGGTGGGGTGGGGGGGTGGGGGGGCGTAAGGGGAGGGTTGGGTCCTCAATCGCTTTCGGCACCTCTACTACTGCCCCTCTGGTCCTTCTCCCACAATTTTACACTCATATGCAGCTTCCTGGGCCATGAGCTCTCCATATCCTTCTCAAGTAAGCCCACCAGGACCTGCTCACCTCAGCGTGACATTTTTTTTGGTATACAAGTTCGAGGATCGTGTAAGAGCGAACATAAAACATATTGCCGTGTGGACGCTCTGTGAAGACAGAGCGTGCATGGATGGAATCGAGCTTAATGAGGCGACAATCAATTCAATGGTGGATCATACACAAGAGGGGGCTTTGGGGGAAAATGCCGCGGCTTACCTTCACGGCCCCGATGATGTCTTCTCCCTGTGGAAATTAACTCAAGCGAGAACCAAATTCAATGTACAAAAATAAACTATTTATTGTACGGATACCGATAAATCCAAAATAAAATGCACCGGTATAATCCCTCTAACTCGAGCAATCGTATTACAAACACACACACGTACAGATGGTGAGGATATATGAAAAATAAACGTTGTATGTTTCTGCGTGGTGCGTCTTATCTGTCTGCAGTGTGTGTCCTCGTCAAGGATAGTCTGGAACCGAGCACGTTCATCTAACACAGCGCTGGTGTTGGCGGGAACTGCCTGGTCGTTGGCGCGGGGCGGCCCTCGGCACGCCCGCGCAATCGCTCGTCAGCGCTCCAACCACAAGCCTCGCACGTCATTCGTATGTGAACACAGGGGAAGAGAATCGTCGGTGCTGGTCTCTCCACCAACTTTCGAACTCCTCGTTCCTCCACCAAAGTCCGAAGCAAGAAGGTCCAGCACAGAGAGACAGTCCAATGCAAGAGGGCAAAGGGAAGAGCTCAAAATGCCAGCCAGCAAGAGGTTTTACTGGCGATCATCTGACGTCAACTCGCTTTCCCTCCAACCAGAGCGTCGCTTGTTGTGGCTCTTTTTTGCGCCTTCCTCACTGATTGGCCGAGGTGTCATCGGTCGGTGGCCAATCAGTCTGCCGATTCCTTCCACCTTCCTTCCACCAATCAGTGGCCAGCTTCTTACCCCATGGTGTGATCCTCCCATCAAAACCCTTTTGACCAATCACGTGTGAAGTGGGCGTGGCCCCAGCCTGCCTTGCAAGATGTTTGCCTGCTATGCCAGCTGGTGATGTGGCTGACTGCGGCACCATCGGCGGTGCCCAGAACTGGTTTCCTACCCGTGGTTCTGAACGTCTTATTGTGGGAGAGGGAAATTAATTAATGTGTGCAGCTAAGGGTCTGGCTAAGTGTCTATAGGAGTGCGTTGCCATACAGGACGATGGATTGATCACCAGGTTTGATACAAAGGGGAATTATCTTAGTCCCTATTCTACCTATTACTGGATCATCCTCGTATGATCACAGTACACACTTGATCCGACAAACCGGGCTAACATGACTTCACGTCGAGATTGTTCCAACTTGACAGACAAAGCATGATACCTATACAGATCTACCTAAATCTATATATGCCCTACCCCAAAATTCACAACAATATTATAAAGAGAGCAGGAGACAAGATGGGGAGAGAGAGGGAAGCACACAAGCAAAACAACAGTCGAGAACAGGGACATCAGGAGATCTGTGTAAGGGAGAGGGCTGGGGGTGGGGAGGGAGGGGATGGTACACTGTATAAAACAAATTGACACTGCAAGGAATTTCAGGAATGAAGTCTGAGATTGAAAGAGGTGGATTTGAGGTGTATCAACGGGGGTAGAAAAGATCAAGGTTTAGGATGGGGGAAGCTGAAAGATTATTTTTTTTGTATACAGGATCGAGGCTCGTGAAAGAGCTAACATTTATCACACAAAAAATCAAAACAGACACACAAAGTATATAATAAGGGGACCGGTAGACAAGATGGGGAGAGAAGGGGAAGCACACAAACACAACAGCAGGGACATCGGGAAATCTGTGGGAGGGAGAGGGCTTGGGGGGGAGGAGGCGTGGGAATGGGGGGGGGGGGGTGGTGGTGGTGGTAGAAGTATAAAACACAAGGATACTACAAGGACTTCCAGGAAAGAAGTTGGTATTTCAAAATTGTGGATCGGGTGAAATTAGTGGGGGTAGAAAAGATCAAGGTTTTGGATGGGGGAAGATAAGATAAGTGGTGAACAGATGTTTTAAAGACCTGGAGGGAGGAGTGGGATTGAAGAGAGTGTGGGAGTTTGTTCCAGACGTGGGAGAAAAGAGGAATGAAAGCGTGAAGGTGAGCAGAGGCCAGAGAGACTTGATTTTGGCAGTTTCACATGAAGAGGTTTACTGGCAGACCTTGTGCATCCTGAATGAATATTTGGGGGAAAGAGCACAGACATTGCTGGGAGAGCTAGGCCGGAGAGGAGACGGTAGAAGACAGAAAGACCACCAATCTGCCTGCGGTGAGCAAGTGAAAGGCCATCAGAATCGGCTTCATCGTGGGAGATACCAATGATTCTGAAAGCTTTAATTTCTACAGCGTGAAACCGAGATAGTTGTGAGGAAGGAACACCAACCCAGAAGGTAGAGCAGTACTCCATCAGACTGTGGTTGAAAGCTTTGCATGTGGTGAGGAGCTCAAAGGTGCCAAGGAAGGACTTCAAACGACGAGGATGCCCAGTCCTCGACAGGCTTTGGAGGCCAGCTTTGGAAATGTGGTTTTCCCAGGAAAGATCATGGCTGATGGTGAGACCCCATAAACTTGAGTGACAGAACTTCTTCGAGAGGATTGTTGAGGAAGTCGTTGGGAGGTTTTTCCCAACCGTCTTTTCAGAGAGACAAAGTGAGAGCGTGAGATTTGTCAGGATTGAAAGACATGTTCCACTTGTTTGACCAGTCTGATTTTGTCCAGGTTTGCAGAGAGTGAAGAGGCCTGCCGATCTCAGGGTTGAGATATGGAGCGGCAGAGAGTGGAGTCCTCAGCAACGAGATAGAGTATTGTCTGGAGAGTCGGAGAGATCATTGATGAAGACCAGAAAAAGCACAGGGCCCAGAACACTGCCTCGAGGAACTCCAACCTGAACAGGAAGGGGAGATGAGAGAATTCCATTCAGGGCCATATGTTGACTGCGACAGAAGAGGAATTCAGCAAGCCATGCGTGGAGATTTCCATGGATACTATCGAAGGAGAGTTTGGAGAGCTGGTCGGGGTGCCAGACCATATCGATGGCACAATATATGTCAAGGGAGATGGCTCTGATTTCCTGTTTGACATTGAGGACATCTGTCCATTGTTGAGACCGCAAAAGCACCATGGCACGAGTCGAGTGTCCTTGTCTGAATCCAAATTGATAATCAGAGATCAAGCCATTGAAGAAGCGCAAGGATTTACTAGAGGATGCGATGGATTCCATGACATTGCTGATGTTTGGGAGTAGGCTGATTGGTCTGTAGTTGCAGGGATCTGTTTTTGCACCTTTATGAGTGAAGCGGTAAGGTTGGCTGATTTCCAAAGAGATGGCTGATGGCAGATGACCTTGAGCAAAAGAGAGGGTGAAGAGAACAGAGAGAGGATGTGATTTAGCGGCAGGGCAGGATTTTCGGACCCTTGGGCTGATGCCGTCTGGTGTAGTTGCAGAATCAGAGTCGAGGTTTGACAGAAACTTCACCTTGTCAGGAGAGAAGGATACAGAATCCAGGATCAGCGGGGTACGACTGGGTAAGGTGGGTCCAGAGAGCGAGGGTTTGGGACACAAGATTTAGAGGCAAACGCAGAGTTGAGGCATTCAGAGTTTTCATGTGTGGCATCAGCTGTGTAGTCGTTTGAGGTAAGGGAGGGGATGGAAGGGGAACAAACACCAGAAACAGATTTGACGACGCCAACAGGATTTGGAGGAGGGAGACACTCCTGAGGTGTAGTGGAGTGAGGGCAATGCAGGGAGATTGAGGAATAGAGTTCTGATATAGAGAGCAACTCTGCCACCAGGACAAGGCTCAGGTCTGTTATACCAGAGGAGGGAGTAATCAGGAGAGATACTAAGGAGTCAGAGACATCTTGAAGGAGGAAAGTTTCTGTGAAGCAGATCAAGTCTGGTTTGTTAGAAGCAACCTCTATGGACAGATCTGTCAGGTATAAGCGAATGCTGCAGATGTTTGAGGTCCATACCATAAAAGAAGAAGACCTCGACATGTACGCTGGAATATACGGTATTCTGAATTCAAAAGATAAAGGGCTGAATTTACGAAAGGTGTTTAAGAATTACACGTGTGTAGAAACACTAATGTGCGATGGTCAACAGTTCAAAGTTAGTCGCCAATCGCCGAAGAGTGAATATCTGATGCGCTGTCAAAACCTAATCATAAGCGTTTAAATAACAACAAAACTTAAAATGTTGGCAACCGCATGTTTAAGAGTGTATTGTAGGACTTGAAGCAAGCAGTGCAGGACTTGTGATTGGGAGTTAACATGGGATGGTGAATATCGTATAGATGTGTTAGGAGTGCTTGAATTAGCTCAGGAGGAGGAAGAAGAAGAGGACAGTAATAGAGCAGTTCACTGACATGCATTGAGAATATTTGAGGATAGATGCAATCCTCTGAAGAAATATGGCAATATTAAATTTGTCCAGCCTTAGACCCTCAAAGGAATCATTTTGGTCACTGCTGAATCTTGTGTAAGTTCACCTGGATCAACCTACGATGAGGAGCAATGTGCTGAATCCCCTTCAACAATAATTGTCTGTGAGGCCGCGATTCTATGCAATTGCATCATTTAAATTGGATGTTCAAGATATGTGCGGTGTGTCACAGGCTAATCAGATGTTTCAACATGTACAACTAATTGGCTGTTTATCTCCCATCACAAATTGCGATCTGGACGGGCGGATTATGTGTGCACGTGCAAATATATTTACCTCCGCCACCAAAGGCGGATGGAGGTTATGTTTTCACCCCTGTACGTTTGTCTGTCCGTCTGTGAACAAGATATCATAAAAAGTTATTGACGATTTGGACGATATTTGGCAGAGGTAGTTTATGTGACAAGGACGAAATGATTCGATTTGGGTGAAGATCCGGATTCGGATCCGGCTAGTAGAATTTTTAAAGTGATTCTTTACTATTGGGAGCTGGGACCAAAAACGATATATAACATGATATCTCAAAAAGTTAAGAACGGATTTGGACGAAACTTGGTGGACAGGTTGTATGTGTGACAATTACAAATAGATTCGATGTTTATGAAGATCTGAATATGGATTCAGATACGAGAATCAGAGTCGAGGTGTGTGTGTGTGTGTGTGTGTGTGTGTGTGTGTGTGTGTGTGTGTGTGTGTGTGTGTGTGTGTGTGTGTGTGTGTGTGTGTGTGTGTGTGTGTGTGTGTGTGTGTGTGGTCTGGGAAGCTTATACATTGAAGTTCTGAATGTCCTGAACAAAGTTCAGGGGAGCTTATGCAATGGCGCGTCGTCTGTCCGTCCGTCCGTAAACACATGAAACTTCTCCAAAACCACTAATGGGATTGCGAGCAAATTTGGTGCAAATGATATTTGTTGTGTTGTGCCTAAAGTTTGTTCATGGCATTAAAAAAAATCAAGGTCTAAGGTCTTCCAGGGGTCAAAGTGGCTCCAGGTTTGACCACCCTCCCCCCTCCCCTCAAACAGTAATTTGCTTTTTCCTCTGAAGCTGCACACACTATTTCAATGAAACTTGACCACAACCTTCATCACACCCATGATGTACCGAAGAACTTGAAAGTTTCATCGAAATAGTTTGTGTAGTTTCAGAGGAAAAAGCAAATTCCTATTTTGGGAGGTTAAACCTGGATCCACTTTGACCCCCGGTAGACCCCCATAGACCCCAATTGTTTTAATGCCGTGAACAAACTTTAGTCACAACACAACAAATATCATTTGTGCCAAATTTGGTTGCAATCCCATCAGTTGTTTCGGAAAATAAGTTTCATTGGAAGTCATTACAAGAATTGGGGTCTGAGGAAGTATGCGGGATGGGGGGAGAGGGGGGAGGAGGGTTTTTCCCTCGAAATAGGTTTTTTTTTTTTTTGTTTGTTTAAAGTCTTATGATTATGGTTGTATGATTCTACATGTTTCCCTGTCTTCTAGCGATCATTGAAACTGGTTAAAAATACCTTTTGTCAGTGTAATATACTGTTTATTCCACCAGGTGAGCGCCAAGGTTATTGCCCCTATTTTTGGTAATGTACCCAGGTGGCAGGGTCAAAATGATACTGCTCTTGCACCTTATTGCCAGGTGGTGATCATAACAACCAAGTATGTGAATTTTTACACAACTGTTCAGGAGGAGACAGAATGACAGACAGACAGACAGACATACGGATGGAGCCGATTACAATGACTATGATGAAGCGTCTTTATATTTTTCAAAAAGCGTGGGATAAGAAGGATAAGCCTTCCACGGCTAAAGAGAGGGAACAAACTACTTTCTGCTTGCAGATAACTTAAATGCACCGTTAAACACGGAACACCTTGGAATTCAATGCAATTTCCAAAAAAGAAAAAAAAGGGGGAAATAGCCCCGATTATTCAAATTCCCGAACAAACTTTTGCACATCACGGGTGATGAAGGTTGTAGTCATGTTTCATCGAAATCGTTTGTGTAGTTCTAATTTCGGGACCTGGGTGGGTCAAACCTGGACCCACTTTGACCCCCAGAAGACCCCCTGAGACCTCGATTATTTTTTTAATGCCCTGAACAAACTTGAGTTCCAACACACAAAATATAATCTTCGCAGAGTTTGGTCACAATCGCATCAGCAGTTTCAGAGAAGAACTTGCAAGTGTCTAAGGACGGACTGACCATGCGCCATCCCATAAGCTTCCCAGAAATATGTTTCAGGTGAGGTAAAAATTTAGCTTGTACCCTACATCAAAAAAACATTCATACTAGACAATACAAAACTGCACCAAAAGAGATTACACAAGTTCAAAGTATGCAAAACAAAACAATGGCGGAAGACCAAGATATTTGTTTACATGCGATGTGGTATAAAAAAAAGTCTCATACCAGACGTGGGTCTTGACGCTTCATGCTGAGAGCGGAGACTGCAGACATCACTGAACCCGACTCCAGAGAAACCAGAAACGTTGTCCAGGTGCACATTTGGGGATCCAAAAATCTTTTCACAGAAACTGGAAAGTTCCCGAATAACATTCTCCAAGTTGACGAAAATACTTCCCAAAAGAGAAGAACCTGCAATCTGGACATCTTGCGGCTTTGAAAAAGAATTCATAAATTTACAGAAATCAGCATACATTGCAAATTGTAATTTCTCTTTGGAGAGGGAGAGGAGCTCGGTCCGCAATGCATCCGACTCAGTACAAGCTCGAATAACCTTCTGATTCTCAATTCCAAGCTTATCGATCACTGCTTGGGCTGTTTCTGCTCTGAGGCCTTGGAACTTCAGCCATTCCAAGAAACTCTCCATTTCAACGATGACCTGCGAAGGATACAATGCTTATGTTAATCACAGAAAAGTTATACATGCTATTTTCTTTACTCTGTTTGCAATTTTTGTGAGTTATTTCCATTGACAATCCAATACATTTTTATCCAATAAATGCAGGCTTTTGCATCGAGTTTGTTCACCCGCTGTGTCCCATTTTGTACGTTTGCTTATCAATCAGCATCTAATGAATGTGAGTTATTATATACAGAGACAAAAATAAACCCAGAGCAAACTAGAGGAGACCATTCGGCCCATTATGCTGCGCCACATCAACACCAGACAAAGTTTATCCGCCAAAACGATGCAATTTCATTTGGTGAATGAGGGGAGGAATGTAGATGAGATGATGTGGCACAACCAGGGATATGCCAAGCGCATCAACTACAAATGGGGAAGTACAATTATTTTAATTGTTGAAATAAAATAAAAATGAGAAAAAGCAATCTTTTGTGTTATTTTTTCAGAGGTGGGTGGGGTGGGGGGAGGGGATACGTTTGGGCGATGGCAGTTCTTGGATGAAAAAAAAACACACAGCATCAACCACACACTACCCTTTGACGAGATCCCCCACAGACACGACACTCCACTCCACTCCAATTCACTTCACTCAGATGCACACAATCACCCAATCCATACTCAAGACACAAACGTCTTGCCAATATCCCGATACTCTTCTATCTCTAAAGCTTCCAGGTATCTATCTAATCCGAATTTAAACTTATTTATTGGTTCTGTTGTCACTGCCTTTCTCGGAGACCATACCATGCATTAACTACTCAATGAGTGAAAGAGCCTTATAGTCAGGCAGATTAGGACCGGATTTGAGATGGATATGGACGTTCCGGACAAAAGCGTTAACTTTTCCCACTTGTTACCAGTTAACTTAGCTTTCCATTTTTGATAGGTACCACTTCCTCCGAATACAATATGGAGGCCATCTTGGATTTCCAAGATCGCTGACACGTAAAAAACCTATGTCTACCAATATCTCAGCTTCTAGGCCACTTAGGATCACAATCTTGATGTCTAAACATCAATTTTCTGAGCGAAGGTTTACAACTATACCATTTAGAAAAGCACCAGACGATTTTTAGTAACACAAAAAAGAAACTGAACATCAAACTTGAAAAAAAAATTAAAACGGAATACTGTTAATGTGCTATAGTCACTGAAAATACTGCAAAAAAATAATGTATTCGGAGGAAGTGGTTCCTACCAAAAATGGAAAGCTAAAGCTATGGGCAGCATGTGGGGAAAATTTAGTGCTTTTGTCCAGAACATAGACATCCATTTGCTGAGCTGCCTGACTATTACCTTACGACTGTATTAACTCTTCTTTTCTTTATGAGGCTACGGCCCCTGGTCCTGTCTCTATCTCTGCTGAATAATTATTCTGCACTTAATTTGTCTTTGCCCTTCATATCTTAAACATCTATCATATCCAATCATAACCGCCTCCTTTCTAATGCATGTTACAGGAAGGGGCATTCTTGGGGGAAATGCCATCGGCATAGAAAAGGCCCCTTTATAGGGTATGTGCCATGTGGCAAAGTATAGAAAAGAAGGGACATTCCATAGCTTGTAGAAAATGCCAAACAGAAAATAAGGGACATTCAAAAAATTGTGTGTGCATGCTGGACTGCCCTCGTGTTCTTAGGAAGAACCAAGCAATGCTCTAGAAAAGTTCATATAAAGGGGTGCCCTACGTCTGGCATATAAAATACATCTACTTCTTCTTATGTAAAGTGTAAAGGTATTGTGTTTTTTGTGGTCGTGAGGTTGGAAATGAACTGTGATTGAGTTATTATTGTGATGTGTTTGGAAATCTTAATGTGAATGGGGATTTCACATGGAAGCAGGCCATGGCAGAATGTTTTTGGTGACATCTTCTATGGAAATATGTTGTGGATAATTTAATGGCGCCCCTTTATTGGCCTAATGAGTGAGGCATCAGACTTCCAAGCTGGGGATTGTGGGTTCAAGCCCCATCTGGGTTGAATATTTTTTTCCTTCTTTCTTTTCAAATCTTTTATATAGTCTTGAATAAAGTTTTGTGCGATGAACAAAATGCAATTTGTTCGTCTTTAAAACGTATTCATTCTTAAACCTGATTTTCAGCATCATTATGAGAAATGTCCACAGTGGTATTGTGCCAAATTTTGAGGTACCGGAGCCATTCAAAAATGTGTTGGCCGTGACATCATCACCAGATCTTATCTACCATCACATCAAATTTGAACATGACAAACTATTTGAGCTCCCAAAATGAGTGAGAAAATGAAATATGTACCTTTTACCATGATAAATAAATGATATGCCAATTTTAACACACACACACACACACACACACACACACACACACACACACACACACACACACACACACACACACACCTTGTTTTTAAAAAAATTTTGTTTCTCACAATTCTATCTCTTATGATTTTCAATTCTTATTTATTTTATTCAGTTCTTATTTAAAAATGCATTTAATTAATTGTACAGTATTGGTTGTTCCTAAACTTACATATAAATAATTGAAAGAATTGCTGAAAATGATGCTAATTTCACAACATCCCATATTAACTTTATTTAAATTCTAAACCTCAAAACATAGTTCCCTTACCTAAACCAAGAACCTTAACCTGTGTGAAATTGACTAGTTTCCCGACTGCATGGATCATCAGATGGGCACCGTTCTTCCTCGAGGTTTCGATCCTTTCAGTCCAGAACGTCTCCAAACGGCGGATCCACAACCTCGATCATGGATCCACATCAATAGATGGTGCATCAGTAGATCCACAACCTCAGTTGCATCCAGGCAGCCAGTCAACTCATTAATGAAACATCATTTATTCCAACTTCACTCGCAATAGGATTTAATGTATTATCATCTATATTATAATAGGCTACGGTGATTCTGTCCATCTGTCCGGGGTGTGGCTTACTCCGTTGAGAGAGTAGCTCCACCCATTCTAGGAGAGGCTTCAAATAAACAAATATCCACCATTTTATTAACTCGCATAGCTCTGAGGCCTGTTTTGTAGGCCTGTGGTGTCTTGCTCTCTCTCCCAGTTTTATTTCAAATCAAATTCGATATATCATTTCATTTTTCACAGTCGCTAACATAGTTTTAGACTCGCTTGAAAAAAAACGGGAAGAAAATCCGATGAAAGTTTCCGTTTATAGAACGAAATGAATTCTCAAAGGCCTGTAACTTCAAGGCCACTGAGTCTCTCTCACGCCTTTATAGTCTGGGATCCGAGGCCTGGAAATGTGTAAAAAAGTGATTTTGAAGTGACACCCCTGCTATAAAATGTTTGACCCCTAGATCATGTCTGTGGGGGTGTTATCCACCAGAAAAGTGACTTTAGCAAGGTAGTTTGGATTGCGCGAATTCTGTAAGGACGTTTTTTAACTTGGGGCATCAACTGTAAAAAAGCAAGAAATTTAGGGGTAGGGGAAATTCAATTGACCATATGTCCCATAATGCAGGAGTGAGTGCATCAAATTACCACTCATTCTTTTTGTTATAAATGTGGCTTTTATATGAAACATGATTCAACGTGATTGGACCATCCATGAGGTCAGCAGAGGTCAAAAGGTCACGGAAAGTGGGTTAAGCTGAAAATTTAGCTCCTTTATCAAATAATTCACATATGTATATGTCACAATATGTTCCTTGCATCCCTCTACTGTTTCTGGCCTATATTGATCGTAATAGTGATGGTTTACTGTGGTGGTTGATGCTTTTCATCTTTTGTGTGGTGCTAGGGATTATTATGCTACATTTGTTTCAGCAACTTGCTTCACTCTTGCTGATCTTTATGATTACCATCGATCTTCAGCCTTAAACTTCCATTCAGAGACACAAGATGGTGGTAGTTTTGATGCTACAACAAATAGAATTTATCAGTACACATTTGAGGGAGAAGGAAGTGGGGAGGTAGTGGGGGCAGTGCCCCTTAAGAAAACCAGGAAACTGACTATCAGTGAACCAGACAAATTCGTTCCAGTAAGTAGTAAACTGACACTGAAGGACAGAAGACAGGCTTGGTCATTACGTGATATTGAACTTCCTCATGATGACAAGGGGGAAGCCTGCTTTCTAGCTGACAAGAGCATCGTTTGGTTCCTACTGAGGATGTATCCAACACAGTTGATGACGGGTGAAAACGACAAGGACACTGGTAGCCTGACATGGAGCAGCTTCTTTGAATACAGTTCTGGGCAACATGCAGAGAAAACAAAGATTGGTTGTGGACCATTGCTTCCACAAAACCCAACCAACGCAGATGTAGTCCAGACCTCATTGGACTACTTTGTCTCCTTGAGTCTTAAGATGGGTCAGGCTAAGACGGTGGTGACTTGTGACCAGGCGATATATGACATAGTAAAGGGGTTGTTTAGGAAGGAATTGGAAAAGTACAAAGAAGTTATTGTTCGACTTGGAGGATTCCATATTGCCCAGAACTTCTTTGGATCTATTGGATTTTTCATAATGGAGAGTGGCATAGAGGACATTCTGGTTTCTAGTGATATCTGTGGTCGAGGTACAGCCAATAAAGTCATGGCAGGAAAAGATGATTATAAGATGGTCCGTTTTCATTCATGGTTGAGTGAGGCATTGTTCATCCTGAAGTGGGAGGCATTTGAGAAATGGCTGTTGTTCGAGAAGAATGAGGAGACACTTTCTTTGCTTTCGTCTCTGCTTGAAAGTCTTAGAAATGCCTTTGACAGGAAAGAGAAGGACGAATTTGCTGCACTCATGAAGGAAGTCATGAAATGCCTAGAGTCACTGGAGTCGCTCTGGGGAGATTTTGAGAAGGGATTAGGAGTGACAGCCCATCTTTGGAGCATGTACATAGACATGGTGCTTATCCTAAGGCGTTACATCCATGCTGAGAGCTGGGCTGTGGCAACAGCACTTACAAGAGGTACAGAATATGCTACCCTATACCATTGCTTCCGGCCATAGTAAGTACATGTCCTGCCATCCGATCTATCTCAGTGAGATGCAAAAGCTTCCACAAACAGCACCAGAAGTGCACGAGGAGTTTGCAGCTGGCAAATTCACAGTTCACCAGACTGCAGGAGACTTTAATGGTGTGTGGACAGACCTTGCCCTTGAACAGACCTACAACAGGGAAGGTAAAACAAGCCTCTTTAAGGGTATAACACAGTCTGAATCAGCATGAGAAAAGTACATCAAGGCTCTACCATTCATGACCTCTGTCTCTGAAAGTGTAAAACAGATGGCACACATGGCCTCGCCGCAATCTGACCACCACGAGAAGCTGAGGAAAGACGACATGGAAGCCGTGTTGCAGATCAAACGGACCGTGGAAGAGAAGATGCAAAACCCATTCGATCCTTCACTTGCGACAGATAAACTAATGAACATATCCACAGGTCAGATTCTTGCAGCAACTACCCTGGTAGATGCCAAACGTCTAGGCTTGGAGGCAATGGATGCTGCCACGACGACGAATGCAGACAAGATTGTCCAACCGAAGATATAAACATTCGCCACGCATCTGAAGAAAAGTAAGAAAAAGATGGACACTGTGAAAGAAGTCATCAGAGAGGAGAGTGCAGTGACAAGGGCAACTTTGTTTCGCACAGGACCTGAGTGATGAGGCACGGACTGAGGCATTTAGTTACGAATGGCTTGAGTACCCTCCCTCGTTGTTTGAGCCAGAGAAGAATGGATTTTCCATGCGGAAAGGTTGCAAATCCAACTATCTATCCACTCTACAGGCAGAGGTTGCCGAGTCATGGGAACCGTTAAAAGAGTTGCCTCCTTCTGCATCTGATGCAGTTTATGTAGTCGATGCAATGGCATTCATCCAGCGGTTCAACACACTTGGTTCGAGTACATTTGACCAACTTCAGGAAAGGTACAGGAACAAACTCTTGAACATGAAACCCAGACATTGCACTGAAATGCATTTCGTGGGCGATCAATATGATTTTGGGTTAAAGAGTCTAAAAGGGGATGAACGCCAGAGACGGGAGTCAAATACCAACTTGCCAGAGTTTGTTCCAACGGACATCATGAAAATCCCTGATTGGAACACATTCCTGTCAAACCCTTGTCACAAGACCAATCTGCTGTCGTATCTTGCTTCACGTTGGTCCCAGGAGGCATCCTGGCCTGATGGCTTCTGCCTGGTCCTTGGGGTCAACGCCCAGGCAACTCGTGTGACGCAGACGGAACATACCAATGTTGATGAGCTGTACTGCCCTAACCACGAGGAGGCGGACACCAGAATCTTTGCTCACATTGCTAGCTGTGACAACAGCGTAGTTGTCATTCAGGCTACAGATACAGATATCATCGTCTTGTCAATGTATCATTTCCCTCGGTTGACAAACGTTGTTGAGTTATGGGTGGAAAAGGATGATCTGTTCCTCCCCATCCATGACTTGGTGAATGAGTTGGCCAAAGCAGTTGGAAAGGACGTATTGGCACTCACAGACACACTGCTCATCTCCTACATTCTGTCAGGTTGTGATTCGGTGAGCTATCCTTTCAAACGGGGTAAGAAGAGAGCAGTGAAAGTCGCACTCCAGCATGTTCACAAACAGCCAGCGTTGTCCAATTTCATCCGACATGAATCCGGACCTTCTGCACATGATCAGGTGATAACTGAAGCACGAAGCTTCTTTTGTGATCTCTACGGCAAGCCAGGGTATTCATCCCTGGATAAGCTCCGTGCCCACTTGTTTGCATCTAGCAAACTAGATCTGCGCTCCCTTCCTCCAACAGAAGATGCTTTTCACTTCCACGTTCTCAGGAGCCTTTGTCAGATCAGCTTATACAAGCAAGCTTCACTCAGCAATCCAGTGCTTCTTCCACCTGAAGAGTATGGCAGGAGTGTGGATGGTGACAGGTTAATTCCTGTCATGAAGAGCAAGCCATCAAAGCCTTCTGCTGCGAAGTTGAAGTTCTGCAAATGTAAGAAGAAACCGAACTGCCTGAGGAATTGCCCTTGTGCGAAAGCTGGAGTACCATGCATCATTGCATGTGCCTGCAATGGCGACAGAGAAAAATGTGGACGGCTTCTGACTGATGACGGTGATGATGATGAGTAAATAGAGGTAATGACACTTTTCCAGACAGTATGTGGTATGACTTGTCGTTTTAAAACATGTTGAAGAGTACCGTGCAAATATATAGTGTGAATGCCCGATTTTGGTGATTTTCTTTAAAGTTATGCAAATCTAAAGTGACATACATACCAGTAAGTTAAGTTCAGTCGGGGCATTTCTTTCCCAAAAACATCAGAGGGGTACAAACAACATATTTTGGGTGTAAAAGTTTGGCTATATTGAGCTTGAAGTAGGAAAAATGTGATTTTATTTACTAAAGGAGCTAAACTTTTAGCTTAACCCACTTTCCGTGACCTTTTGACCTCTGCTGACCTCATGGATGGTCCAATCACGTTGAATCATGTTTCATATAAAAGCCACATTTATAACAAAAAGAATGAGTGGTAATTTGATGCACTCACTCCTGCATTATGGGATATATGGTCAATTGAATTTCCCCTACCCCTAAATTTCTTGCTTTTTTACAGTTGACGCCCCAAGTTAAAAAATGTCCCTACAGAATTCGCGCAATCCAAACTACCTTGCTAAAGTCGCTTTTCTGGTGGCTAACACCCCCACAGACATGATCTAGGGGTCAAACATTTTATAGCAGGGGTGTCACTTCAAAATCAAATTTTGAGGTCTCGGATCCCAGACTATTATCTCCAATCTAACTCACCATCTGATTTCATTTTTATCGATGGTTTTAGACTCGGTGTCAGCAATAATTGAGAACATTCACACACACGCGGGAAAATGCAGATATATTTTTAAAAATCACGTCATGATGTATCATACGTTGTCGTTGCCCAACATGACACCGACGGCAACGTGTCGACATATATTAAAAATTCGCTTTTTCTTTTCTGTTAAGATATATTACTTTTTCGTTTGATGACAGTCGTCACAAAAACGTCAACAATGATGCCGACATATATTTCTTCGTTTTTATTTCATTCAACATTATTATCCAGAAGTAAAATATGTTTCAGGAAATTACCGAGAGATATTTCTTCGTTTTTTTTTATTAGTTATGTGCGCATACACTTTAAAGAGATTTATTTGAAATCTTCAATTTTCCACAATATAATTTACTTGCCATTTGTCATTTGATGATTACGAGATTTCTCGTGAGGATCGTGACAATTCATGCGTTGCATGGAAACTTCTATTTCCAAAATGAATGAGACGCTCGATGAAGAACGCAGACTTGAACAGGATGCAGCAAGAAAACGAATGAGACGGGCGAACGAGTCCATCGACGAACGTCAATGCAAACTTGAACATGATGGAGCAAGAAAAAGAACGAGACGGGAGAAAAACGAGAGAAACAAGACGTGGGAAAGCCGATTGGAGAGGCGAGTGAGGAGCAATTGGAGAGGAGAGTGAGGCGCGATTGGAGAGGAGAGTGAGGCGCGATTGGAGAGGAGAGTGAGGCGCGATTGGAGAGGAGAGTGAGGCGCGATTGGAGAGGAGAGTGAGGCGCGATTGGAGGGGAGTGTGAGGCGCGATTGGAGGGGGTGTGAGGCGCGATTGGAGGAGGTGTGAGGCGCGATTGGAGGGGCGTGTGAGGCGCGATTGGAGGAAAGTGTGAGGCGCGATTGGAGGGGAGTGTGAGGCGCGATTGGAGAGGAGTGTGAGGCGCGATTGGAGAGGAGTGTGAGGGGCGATTGGAGAGGAGTGTGTGGCGCGATTGGAGAGGCGTGTGAGGCGCGATTGGAGAGGGGTGTGAGGCGCGATTGGAGAGGCACGTGAGGCGCGATTGGAGAGGAGTGTGAGGCGCGATTGGAGAGGAGTGTGAGGCGCGATTGGAGAGGAGTGTGAGGCGCGATTGGAGAGGAGTGTGAGGCGCGATTGGAGAGGAGTGTGAGGCACGATTGGAGAGGAGTGTGAGGAGCTATTGGAGAGGAGTGTGAGGAGCTATTGGAGAGGAGTGTGAGGAGCTATTGGAGAGGAGTGTGAGGAGGTATTGGAGAGGAGTGTGAGGAGGTATTGGAGAGGAGTGTGAGGCGGTGATGGGGAGGAGTGTGAGGTGCTATTGGAGAGGAGTGTGAGGAGCTATTGGAGAGGAGAGTGAGGCGTGATTGGAGAGGGGTGTGAGGGATTGGAGAGGAGAGGAGTGTGACGGATTGGAGAGGAGAGGAGTGTGAGGGATTGGAGAGGAGAGGAGTGTGAGGGATTGGAGAGGAGAGGAGTGTGAGGGATTGGAGAGGAGAGGAGTGTGAGGGATTGGAGAGGAGAGGAGTGTGAGGGATTGGAGAGGAGAGGAGTGTGAGGGATTGGAGAGAAGATGTGTGTGAGGGATTGGAGAGGAGGTGTGTGTGAGGGATTGGAGAGGAGGTGTGTGTGAGGGATTGGAGAGGAGGTGTGTGTGAGGGATTGGAGAGGTGTGTGAGGGATTGGAGAGGAGTGTGAGGAGGGATTGGAGAGGAGTGTGAGGAGGGATTGGAGAGGAGTGTGAGGAGGTGTTGGAGAGGAGTGTGAGATGTTGGAGAGGAGTGTGAGGAGGTATTGGAGAGGAGTGTGAGGAGGTATTGGAGAGGTGTGAGAGGAGGTATTGGAGAGGCGTGTGAGGAGGTATTGGAGAGGTGTGAGGAGGCATTGGAGAGGCGTGTGAGGAGGTATTGGAGAGGAGTGTGAGGAGGTATTGGAGAGGAGTGTGAGGAGGTATTGGAGAGGAGTGTGAGGAGGTATTGGAGAGGAGTGTGAGGAGGTATTGGAGAGGAGTGTGAGGAGGTATTGGAGAGGAGTGTGAGGAGGTATTGGAGAGGAGTGTAAGGAGGTATTGGAGAGGAGCGTGAAGAGGTATTGCGTTGTGCAATTCATGCGTTGCATGGAAACTTCCATTTCCAAAATGAATGAGACGGTCGATGAAGAACGCAGACTTGAACAGGATGCAGCAAGAAAACAAATGAGATGGGAGAACTGCACAGGATGCTGCTGCAACAACGATGAGGAGGGTTGGAGAGGAGCAAGGAGTTGGAGAGGAGATAGGGGTTGGAGAGGAGATAGGGGTTGGAGAGTGAGGAGCTAGGGGTTGGAGAGAGGAGCTAGGGTTTGGAGAGTGACGAGCTAGGGGTTGGAGAGGAGCGAGGGGTTGGAGAGTGAGGAGCTAGGGTTTGGAGAGTGACGAGCTAGGGGTTGGAGAGGAGCGAGGGGTTGGAGAGCGAGGAGCTAGGGGTTGGAGAGTGAGGAGCTAGGGGTTGGAGAGTGAGGAGCTAGGGGTTGGAGAGTGTGGAGCTCGGGGTTGGAGAGTGAGGAACTAGGGGTTGGAGAGTAAGGAGCTTGGGGTTGGAGAGTGAGGAGCTAGGGGTTGGAGAGTGAGGAGCTAGGGGTTGGAGAGGAGCAAGGGGTTGGAGAGCGAGGAGCAAGGGGTTGTAGAGTGAGGAGCGAGGGGTTTGCGAGTGAGGAGCGAGGGGTTTGCGAGTGAGGAGCGAGGGGTTTGTGAGTGAGGAGCGAGGGGTTTGCGAGTGAGGAGCGAGGAGTCGGAGAGCAAGGAGGGAGGGGTTGGAGAGCAAGGAGAGAGGGGTTGGAGAGCGAGGCGTGAGGGGTTGGAGAGCGAGGTGCGAGGGGTTGGAGAGCAAGGCGCGAGGGGTTGGAGAGTGAGGAGCGAGGGATTGGAGAGCGAGGAGCGAGGGGTTGGAGAGTGAGGAGCGAGGGGTTGGAGAGCAAGGAGTGAGGGGTTGGGGAGCGAGGGGTTGGAGAGGGAGGAGCGAGGGGTTGGAGAGTGAGCAGCGAGGGGTTGGAGAGCGAGGAGCGAGGGGTTGGAGAGGGTGGAGCAAAGGGATGGAGAGCGAGGAGCGAGGGGTTGGAGAGCGAGGAGCGAGGGGTTGGAGAGCGAGGAGTTGGAGAGCGAGGAGCTTGGGGTTGGTGAGCAAGGAGCGAGGCATTGGAGAGCGAAGAGCTAGGGGTTGGAGAGCGAGGAGCTAGGGGTTGGAGAGCGAGGAGCCAGGGGTTGGAGAGTGAGGAGCTAGGTGTTGGAGAGTGGGGAGCGAGGGGCTGGAGAGTGGGGAGCGAGGGGCTGGAGAGTGAGGAGCAAGGAGTTGGAGAGTGAGGGCCGATTGGAGCGGAGAGTGAGGAGCGATTGGAGAGGAGAGTGAGGAGCGATTGGAGAGGAGAGTGAGGAGCGATTGGAGAGGAGAGTGAGGGGCGATTGGAGTGGAGTGTGAGGAATTGGAGAGGAGTGTGAGGGATTGGAGAGGGATTGGAGAGGAGTGTGAGGAAGTATTGGAGAGGAGTGTGAGGAGGTATTGGAGGGGAGTATGAGGAGGAGTGGGATTGGAGAGGCGTGCAGGTGGAGAGAGGAGAGTGTCAGGTGGAGAGGAGTGAGGGGTCACATATTATGTGAAATAAATAAATTGTGTTCATTACACCATTTCTGGATCTGATGAATTGCCAGTAACCATTTTGTAAAATTTAATATGCAGCATCTCAATCAAGATGTCAAAATGTCACACGCGTCCATGCCCGTGGGATTCCCATGGGTGACTCCACTAGACTGCAGCAAGAAAAAGAACGAGACAGGAGAACGAGACCCTCGACGTGATCACAGACTCACACAGGATGCTGCTGAAACAATGATGAGGAGGATTGGAGAGGAGAGAGAAATTGGAGAGGAGTGAGGGGTTGGAGAGTGAGGAGCAAGGAGTTGGAGAGTGAGGAGCGAGGGGTTGGAGAGTGAGGTGCAAGGGGTTGGAGAGTGAGGAGCGAGGAGTTGGAGAGTGAGGAGCGAGGAGTTGGAGAGTGAGGAGCGAGGAGTTGGAGAGTGAGGAGCAAGGAGTTGGAGAGTGAGGAGCTAGAGGGTGGAGAATGAGGAGCTAGGGGTTGGAGAGCGAGGAGCGAGGTGTTGGAGAGCGAGGAGCTATGGGTTGGAGAGTGAGGAGCTAGGTGTTGGAGAGGAGAGTGAGGAGCGATTGGAGAGGGGAGTGAGGAGCGATTGGAGAGGGGAGTGAGGAGCAATTGGAGAGGAGAGTGAGGAGCGATTGGAGGGGAGTGTGAGGATTTGGACAGGAGTGTGAGGGATTGGATTGGAGAGGAGTGTGAGGGATTGGAGAGGAGTGTGAGGGATTGGAGAGGAGTGTGAGGGATTGGAGAGGAGTGTGAGGGATTGGAGAGGAGTGTGAGGAAGTATTGGAGAGGAGTGTGAGGAGGTATTGGAGGGGAGTGTGAGGAGGAGTGGGATTGGAGAGGCATGGGGGTGGAGAGAGGAGAGTGTCAGGTGGAGAGGAGTGAGGGGTCACATATTATGTGAAATAAATAAATTGTATTCATTACACCATTTCCAGATCTGATGAATTGCCAGTAACCATTTTGTAAAATTTAATGTGCAGCATCTAAATCAAGATATCCAAATGTCACACACGTCCATGCCCATGGGATTCCCACGGGTGACCCCACTGGTATATGTATAACTTTCCTTACACACTAAATTATATGATATCATTAAATCATGCACATCTTACCTTAAATACACCATATCTACCAACCAGCACGGCCACACCACCTACATCTGGATCAAACTGTATTTCGAATGTTGAAACTGTCACCTATAACGGTTTTTGGCATGCTGCTGTATCCTAGCAACAACCGATTCCTAGCAACATTGATTTGTAGTATATTTAATTCTTATATTGTACTGTATTTACATAAATATCTCGTGAATAATATTTTTACAATTCGTATTGTATTTTACTAATTCGATTTAGTGCCTTTTTGTGATATTAAAGAAAACTTGTTTTTAATCTACCAACTGTAGCTCCCTGCGCTAACATACGTCTGACTAGTTGTTGTAATTTATTGACAAGCTCCGAGCTGTGTGGTTGCTCTCACAGTCCTAATTATTTCACCTGCAACCGTACCATAAAATAGCTTTTTAGGAATGTTGCTGTCTAAGAAAGGCATTCGGACAATGTGGAATGGAAAAGCATAGATGATGAAGGCGCACACACAACACACACACACACACACACACACACACACACACACACACACACACACACACACACACACACACACACACACACACACACACACACACACACACACACACACACACACACACACACACAACAAAATCCCCTTTTTCTTAAAAAGTCACCCTTATTCGGTTTTTTCAACAAAACTGTGTATTTTAAGAAAGAGAGAAGTTTATGTATTTATTTATTTAGTCCAATGTGGGAAGGGCTTGTAGTATTGTCTACAGGTATGTGCACTCACCTTTAAGCTGTCTAGTCTGGGCCCTCGGATGCACGATAAGCTGGCTGTCCAGTCTGTTAGCATTAATTATTGTGGAAAATGCCAGGGGCATGGAAAAGGCCCCTTTATATGGTATGTGCCATGTGGCAAACTATAGAAAAGAAGGGACATTCTTGGGGAAAATGCCAATTTCATTCACACAGCTGCATGAAGAAGTAAATGTATTTTATTTGCCAGATGTTGGGCACCCCTTTATATAAACTTTTGAAGAGCATTACTTGGTTCCCCCTCTGGAACTTGGTTCTTATTCTTGGAACTTGGAAGTTATTGACATCCCCCCCCCCCCCCATCTCATACGCACATACCATATAAAGGGGCCTTTTCTTTGCCCCTGGCATTTCCCCCCAATATATATTGTTATGGAACTGGGGGACGGCACTCCCGTTAGCAAGGGGGGTTAATCCCCTTGTCCTGTTAAGCTGGCCATCTCCGCCGGTCCTGGAAGTATGACGTCATGCCCGGTCAGCGCTGAATAGGGTATTGGGCCTATCCTTCCTATGACCTAAGTACCAGCGCCTTCCGGTATGCGAGGAAATACTCCCGCCCGTGCCGCAGCGTAATTGATTGATTGCGCCGAGCGAAGCGAGCTGCGACGCAGGCCGTTATCAATGACTAACCCGATTATAAAGCGTTGGCCGAAATTGCACCACAGGAACTCAATGGGGAAATCACTAAAGCGATCGGATGAGAAGGAAACCAAACGGGGAAGAAATAACAGACATTTATTAATTATTTACAAAACCAAAGAAGAAGAGCAGAAATAAAAGTAATATACAGGAAATGGAAGGAGCAGAAGGACACAGAGCAATTCCTTAAACAAGCTTACTTATGGAACCCCAGGACAAGACAAAACAAGACAAACTCACGTATACCAATGGGGAATTGCAGGCAGGAATTTAATGGAGGGAAGAGTGAGGTTCAGGTGGGACAACCGGGCTGGAAGGATGAGGTTCAGGTCCGTGCAGAACGGCAGGGCTGGAGGTGAGCGGCTGCCGACTCCCCGCACTCTGGTTCACACGGCGGGGTTGCTTGCGGCAGGGTGTTAAAGCTTCACGCGGCGGGGGGGTGGGGGGAGTGTTTGAAGCAGCGTCACTCTCTCGTACCTCACTCCACAGAACTCCGAACTTGGTCATCACTCAAGCGCCTCCCTCCACATAACTGCTTGGTTCGTGCTCCCTCACTCAACTGCATAAGCAGTCCCTCACTCCTCTTTTTATTGCCCTCCCCGAAATCCAGCCACGGGCTACGAGGGCACGCCTACCTGGTCGCTCACCGCGGTGCTGATTGGCTGTTAGGGCTGGCTGACACCACCTCTGATGACGATGAGGTGCCACGCCCCCCTTCTTCCCCGAGATGAGCACATGGCAATGGCGGCTTGCAGGAATGGAAAACCACTCGCACCCTGTTGAAGGGAACGAAAGGGATCTATCTTATTTGATTGATGCAACGCAGATTCAACTATGGGAAACATGGCCTTACCTGAAACAGAATAACGATAAAACTATAGATAGTCTAGTAGGAAGACTAGGTCCCCCTGCACCCCCCGGAGATATACTTCTAATCAGTGTTTCTAGATTGGAAAAAATGTGTAGAAAATGACTAGCTATGGCCCCAAGCTGAAAGAATGTCCCACATACCATTTTTATGCAAATTACTGCTGCAAATTTTATGCAAAATTATGCAAATTTTATGCAAATTTTTGATGAGGAGTAGAGTTGAGGGGTCTTTGAGGGCTTCATCGAGGTACTCTCGGTTGCAAGACTGGGTCATTCTGAGAAGCACAGCAGGGTCAGAGATCATGATGTTCTCCTCCTCAGTGAATCTCTCCATCAACAGCCTCTCCATTGCCTCACACACTGTTTTGAGGCAAAAGAGGGACTTTGCGTAGGCCTTTCCACTGAGAACACCTTTGAGAGATCCACTTGTTACTAGTTGTGCCTCAAAGAGAATCTCTGCATATCCAGAACCACGCATCTTGTGTCCAGTGAGCATCCCGATGTAGTTCATGGATGTGTGGAAGGGTCCAATCGTTACTACATGACTAGCAAATTCATTTGGCCAGCGCCAGATGATGGGAAGGGCTTTCATGCAGACACCCAGATCAAATGTATTCAGGACCCATCTCTGACCCACCTCAGCAGTTGCTGCCTCGGAACGCTTCAGTAGCTCACGAACAACTGCGTTGTCTGTGATCGGTCTGTGCCTGGTGCCTGCATGGCATGGCAATGGCCTGCAGCCTGTGCCTGGGCTAGGGGGTTTCACCTCTGCAACTGGTTCTCCCCCACCCAGCAAATCAACAGTCGACTACTGCACGCCTATCCACCAACCGATCACAGACAACGCAGTTGTTCGTGAGCTACTGAAGCGTTCCGAGGCAGCAACTGCTGAGGTGGGTCAGAGATGGGTCCTGAATACATTTGATCTGGGTGTCTGCATGAAAGCCCTTCCCATCATCTGGCGCTGGCCAAATGAATTTGCTAGTCATGTAGTAACGATTGGACCCTTCCACACATCCATGAACTACATTGGGATGCTCACTGGACACAAGATGCGTGGTTCTGGATATGCAGAGATTCTCTTTGAGGCACAACTAGTAACAAGTGGATCTCTCAAAGGTGTTCTCAGTGGAAAGGCCTACGCAAAGTCCCTCTTTTGCCTCAAAACAGTGTGTGAGGCAATGGAGAGGCTGTTGATGGAGAGATTCACTGAGGAGGAGAACATCATGATCTCTGACCCTGCTGTGCTTCTCAGAATGACCCAGTCTTGCAACCGAGAGCACCTCGATGAAGCCCTCAAAGACCCCTCAACTCTACTCCTCATCAAAAATTTGCATAAAATTTGCATAATTTTGCATAAAATTTGCAGCAGTAATTTGCATAAAAATGGTATGTGGGACATTTTTTCAGCTTGGGGCCATAGCTAGTCATTTTCTACACAGTTTTTTCAATCTAGAAACACTGATTAGAAGTATATCTCCGGGGGGTGCAGAGGGACCTAGTCTTCCTAAGAGAGGTCCTATGATTTGCTACGTGTTGCAATGTGGACTAACTAAGGTGCAATTATTTCAATTAACAGCCAATTAAGGGGAAATGTACACAGGGGTTTATTTATAGAGGGAATTTAATACTAAATTTACATGTGAAGTTTCTAAAAACCGCAACAATATCTAAAAAAAATTGATAATTTATGTCACGTGATCGAACGTCACTCTGTATCGCACAAACCTCCACCAGGATAAACAGGTAACGTTTTGTATCCACTGACAGACCGGATCTGGATTCAGACCTGAACCTAAATCGAATCAGCTTCTTCTTCTTCTCAAAAAACCCATCTCATCCCACGAGTTTCGTCATAATGATAAATCCATCCACAACTCTTTGTCATATCGTGCTATGTATAATCATAATGTTCGCCCTATCTCTCTATTAATATTATAAATAATCACTTCAAATGATCGTATTACAGAATATCTTTCTCAGTATTAATAATAAAATGAGAATCTCCGAACAAACCTTTTCCTCAGAAGATCCGAACCGATCACTGTTTCAGCCGCTTGTGGAAAAAGACACGGAGGACAAAAGGACACGGAGCCGAGCACGGAGGACAAAAGGACACGGCGCCGAGCACGGAGGACAAAAGGACACGGAGCCGAGCACGGAGGACAAAAGGACATGGAGCGGAGCACGGAGGACAAAAGGACACGGAGGACAAAAGGCCACGGAGCGGAGCACGGAGGACAAAAGGACACGGAGCCAAGCACGGAGGACAAAATGACAAGGAGGCGAGCACGGAGGACAAAAGGACACGGAGCCGAGCACGGAGGACAAAAGGAAAAAGAGCCGAGCGCGGAGGACAAAAGGAAAAGGAGCCGAGCACGGAGGAGAAAAGGAGCCGAGCACGGAGGACAAAAGGCCAAGAAGCCGAGCACGGAGGACAAAAGGACAAGGATTGGAGCACGGAGGACAAAAGGACACGGAGCCGAGCACGGAGGACAAAAGGACGCAGAGCCGAGCATGGAGGACAAAAGGACACGGCTCAATCCGATCCGATCACGGGGATCTTCGACTCTTCGTCACAGTTACAGTTCAACGTTTACAAGATCACCCGGAGGTTCTCGTCGTTGTTGAATCCTTCCTGTGAACGCGGGTCATTCTTCTTCTTCCTCCTCCTCAGAATCACCGATATCCATCACGTGGTCGTTGATGGCTCATTGGCCAATTGGCGTCAGATAAAGAACTGAAGCCACAGATCGGCCATTTTACCACTCCCGTTCATGGTGCATGAGAATAATTACATTTAGTTCCGTTGTTTTTCAATCGTGGACTTGGCACGAAGTTTGTAGTTGCACAGAACCCCTTATATTGACCTAGTAGTGAACGAGAGAAAAATCAGAACCTTCTTCAGCATGCCGCGCCCTTCGGAGTGCCACTCGCCTCTCACGCCCGCCCCGTCCCGTCCCGCCCCGGCTCGTCCCTTCCCGTCCCGTCCTGCCCCGTCTCGTCCCGTCCCGTCCCGTCCCGTCCCTCTCCTCCTGGATTGTAATCCTCGATCCGACTGTTCTTGGAAACACCGAAACCGAAATCCTGGTAGATCTATGACCCTACACAAACAGCACATTTTTATTTTTGTTTTCTCCTTTACGATACCAGCTCGGGGGAAAGTCTGTCAAAAAGACGGGTGCACAAAAATAAACAACACAGAGGATTACAATAAATACAGTTATGGATTATGTCCGATGGATTATTTGCAATAAATAATACATTAATGCAGTGCAGGAAATGAGAGTTTCCCTGGGAAGGATTAGAGGTGAGGACAGAAATTTGTTTAAACATCGCATGTTGAAAAGAGAGCATTGTAACATTAGCATGTCCCTCCCCCTCCCCCTCTGCCCAACAGGACAAAGACATCTTTAGAATTACCCCTAACCCCCACTCCACTAACTGGAGCACAAGGTGGTCTCCAGCATCTCCAGCATCTCCCCCCCCCCCCCACCCCACCTCAGGAGTAGGGAAAGGCGATCTCTCGCATCCTCCTCCCCACCCCCACCCCTCCCCCTCCCCACCCAAATATTGGGGAAGGCGGTCTCTAGCATACACTCCCCCCCACCCCTCACCCTCCCCCCTCCCCCACCCCAAGAGTAGGGGAAGGCGATCTCTAGCATCCCCCTCCCCACCCCCACCCCTCCCCCTCCCCACCCAAATATTGGGGAAGGTGGTCTCTAGCATACCCCCCCCCCCACCCCCACCCCAAGAGGAGGGTAACGCGATGTCTAACATGTCCCTCCCCCTCTCCCCAACAGGACAAATATATCTTTAGAATTACCCCTCACCCCCCACTCCACTAACAGGAAGGCAAGGTGGTCTCCAGCATCCCCCCCCCCCCCCCCACTCCCCACCCCAAGAGTAGGGGAAGGCGATCTCTAGCATCCTCCCCCAACCCCACCACCTCCCCCCTCTCCCCCACCCCAAGAGTAGGGGAAGGCGACCTCGAGCATCCCCCCACCCCCACCCTAAGAGGAGGGTAAGGCGATATCTAGCATCTCCCCCACCCCAAGAGGAGGGTAAGGCGATGTCTAGCATTTCCCCCCCCCCCCACCCTAAGTTTTTTTATGATTAAATTTACAATTTAATTTTAAATAAATTTAATTTTAATTAAATTCATAATTTTTTTCTTTTTTAAATATCGGCTTTCAAGCTAATATGGCTGCTGCACCACATGACATATGACCTGGAAAATGTACAATCTGTATATGTATGGGTCGGGGATCACGTTTGTGAAGTTTTGTGTTGATCGGATAAGGTTAGTTTTTCTATCCAATATGGCTGCCAAACCATGTGACCTATGATGTCATAAATTTAATATTTCAATACAAATGGGTCATAGATCATGTGCATGCAATTTCCGATTTTTAGGATAAGGAATTCGATTAATGGTCTTAGCCGAGTCCAGGTAATCATAACCCAGAATGAGCACATTCCCTCAGGAGAGATAAAATACCTTCCTTGGTACAATCCCTGAACAGGTATTTTTGGTTATTAAAAACATGGAGCTCTTGTACTGAAGGTAATTTCACTTGAAGGTAAAATCATCTCTCCAGGACAATTAGACATTCATAATAATCGATACAGGTATTCGGTTTTGTTTAGCTGTTTCGCAATTACTCGCAATTAATTTTAGGAGAACACAAATTATTCCCAGACCGTGAAACACCTGGACTGCAGTTTATACCTGGGTCTGGATTCGAACCCGGACATGTTCAATATCGTCGGTAAAGAAGGATCATTTTAGCCATGATGGTAAATGTCCAGGTGAAGTACATGACATTCCCATTGCTCTCCCTCACACCAATCCCCATTTCTTACCTGTACAGGTGCTTCCAGGTGTTCAAATCGAAGGTTGTTCTTTATAAACGAACGAATACTGTATCAAGCTCCAGGTAAATTGTAATGAGCTAAAGATTCCACCGACAACCACCAAGACATTCCTCCTGGGAGACAAGATCACGTTTACTGATTGTTATCGAGTCGTGAAACGAACTGTTGAAACACCCGTCTGTGACGTCACAGCGCATTATGATGACACAATCCACCGACAACCCCCAAGACATTCCTCCTGGGAGACAAGATCACGGGTACCGATTGTTATAAAGTTCGTTCGATCGAACATTGAGTTGTACAAGGACAGGGAATCGGGACTCCAGGTTACACTTCAGCCATTGTCCGGTGTACACGTTTAAACCAGGTATCCAACAATGGTCTTTGAACGTGATTCACTTCGCTCGAGGAATCGACTCAGAAACGATGGGACACGCGTTACAAACCGGGTTACCTGGTGTGGATCGGGTTTTCAATCACACCTTAATACTCTATGTCGTGATGACGTTTTATTACGTTGGTGCGTGTACGATGACGTAATACGTCGGTGGAACTATCCTGGTGTCACGTGTTCCCGATAATCTAACAAATGCTCGTCGTACCTTTACCTTGTTTACAGGAGTGCCTCGTGGGTTTCAGCAGGAATGTGTAATTCGTTCAGGATGCCGGCGATAGCTTGCCTACTCTTCGCGAAGGAGACCGTGGGATCTTTAACATTCACCAAGTAATGCGAGCACACAGGACGTCCAGCTTCACGTCCATCCGAGGGACGACGGTGAACACATTGATGAATCACCTGCTTGCGAAGCACC
Source organism: Myxine glutinosa (assembly GCF_964187855.1). Classification (NCBI taxonomy): domain Eukaryota; kingdom Metazoa; phylum Chordata; class Myxini; order Myxiniformes; family Myxinidae; genus Myxine; species Myxine glutinosa. Next base: position 414,470,836 of record NC_136261.1, read on the forward strand.
TGGACGGCAGTTTATACCCGGGTCGGGATACGAACCCAGCCGCCCGCGGTTGTCTGGAACTTTGGAAACTCGTTGCTCTTCAATAAGATAATCTACAATGTAAAACACAATGTGTGTGTGTGTGTGTGTGTGTGTGTGTGTATGTGTGTGTGTGTGTGTGTGTGTGTGTGTGTGTGTGTGTGTGTGTGTGTGTGTGTGTGTCCCTTCATAAGGGTCGGCTTTAAAGGCTTTGAATAGTGCTTTTGGAGGGATTTGAAGGGGGCCGGGGGGGGTTAAATGGGAAATCTTTGAACACGACTGTGTCAATCGGTTAAAATAACTAAAAGCCTGAGAACCCAAAAGACCCCAAGGACCCAGAGGACCCAAAATACTCAGTAGTCTGTTAAAGACACAAAGGATCATGGTCCAAGAGTAGGCCGGTCATTGTATAAACAGGTCCCCAAGGACCGAATGTCCCCAAGGTCCAAGGTCCCCAAGGACTGAAATGACAAAGAGGACCCAAAATACCCCAAGGGACTCAGCAGACCCCCAAGGACTCTGAAGATCCAAAATACCCCAAAGACCCAAAAAACTGAAAAGACCCTAAAGACCCAATGGACCCCAAAGACCCAAAATACCCTATAGACTGTTAAACATCCAAAAGACTGAAAAGACCATGTAGACACAATGGACCCAAAAGACCCAAAAGACCCCGAGGATCAAAAGACCCAGAGGAACCAAAAGACCCAAACAACCCTAAGGACCCAAATGACAAAGAGGACCCAGAAGGACCCAGAAGACCCCAATGACTCTGAAGACCCAAAATACCCCAAAGACCCAAAAGACTGAAAAGACCCTGAAGATCCCGAACACCGAAAAGACCCCGAACACCGAAAAGACACCGAACACCGAAAAGACCCCAAACACCGAAAAGACACCAAACACCGAAAAGACCCCGAACACCGAAAAGACCCCGAACACCAAAAAATACCCTGAACACCAAAAATACCCCGAACAGCGAAAATACCCCGGAGCAAAAATACACCGAACACCGAAAAGACCCTGATGACCCAGAATACCCCATCGACCTCAAATATTGAAAGGACCCCGAAGACCCAAAATATTCCAAAGACCCCCAAAAAACCCAAAGATCCCAAAAAACCCCGAACAACAAAAATACCCAGAATACGCAAAAGACCCTGAATACCCAAAATACCCCAGAGACCCAATGGACACGAAAGACCCAAATACCCTGAAGACCCAAATTATCCTTAAGGACACTGAAGACAAAAAACATTCAAAATATCAAAAATAACCAAAACACTGAAAAGACACCAAAGACCCAAAATACACTTGAAGGGAAACCCAAATGCAATTTTTTTTCTTTCTGAAAACCATTGACAATCATTAATCAGTCTAATTTGAAGGGTTTTTCTTTTATTTCATTTGTGAATCATAAAGTGCCGAAAAAAAGCCATAGAGTGTCGATTTTTGAATATGCCAGTGACATCACATTGTGATCTCACTGTGATCCTGCTAGCGACAGTACATAGAGACAGTGCATTCCGAGCTACTCGGATTCTGATAATGATTGGGAATGTTGGAGGGGGTGAGGGTGTGTGGGTTGGTCATTGGTATTGTTAGCTAGGGTGATGTTTGCTGGGGGATGGTGTGGGTTGTTTGTGCGTATTGTTGGCTTGGGTGACGGTTGAAGGGGGATTTTGAGGAGATGGTGGAAGTGAGGAGGGGTGAACAGGTGAGTGTGGTTTGGTCGTGGGTGTGGTTAGCTATGGGGATGGCTGATGTTTGTTTTTTTCTGGAAAATTGAGATGCCTCAAAAACCTAGGCCACCTGAGTTGAACAGAAATCCAGCAATATTACCAAAGGAAATAATCAAGAAACCCAATTCAAAGCAGTTAGTCCGTGGGCTCAGTAGGGTTTACATGCACCGCCCCCCCCCCCCCCCCACAACTTAACTTCCCGGGTATGTCCATGTACCCCCCACCCTAGGGGTTAGGAAAAACCATGTTAACAGAAAAAAACTCATTCCCTCATAGTCTGACCTCTGGTGACCTCATTAGTGACCTCATTTGCATATAACACATATCATTGTAAAGAGTGTCCCAGGACAAACATTTTGAGGGGTCATATGCAACCATAGGATGACTCGGTAAAAAGTTATGGCCATTTGAATTTCGCCTACCCCTAATTTTCGGAAATCACTGACACAGGGGGGGGTAACATCAAAATATGCGTGGGAGGTACCTTGGGAATGAGTTTTTTTAGCCGTGTCGCAGACGCTGCTCATAGAGTGCCCTCTGCTGTTGTTGTTGTTGTTCTTCTTCTTCTTGTTCTTCTTGTTCTTGCAGAGAAGACAAAACCTCAAAGCTCCACCCATTCTGGGAACCATAGCTCCACCCATTCTGGGCGAGCCTTCATATAAACAAATATCCACCATTTCATTAACTCGCATAGCTTTGAGGCCTGTTTTGTAGGCCCGTGGTGTCTTCCTCTCTCACACAGTTTTATTTCAAATCAAATTCGATATATCATTTCATTTTTCACAGTCGCTAACATAGTTTTAGACTCGGTTGAAAAAAAACGGGAAGAAAATCCGATGAAAGTTGCCCTTTATAGAACGAAATGAATTCTCAAAGGCCTGTAACTTCAAGTCCATTGAGATATTTTTTTTTTAAATCACGGCATGGTCAGTCATACACCGCCCGAAATAAGAGACGGGATAATGCCGAGATTTTCTATATTTTTTTTACATCGCGGCATGGTCAGTCATACACCGCCCGATATAACAGACGGGAAAATGCCGAGATATATTAAAAATTCGTCCATTTGATGACAATCGTCACGATGAAATATTTAATTTATACGTCGTCACAATAATGTGGAGAGAGGAGCATAGCTTCGTTCACGTGTCGCCACACACGGGAAATTGCCGAGATATATATTTTTTAAATCGCGGCATGGTCAGTCATACACCGCCTGAAATAACAGACGGGAAAATGCCGAGATATATTAAAAATTCGTCGCCACACACGGGAAATTGCCGAGATATATTTTCGCTTTGCACAAAAATAACATCAAGTAATCGAATCAATAGGAATGTCCTGTGCCTATAACATCGACGTTATAGGCACAGCTGCATCTAGGCATTGTGTAACATCGACGCGGCTTTTGTTTTAATTAAAACTTTTTGTACTTGTTTCTGTTAACATGGTTTTTCCTAACCCCTAGGGTGGGGGGTACATGGACATACCCGGGAAGTTAAGTTGTGGGGGGGGGGGGGGGTGCATGTAAACCCGACTCAGCCCATGGACTAAGTTGCATCAGCAGAAAATATGTTGTATGCTTGGAACAAGAACGCCCATAGGTTCGCTCGTAGGGCGGGTATTCTGCCAGTATTAATAAATGTGCAACTTTACTCACGTGAGGAAGGGAAGGAACAATTCGTTTTATATGGAACACAAATCCACGTCAACCACAATCACGAGCTGAAGTAATACATGGGAAAACATGGAAATACCACAGTGTACCTGGAGAAATACCTTGGCGATCACATTGGGGATTCGGCACACGGATGTTTAAATCGGCTTGGAAGTTGGAAGGCGCGTTGGTAAAAACCAAAGCGAAACTCTGTTTCTTCATTTAATATTCCTTTCAACGTTCTATTATTTTATAATCGTTTCTATATAAAATGTCTTCTGATTCGTTCCTTACTTAAAACCATTTTTATATGATGACAAAAAGCAAGTTTAAATGAAAAGGTAATGGGGAGAAATTACACACGCTGCTGCTCAGATGACGTCAAATTTATTGATCGAAGGTGAGCAATGCCAAGAGTGGTACTGATATGCGCGATCGATCGATGCCTGCGCGAACGATGGATCCATTGATAGCGCAGCACGATCGGTCGATCGATAGCGCAAGTCCAATGATGGCGCATAACATACACATGCATCAAGTATACTTGCATAATGTACATTTGCATAATACATTGTACATTTGCATAATACATTTTTACATTTGCATAATACATAGCCCCTTGCATAATACAATGTTCATTTGCATAATACATTGCATATTTGCATAATGCATTGTACATTTGCATTACAACACAGGTTTCATCGATACCAATAATATCTAATGAATCCCTGTGAAATTATCAATGTAAAATCATATCTGACATTGTGTGACGTAACACTAAATTTGAGGTAAAAATTTTGAGATAATTAATTGATATTTCCCCTTTTTATACTTAAAATAATTAATTGATATTTCCCCTTTTTATAATTAAAATAATTAATTGATATTTCCCCCTTTTATAATTAAAATATTTAATTGATATTCCCCATTTTTTATTATCTATTGATATAAAATAAATGTGTCACTCCCCACGATGCCCACGTGGACTTACATTCGTGTGATGTTAAAAAGGATTCCTAAAAGTTGTTTCACTTTTTACCAAGTAACAAACTCGATTTTAGCTCACCTGGACCTTAGTCCGGTAAATTTATCGATCAAGCAGTGTCCAGGGTAAATAAGTGACTGAGAGAGACTGTGTGTGTCTGTGTGTGTGTGTGTGTGTGTGTGTGTGTGTGTGTGTGTGTGTGTGTGTGTGTGTGTGTGTGTGTGTGTGTGTGTGTGTGTGTGTGTGCGTCAGTGAGTGAGTGAGTGAGTCCACAAACACTTCAATCATTACTACTTGAACCAAACACGATTTTGACCAACCTGACCACAAGATGCATACCTGATCCCCAATAAAGGTGGATTGATTGACCGCATCAAAATCTGCGCTCATTGGGGGCGCCTCCTGGAGGGGGAGGGGGAGGTGGATGGGAGGTTTGCCTCGACCCAAAATAGGTATTTACTTTTTTCTCCGAAACTACACAAACTATTTCGATGAAACTTGACTACAACCTTCATCAACCGTGATGAACCAAAGTTTGTTCACGACGTTAAAAAAAAAGCAATGTCTGAGGAGATCTGTGGGGTTTCCGTTACTGTTGCTCCTGATCCAGGAAGCTTCAGGACCCGCAGTCCCATTTTTATTTCCACGATTATTCACTTTAATGTTGAACTGATGCATGATTTAACCAACTCATCCATTGTTTGGATTAAATGATGTCGATGTTCGTCAGTGTACGACCACGGTTAACCCATAACGCTCTGAAAACTTAATGGAATTGAGGTTCAGGCCCTTTGGGATGCTGGTTCCCAGGTAAGCAAAGCAAGCAGGGATCGGCTATAAGATAACTTGCGAGACACCGTTGTATGACGAGTAGAAGAAATCCTACAGGATGGATTGTGATTAAAGGATGAAAATGGAAGCCCCATTCCATTTGAAGGATGTTTTGAAGCAGAGTTTAAGCTTAAAAACGGTGGCAGAGAAGAGTCTGTTTTAGTCCCTGTTTTGGTGAGAAAGGGACCGGTGAAAGACACAAGAATTGTCTTCAACGTCATTTCCGAGTTGATGGTTCAGAACAAGGACAAGTCTGACGATACAGTAGTGCCACCTGAGTCATTCATTTCTTTGTTTCCGGAACTGAGCCGATCACAAATACATACAGTCACCCAGACCGTGCCAAATCGGGAGGAGGGACCAGTTTCCATGTATACAGGCCGTCACTATACTCAAACTCTTCCTGGGAAAACAACTAATATCCCTTATGTTCGTTCTTTTCCACTCGCAGTCAAAACACCCACAATGTGAGAAACTCACAATGAACAGTGGTGGGCAGAAGGGGAGACAGTGACACATTTTTGTATACTTAGTCTCTGCTCCGATGAGAGCTAACACATGGAACATATTGTTACGGATCCGGGGGACAACACTCCCGTTAGCAAAGGGGGGGGGGGGGGTGTTAATCCCCTTGTCCTGTTAAGCTGGCCGTCCACCGGTCCTGGAAGTATGACGTCACTTCCAGTCGGTGGTGAGTAGGGTTGTAAGCCCAATCCGTCTTACTACCTAATTACCACCACCGGCCGTAAGCGAGGAGATATTCCCACCCGGGCCGCAGCGTGAATGGATGCGCAGAGCGAAGCGAGCTGTGACTCGGGCCGTTAACAAAAGACTAAACCCGATTCCGAGCATTGGCCGAATCGTGCCACAGGTACTCAATAGGGAAAAGACTAAAGCAATCGGGGGAAGAAGAAACCAAAAGGGTAAGAAAGAACACTGGTTTATTCACTATCTACAAGAGGAAATGAAAGAAGGGAATATACAAGGAGAGGAAGAAGCAGATACACAGGGCAGCCTTAAAACAGTCTTATATTACCATACGCACAGACAGAACAAACAGACTTACACGAATAGGGAATGGCAGGAAGGAATGGCTGGAAGGGGGAGAAGGTCCAAGCAGATGGCAGGGCAGGAAGTTCCGGGCAGATGGCACAGCGTCGAGGCCCGCTCCAGGTCGCGCTCCGGTCCATGCTCCGGGCTTGAGGCGAAACCCGGCGGCAGCTGCACGTATCGGTTTCACGAGGTCGGACAATGCGTATGTATTGCTGTATTGTCGTCGTCAATGGACCGACTCTCCTGCCTTATGATTCAGCTGTATATTCATCTGTTACCTCGTATCTCGGACCTTCACACTCATCTCTTGAAGCAGTCCCTTCCAGCTGCTTTTATTGGGCGTTCTTGTATCCAGCCGCCGGCTCCTAGGACACGCCTACCGGTCGGCTCACCTCGGCCCTGGTTGGCCGGCGAGGGCTCACTGGCTCCACCTCTTGAGGAGACATTGACAGGCCACGCCTCGTTCCTGGTGCTCGAACCCACTCCTCCCCTTTTTCCTCCAGATTATCGCGTGCGTAATGGCGGCTTGGGGCCAGCAAACAACCAAAAGGGCAGCGAACGCTGCAATGCAGCTACTGGCACTTTGAAGAGATGATTGGGGATAATTGAAGGGGCCTATCTTATTTGATTAATACAACGCAGATTCAACTATTGGGAACAGATCCTTAACTAAAACACATAATAATGAGATAACTACAGAGAGGTCCTATGGTGTTCTACGTGTTGTACATGGACTAACTAGGGTGCGATCTTTAATATTAACCAAATAATGGGGATATTTACAGGGGATTATTTATAAGGGAACATTTACCAAAATTTACAAAGTGAAGGTTCTAAAAACCGTAACACAGCACCCGTCTCTCCTCCCGGGCCGCCCCGGCCCGAAAGAACTTTAACTTAATGTGACACTCAGGTGTAGTAACCCTGTACTATTAACCTTACCCTGATTGCGACAGTTTTAAAGCAATTAAGTATGTCCCCCTGCTGCGTTGCATCCTACCTAACAGATTCACGCCTACAGGATAACCGAATCACGGAATTATTTCCAAACTACACATAAAGCCAGTGGGGAGCAATATTTACAAGACACTATTTATGTACACTGCAAACCCAGGACCTGTCTTTTGGGAGACAAAAATATGTTTTGAAATCCAACTCCAATCCCACTGGGATCAGTGAAGAGAGGGAGATAGGCAGCAGATGAACATGACGAGTCGTAAGGCAGGAGAGTGGGTCTGTTGACGGCGACAATACCACAATATATTCGCATTGCCCGACCGCGTGAAACCGATACGTGCAGCTGCCGCCGATCCCACTCCTGACACCAATTGTTGCGGATCTCGGAGTACGGCACTCCCCTTACCGAGGGGGGGTTAATCCCCTCATCTATTAAGCTGGCCGTCTCCGGTCCTGGAGCTATGACGTCACTTCTGGTCAGCACTGAATAGGGTGGTAGGCCAATTGTTCCTATTACCTAATTACCAGCGCCTTCCGGTAAGCAAGGAAATGAGCCTCGCCCGAGCCGCGGCTGTAATGGACACGCCAAGCGAAGTGAGCCACGACTCAGGCTGTTAACAAAAGGACTAAACCTGATTATAGTGGTTGGCCAAATCATGCCACAGGTACTCAATGGGGAAAAGACTAAGACGATCGGACGAGAGGAAGCCAAAGAATAAGAAGGGTAAAGGAAGAACAAATATGATTTATTACTATCTAAAAGAGGAAAGGAAAGAAGGGAATATACAAGGAGAGGAAACAAAAGGACATAGGGCAACCTTAGACAGTAGACACTCTTATATAACATGGCCCGGACAATACAAACAGACTCACACGAAAGGTAGCTGGTAGGGGAGGAAGGTCCAGGCAGATGGTTCCAGGCGAGGGGATGATCCAGGCTCCGTGTCTGCGGGGGAAGGACGGCTGGCAGCTTAACACGCGACCGGACCTTACAAACGCGAGGGGCTGGAATGCGCATACGTTCAGCGTGCCGAATGCTCTCAAAACCATGGCAGTTTGTATTGACAATGAACGTCCCAAACGATCCTCTGCGCAATGTTCTTAAATTCGCTGCCTCTGCGCTGTTCTCTTGCCTCTGCCGATCTCGTTCATCTCCCTTGGTCTCTCCTATTTCCTTGGTGGATGCCACCCTCATCTGCTCCAGCTCCTCCTTGTTGGTGTCCAATTTGGTTTCTAGCCCGATTTTTACCTCCTCTATCTGCTCCCCCATTTGTTTGATTTCCCGAGCGGATTGCTCCCCCATTTCCCTCAATTTGCCTTCCATTTGTTTTCTAACCCCTCTAACCCATTCTTCACCCCTTCCATTTGGTTCTCCTGGGTGGCCATCCTATTTTCCAATCCCGTTAACCCATCCTTCATTTCCCTAATTTGGCTACCCATGTCCTCCAATTGGCCCCCTAATTTGCCATCTAATCCTTCCAATTTGCTGTCTAATCCCTCAAATTTACTATCTAACCCTTCAAATTTACTGTCCAACCCCTCGAATTTACTGTCTAGCCCCAAAATTTTGCTGTCTAGCCCCCTAATTTCATTTCCCAATTGCTCACCCATTCTAGTTTCCATTCCCTCACTATCGGCCCTCATTTCTCCCATATCCTTCCTCAATCCCCCAATTTGGCTTCCCATATCATTCCTCAATTCATTTCTCAATCCCATATTCCCCATTAGTATGGATGCATGAATCTGCGCCATGAGGTCCTGCACATCCATTCCCCCGATTTGTGCAGCGGGCGCGGCTACCACGGCCACGTGCGAGGTGCCGCCATCTTGTGCTGCCGCAACCACGTGCGGGGCGCCGCCAGCTTGTGCGCCTGCAACCCCCTCTACCGCACCTTCTTCAACCTCCTCCTCTATCTCTCCCATCTCCTCTCTGCGGTCCTGGGTCGACTCTACCTCCTCATTCTCCCCTACCGGCACCCGATCGCCTTGATCATCCATGGCACGATTTAAATTTAGTGGTGTTAATAAAATTTCGGCCGCTCAAAATTTTGACCAAATTTCTCAGATGTTTTAAAATTTTGGTTCGGGTCCAAATCCCACTCCTGACACCAATTGTTACGGATCCAGGGGACGGCACTCCTGTTAGCAAGGGGGGGTTAATCCCCTTGTCCTGTTAAGCTGGCCGTCTGCCGGTCCTGGAAGTATGACGTCACTTCCGGTCGGTGGTGAGTAGGGTTGTAAGCCCAATCCGTCTTACTACCACCACCGGCCGTAAGCGAGGAGATACTCCCACCCGGGCCACAGCGTGAATGGATGCGCCGAGCGAAGCGAGCTGCGACTCTGGCCGATAACAAAAGACTAAACCCGATTCCGAGTGTTGGCCAAATCATGCCACAGGTACTCAATTGGGAAAGGACTAAAGCAATCGGGGGAAGAAGAAACCAAAAGGGTAACAGAGAACACAGGTTTATTCATTATCTACAAGAGGAAACGAAATAAGGGAATATACAAGGAGAGGAAGAAGCAGATACACAGGGCAGCCTTAAAACAGTCTTATATTACCATACGCCCAGACAGAGCAAACAGACTTACACGAATAGGGAATGGCAGGAAGGAATGGCTGGGAGCGGGAGAAGGTCCAAGCAGATGGCAGGGCAGGAAGGTCCAGGCAGATGGCACAGCGTTGAGGTCCGCTCCAGGTCGTGCTCCGGTCCACGCTCCGGGCTTGAGGCGAAAGCCGGCGGCAGCTGCACTTATCGGTTTCACGCGGTCGGACAATGTGTATATATTGCGGTATTGTCGTATTCAATGGACCCACTCTCCTGCCTTATGGTTCAGCTGTATATTCATCTGGTACCTCGTATCTCGGACCTTCGCACTCATCTCTTGAAGCAGTCCCTCCCAGACGCTTTTATTGGGCATTCTTGTATCCAGCCACCGGCTCCTGGGACACGCCTACTGGTCGGCTCACCTCGGCCCTGGTTGGCTGGCGAGGGCTCCCTGGCTCCACCTCTTGAGGAGACATTGACAGGCCACGCCTCGTTCCTGGCACTCGAACCCACTCCTCCCCTTTTTCCTCCAGATTACTGCGTGCGTAATGGCGGCTTGGGGCCAGCAAACAACAAAAAGGGCAGCGAACGCTGCTATACAGCTACTGGCACTTTGAAGAGATGATTGGGGATAATTAAAGGGGCCTATCTTATTTGTTTATTACAACGCAGATTCAACTATTTGGAACAGATCCTTAACTAAAACACATAATAATGAGATAACTACAGAGAGGTCCTATGGTGTTCTATGTGTTGTACATGGACTAACTAGGGTGCGATCTTTAATATTAGCCAAATAATGGGGATATTTACAGGGGATTATTTATAAGGGAACATTTACCAAAATTTACAAAGTGAAGGTTCTAAAAACCGTAACAAAATCACAAGGGGAGCGGGAGACAACAAGGGGGGGTGGGGGGGGGAGTGAGGGAAGTACAATGACAGTAAGGAACAGGGACATTGGGAGATCTGTGGAAGAGAGAGGGCTGGGGGGGGTGTATACGGCATAAACAAGATGGACATGACAGACGTTTTATTCAGGAAAGAAATCGGAATTTGAAGGAGGTGGATTTAAGGTGGATTAACAGGGGAAGAAAAGATCAAGGTTTTGGATGGAGAAAGATATGAGATGGTGGCGACCACCTGTTTTAAAGACCTGGCGGGATGAGTGGGATTAAAGAGAGTGCAGGAGTTCGTTCCAGAAGCGGAAAAAGAGGAATGAAAGAGTGAAGGTGAGTAGAGTGTCTTGATTGTGGTTGTTTCACCAGAAGAGGTTTACTGGCAGAACATGGGCATACTGCAGGAATATTTGTGAGACAGAGCACAGACAGAGCATGGGGTGCAAGGCCGGAGAGGACTTGATCGAAGAAACAATGACTGCCAACCTGCCTGTGATGAGAGTGAAACGCCCTCATAATCAGCTTCTTCGTGGGAGATACCAATGATTCTAAAAGCCTTGGTTTCTACAGCATGAAGCCGCACAAGGTATGGGGCAGGAGCACCAGCCCAGAGGGGAGAGCAATACTCCATGAAATTGAGGATGAAAGCTTTGTAGGTGGTGAGCAGCTCAGCAGTGCTAAGGAAGGTCTTCACAAGATGGAGGATGCCCAGTTGGCGATTGGTTTTGAAGGCCATCTTGGACATGTGGTTTTCCCACGAAAGACCACGGCAGATAATGAGACCCAAACGCTTGAGAGACAGAACTTTTTCAAAGAGGATTGTTGGGAAAGTAGATGTGAGGGTTTTCCAGATGGTCTTTTCAGAGAGACAAGGTGAGAGTGGGAGATTTTTCAGGATTGAAATACATCTTCCATGTGTTTGACCAGCTTATAATTTTATCCAAGTCTGCAGAGAGTTAAGAGGCTGCTTTTTGCACAGAACTGTCGATCTGAGGGATGAGAGACGGAACGGCAGAGGGTGGAGTCATCAGCAAAAAGATTTTCCAGTGTCAGAAAAATCACTGATGAAGAGGAGAAAAAGCATGGGGCCCAGAACAATGCCTTGAGTAATTCCAGCCTGGTCAGGGAGAGGAGATGAGAGAATTCCATTTAGAGCTAAACGTTGAATATGACAGGAGCAAATCCATGAGCCATGCATGGACATTTCCAGGGATACCATAAGGAGAGTTTGGTGAGCAGTGTGGCATGCCAGACCGAATCAAAGGCACAAGATATGTCAAGCGATTTCCTGTCTGCCAGACAGCTCTGATTTCCTGTTTGGTGTTGAGCACATCCGTCCATTGTTGAGACAGGCAAAGCAGCATTTCCTCAGTAGAGTGGGTTGGTCTGAATCCAAATTGATGATCGAAGATGAAGCCATTGGAGAAGAGGAAGGATTTAATGTCATAAGCGATTATGAATTCCATGACATAGGTGATGATTGGGAGCAGGCTGATTGGTCTGCAGATGCAAGAATCTGTTTTTGGAATTTTTGTTTTCTTTTGACCCGCCATTATATCCTGGCCAAAATCTCAACCTTTTTGGGGGAGGGGAGGAGGGGGGCAGAGGGAGGGGAAGGAGGAGGGGTTCGTTCCACTCTTCACTTCTTTGAAAGTCTGTGTTTAAAGGTATTCCCTCCATCAACAATGCATTAACATTGATGTTGAGAAAAATGTAGAAGCAACCAGCTATGTGGCCTTCCACATTGGGAACTGTGTAACTGAGCTGCTTGGCAGCAATCAGTGATGACATGAAGTGCAGTCATGATGGTAAATGCGATGCAAGGCTTTCAACAGGTTTGGTGAACAACTCTCAGTTTGATCAGGATTACTTATAGGGATATGGACAACTCCAAACTCTCCACTCACTGATAATAATAATTGATCATAATGTGCCATTACCTATTCACAACTAGATGGTATTCATAGATTACTTACCCTGCGCAGTCAACTTGTTGCAAGCCAACTCTACTGTTTTTGAACATTTTTTTCTTTGATCAAATTTGAATTTGATCCACAGACAGTGCATGTGTACTTCGAGGATCTCTCTTTATTGGGAAACCCTTCACAAATTCAAGTTTCATGAAAAACATAAGCAGAGGTCTTCTTGTGTTAAACCATTTACAACAAGGGTGCTCTCCCCATGTCACACATGGCAATGAAACAAGGACGACAGGAAAGATCGAGTAAAAATTGATGTTCAAACTGCCATGGAAAGATGCCATCTGAGCAAAACCAAAAAAGGACAAGAAAAACAACTCAATCAGATAGAAAACAAAATTCATAAACACTGGTCATAATAAAAAAAACTCAAATGGAACTTGGCTGAATACATGGCAAGGACAGAGACAATAATTACAAACTGGCAACCTAAGGAAGACCCTGAAAGAAGCACAATGAGATCCAAGATCAGATTGAGAGATTAAGTTCTGTTACCATTTGAGATTTTGGCATCATTTTTTAAACTATCCTCTATTATGAGAATATGGAGAAACAAATTATTAAATTTTACTTTTTTTTTTAAGATGTCACTTTCTTTAAACCTAGTTTGAGGATGCAGAAGGGGTTAGCATTTTGAGATTCTTGTTGCCTTCTGACACCAGTTTGCAGTCATTGTTGTGGACATTCTGGTGACAGCCAGCTGTGTGGCTTTCATCAAGGGGTTCGGGGTGCTGGTTGGTTGCCACGGGATACAGATGGTACTCTGAGACGTTGTGCTGACAAGGTAGATGCCCAAAAGGCTGTATGCTTTCACAATAGCTTTCTCCTTCTGGTTAACTGAATACCTTGCCGATTGCTGAGGATCGCTTACAAGTGGGGCACGTACACCCGGTATGGGTAATGCTATGTGAAATTAACAAACCTTTATCAGCAAAACTTTTCCCACAGTCAGAGCACTTTTTGTGCGAGCACTTCAGCGTGGATTACACTAAGGAAGTTCAAGCTCCATTTGGAAATGAAATCCTTGAAACAAATACAACATTTGTAAGGATGCTCTCTTTGGTTGTTATCTCCCTATGTGGGTTTTAGGAGGTGGTAGTAAGTTCTCCCAGAACTCAAAATTTCCACCTCCAAAGATTATTATTTATGAACCAGTTTGTGAAACTTCATTCCCATAGCTTTCTCCTGAGGGCTCGTTTTGGAATCCTCACTGAAACTCTGACAGCCTCCACCTGCAGATTGTTTGTGGTGATATTCCCCTGAATGCTTCTTAATTATTAAGTTAGGGTTTTCTTGATCATCCGGCTTCCCTGTTGCTCCGACTATCACTGGTACAATTTGAGGTTTCTTCAATTTTGAAATAATCTTAACCTCATTTTTCATTTCCTGATATTTCAGATTTCAGCTCTCCTGTATGGATCTTCATGTGTGATTTCAAACTGCTGTTGTGAGAGGAACCTTTATCACATATCGAGCATTTGTAAGGTCGTCTCCAGTATGGATCATCAAATGTACTTTCAGACTGCTTTTTCAATGGAAACCTTCATCACATAATGAGCATTTGTAAGGTCGCTCTCTTGTACGAATCATCATATTTTCAAATTATTGTTATGAGGGATATCTTTATCACATATCGAGCATTTGCGCAGGTGCTCTCCTCTATGGATCCTCATATGTTTTTGCAAATGGCTGTTACTAGAGAAATCTTTATCACGACAGAGTACTTGTGGGGGCATTTTCCAGTGTGGATCCTCATGTGTATTTTGATGTTACTTGTTGAAGCAAAATCCATTCTGCACACATTACACTTAATACGTATTCGCCTTTGTAAAACCTTTTTGTGTTTGTTTAATTTCATATTAATCTTGGTGTTGTGAGGCCCAGACATGAACTTGTATTTTATAGGAAGTGAGTCTTGATGTCATGATCGTTTCTTCAAACAAGGCTTCTTCTTCACTGTCAAGCTGCAACTGGACCTTATTTGTCGCATATTGCTTCTGAATTGGTCTACAGAAATAAAGAACACAACATTATATTTTTTTGCTCAAAATCAAAATGCAAATTAAATTTCCGAAAATTATGTATTTTCTCAACACAAAATATTGTGCAGAATGTTAATTTTGTACATTTCCACTCACCAGTAGAAAAACAGGAAGCACTTGCGTTTGTCATTTGAATATCATTTGAACTTTCCTTTGCAGAAGCACATTTTGAATCTTCTGTGGCAGATGAATCATTGTTGTGTTGTCTGCCTTCCACATTTGTAGGACAGACATCACCTGTGTACAAATCAGCATCAGCCATTTGCAGGGTTTTGAGATTGAAAAACATCTTGAGGATTCACAGAACATGTTACATCATGGAATATCTATATTATAATAGCCGCAGATGATTCTGTCTGTCTGTCTGTCTGTCTATCTGTTGGGTGTCTGTCCGGGGTGTGGCTTACTCGGTTTGCAGAGTAGCTCCACCCATAGCTCCACCCATTCTGGGAGTGGCTATAAACAAATATCCACCATTTTATTAACTCGCATAGCTTTGAGTCCTGTTTTGTAGGCCCGTGGTGTCTTGCTCTCCCCCAGTTTTATTTCAAATCAAATTCGATAAATCATTTCATTTTTCACAGTCGCTAACATAGTTTTTGACTCGGTTGAAAAAAAACGGGAAGAAAATCCGATGAAAGTTGCCGTTTATAGAACGAAATGAATTCTCAAAGGCCTGTAACTTCAAGGCCATTGAGTCTCTCTCACGCCTTTATCTCCAATCTAACTCACCATATGATTTCATTTTTATCGATGGTTTTACTTTTAGACTCGGTGTCAGCAATAATTGAGAACAATCCACACACGCGGGAAAATGCAGAGATATATTTTTTAAAATCGCGTCATGGTGTATCATACACCGCCCAACATGACACCGCCGGCAATGTGTCGATATATATTAAAAATTCGCTTTTGCTTTTCCGTTATGATATATTACTATTTCGTTTGATGATAGTCGTCACAAAAACGTCAACAATGATGCCGACATATATTTCTTCGTTTTTATTTCATTCAACATATTAGCCGGAAGTAAAATATGTTTCAGGAAATTACCGAGATATTTCTTCGTTTTTTTTATTAGTTATGTGCGCATACACTTTAAATAGGTTTATTTGAAATCTTTAATTTTCCACAAACATTCCACACACGCGGGAAAATGCAGAGATATATTTTTTAAAATCGCGTCATGGTGTATCATACACCGCCCAACATGACACCGACGGCAATGTGTCGATATCTATTTTAAATTCGATATATCATTTCATTTTTCACAGTCGCTAACATAGTTTTAGACTCGGTTGAAAAAAAACGAGAAGAAAATCCGATGAAAGTTGCCGTTTATAGAACGAAATGAATTCTCAAATGCCTGTAACTTCAAGGCCATTGAGTCTCTCTCACGCCTTTATCTCCAATATAACTCACCATCATGGTTTTAGACTCGGTGTCAGCAACGCGGGAAAACGCAGAGATATATTTTTAAAAATACACCATATCACCGCCCAACAGCCAACAAGTATCATACACCGCCCAACATGACACAGACGTCAACATTTCGACATTATCGCTTTTTCTTTAAACCGAGCCGAACCGAATAAACCGAGTGAATTCACCGTTTACCTTTGATGACAGTCGTCACAAAACGACATATATTTCTTCGTTTTTATTTCATTCAACATTTTTAGCCGGAAGTAAAATTACCGAGAAATTACCGAGTTCAGGAAATTACCGAGACATATTTCTTCGTTTTTTTATTTATTAGTTATTTGCGCATACACTTTAAATAGGTCTATTTGAAATATTAAATTTTCACAATGTAATTTACTTGCTATTTGTCATTTGATAATTATGAGACACTTCCTATTGAGGATCGTGACAATTCATGCGGTGCGTGGAAACTTCCATTTCCAAAATGGATGAAGAACGCAGCCCTGAACAGGATGCAGCAAGAAAACGAATGAGAAGGGCGAACGAGTCCGTCGTCGAACGTCAATGCAGACTTGAACAGGATGCAGCCAGAAAACGAATGAGACGGGAGAACGAGTCCATCGACGAACGTCAATGCAAACTTGCGGGGTCACCCGTGGGAATCCCTCGGGCATGGACGTGTGACATTTCGACATATTGAGTTAGATGCTGCACATTCTTTTTACAAAATGGTTACTGGCAAGTCATCAGATCCAGAAATGGTGTAAAAACCACCGTTTAGAGGCCATTTTTCCCCGCAAAGCGGGGGTTTGCCTTTTCGGGGACCGTGGTAGTTGTTGTTTTTTTGTCCCCTTTTTGAAGCAATGTTTTACGGCCGGATGCCCTTCCTGACGCCAACCCTTTTTGCCGCCTTCAACGACAAACAGGGAATTACCAGTGAACTGGTACTCAATTAGCCGACCTCGGAAGGATGACAGGCTGAGTCAACCCCCCTGGCATTAATTCGGCGATCGACCGAGATTCGAACCCAGGATCCTAAGCCGGCACCCTAGCCGCTAGCCCAACACCAGAAATGGTGTCATGAACACAATTTATTTACGCACAAGCACAAAAGCAAGACGGGCCGATTTCCGATTCCGACGGGCCGATTTGGAGCAAGAAAAAGAACGAGACGGGAGAAAAAGGAGAGAAACGAGACGGGGAAAGCCGATTGGAGAGGCGAGTGAGGCGCGATTGGAGAGGAGTGTGAGGCGCGATTGGAGAGGAGTGTGAGGCATGATTGGAGAGGAGTGTGAGGCGCGATTGGAGAGGAGTGTGAGGCACGATTGGAGAGGAGTGATTGGAGGGGAGTGTGAGGCACGATTGGAGAGGAGTGTGAGGCACGATTGGAGAGGAGTGTGAGGCGCGATTGGAGAGGAGTGTGAGGCGCGATTGGAGAGGAGTGTGAGGCGCGATTGGAGAGGCGTGTGAAGGATTGGAGAGGAGAGGAGTGTGAGGGATTGGAGAGGTGAGGGATTGGAAAGGAGAGGGATGTGAGGGTTTGGAGAGGAGAGGAGTGCTGGGTGGAGAGAGGAGAGTGTCAGGTGGAGACAGGAGAGTGTCAGGTGGAGGCAGGAGAGTGTCAGGTGGAGAGGAGTGAGGGGTCACATATTATGTGAAATAAATAAATTGTGTTCATCACACCATTTCTGGATCTGATGACTTGCCAGTAACCATTTTGTAAAAATGAATGTGCAGCATATAACTCAATATGTCGAAATGTCACACACATCCATGCCCGTGGGATTCCCACGGGTGACCCCGCTAGTCTATCTATAATTCCAGTAATCTCTGTGTGTTTGTTTGTACGTTTGTTTGTCTGTGACCGCTGTTTCTCGACAACTACTGGTCCGATATACTTTAAACTTGCCAGGTATATTGCTGGGGACCCGAGGATGTGCCTTTTCAAGGTTTGAAATTAATCGGACAAGTAGTTACCGAGTTATGGCGATTTAGCCGTTCGCCGTTCACTTTGGCGCTAGCGAATGGACCAAACCATTTCATGTAAATAGAGGGGGGGGGGTTCTGTGGTCGTTGCGAATGGACCAAACCATTTCATGTAAATAGAGGGGGGGGGGGATTGTCACCGTACTCGCAAGCCGTTCGCCGTTCGCTTTGGCGTTGCGAATGGACCAAACCATTTCACGGACCAAACCATTTCATGTAAATAGAGGGGGGGGTTCTACCATACTCGCAAGCCGTTCGCTTTGGCTTTGAGAATGGACCAAACCATTTCATGTAAATAGAGGGGGGGGGATATAATTTTAGTTATATATATAGTACGGGCAATGCCCTAGTATACTTCAATTTAAAGATAATAATGAATTAAAAGATTGTTAAAAAGAAAAATTCCGGATGTCAAGCATTATTGAAGCAGTCTTCTACTTCAGCCTTAATCACCACCCTATTTAACATGTCCAAGTACTGCTACACTGGAGGTTATTGGAAGTAACAAGAAGGCCATTTGTGTTCAACAGTGTTCAAGTATTTAAATCCATTTCAATGAAATAGAGGTTGTAAAATTCATCTAAAAAAAAATCTGAAATTTAATGGCGTTAAAAATTCCCCAAAATTTCCTTTCACAAAGCTCGGAACAAGTGTGTGTCCACCTTGATGAGAGCCAGCAACTAATATCTCTCTGCTCTCAAGACTGAACTCTCAAACCTGTCTCCCTCCTCCAAGTCCTGGTGGCGTCTGGTCAATTTCGTTTTTTTTTTTTTTTTTTTGTTTTTGTATACAAGATCGAGGCTCGTGAAAGAGCGAACATTAATCACACATAAAGACAAACCGACACATAAAACATATAACATCGGTAGCGGTAGACAAGATGGGGAGAGAGGGGGAAGGACACAAACACAACATTTGAGAGCAGGGACCGAGAGACATGGAGACATCGAGAGATCTGAGAGAGGGTGAGGGCTTTGGGGAGGGGCATGGGAAAGGGGGGGGGGGGTGGGAGAGGTATAACACATATGGACACTGCCAGGACTTCCAGGAAAGAAGTTGGAATTTCAAACAAGGTGGATCTGGGGTGAATTAGCGGGGGTAGAAAAGATCAAGGTTTTGGATGGGGGAAGATAAGAGATGGTGGTGAACAGCTGTTTTAAAGACCTGGAGGGAGGAGTGGGATTGAAGGGAGTGAGGGAGTTTGTTCCAGAGGCGGGAGAAAAGAGGAATGAAAGAGTGAAGGTGAGCAGAGAGCCGAGATTTCGGCATTTTAACCATCAGAGGGTTGCTGGCAGCTCTTGTGCGACCTGTAGGAATATTTGGGGGACAGAGCACAGAGAGAGCTGGGGGTGCAAGGCCGGAGAGGAGTCGGTAGAAGACAGAAAGACCACCTACCTGCCTGCGGTGAGTGAGTGAAAGGCCCTCAGAGATAGCTTCATCGCGGGAGATTCCAATAATTCTGAAAGCTTTGGTTTCAACAGCGTGAAGCCGAGCTCGGTGTGAGGCAGGAGCACCGGCCCATAGGGGAGAACAGTAATCCATTGAGCTGCGGATGAAAGCCTTGTATGTGGTGAGGAGTTCAGGTGTGCCTTTCAGGGTCGGCGACTGGCTTTGGAGGCCAGCTTGGAAATGTGGTTTTCCCAAGAAAGATCATGGCAGATAGTGAGACCCAAAAGCTTGAGCGACAGAACTTCTTGGAGAGGATTGTTGAGAAAGTAGATGGGAGGGTTGTCCAGTCGATCTTTTCGGAGAGACATAGTAAGAGTGTGAGATTTGTCAGGATTGAAAGACATGTTCCACTTGTTTGACCAATCTGTGATTTTGTCCAAGTCTTCAGAGAGTGAGGAGGCTGCAGACTGCCGATCTGAGCGAAGAGGAATGGAGCGGCAGAGAGTGGAGTCATCAGCAAAGAGATAGAGAGGATTTTCAAGAGAGTCAGAGAGATCATTGATGAAGACCAGAAAAAGCACAGGGCCCAGAACACTGCCTTGGGGAACTCCAGCCTGAACAGGAAAAGGAGATGAGAGAAACCCATTCAGGGCCACACATTGACGACGACTAGAGAGGAAGCCCGCCAGCCATGCGTGGAGATTTCCATGGATACCAAAGGAGGAGCGTTTGGTGAGCAGAGCGGGGTGCCAGACCGTATCGAAGGCACGTGACATGTCGAGGGAGACAGCTCTAATTTCCTGTTTGGCATTGAGGACCTCTATCCATTGTTGAGACAGCAGAAGCAGCATCTCCATATTGGAGTGACCTGGTCTGAAACCAAATTGATGATCAGAGATCAAGCCATTGGAGAAGAGGAAAGATTTCATATCCGAAGCAATGATGGATTCCATGACTTTGCTGATAATTGGGAGAAGGCTGATTGGTCTGTAGTTGCTAGGATCTGTTTTTGCACCTTTTTGTGCAAAGCGGTGATGTTGGCTGATTTCCAAGCAGATGGCAGTTGACCTTGAGCAAAAGAGAGGGGGAAGAGAACAGATAGAGGGTGAGATAGAGCGGCAGAGCAGGATTTTAGGACCCGTGGGCTGATGCCGTCGGGTCCAGTTGCAGAATCAGAGTCGAGGGTTGACAGAAACTTTTCCACCTTGTTAGGAGGAAAGGACACGGAGTCCAGGAGCAGCTGGGTACGACTGGGTATGGTGGGTACAGAGAGGGATGGGTTTGAGACACAAGATTTAGAGGCAAACACAGAGTTGAGGCATTCAGCTTTTTCACGTGCGGAGTCAGCTGTGTAGCCATTTGAGGTAAGGGAGGGGATGGAGGGGGAACAAACACCAGAAATGGATTTGACCAGATGCCACCAGGATTTGGAAGAGGGAGACAGATAAGAGAGTTCGGTCTTGAGAACGGAGAGATATTGTTTCCTGGCTCTCCTGAGGGTGGACACACACTTGTTTCGGGTTTTGTGAAAGGAAATGAGATTTCCTTCCGTTGGATTTGCTTCCCAGGAGACGAAGGCAAGTTGTATTTGGGCAACGGCCTCACCACAAGATTCCATGTACCATGGACGGGAGGAAGGGTATGACAACTGAAGACGAGATGGGATAAATCTGTGCATGAGAGAGAGCAATTTAATTTGGAAGAATTCCCAGGATGAGTTGATGTCAGAGGTGGTAGAGATGGGAGACCAGTCCAGATGATTGATGGCTGCTTGAAGACCGTGCCAGTTGGCCTGAGTGAAATCCCAGGCTCGTCGACACTGAGCAGGCTCCCTGAGAATGGTCAGAGAGATGTCCACTTTAACAAGGACATGATCAGATGATCCGATTGGAGCAGAAGCAGAGCAGCAGACATTTTCAGGGAAGTTAGTCATAACCAAGTCCAGAAGAGAAGATGCTCCGTTGACTGAGATCCGGGTCGGGAAATTGACAGATTGTGTCAGTCCCAGTGAGTCGCAGAAGTCCTTTGCTGAGGAGCCATGGCTGGTGAGAGAGGTACCCATACCCAGCCATCTGGCATGATGACAGTTGAAATCACCACATATGAGGAAGAGAGAGTTGGGATGAGTAGATAGAAGTTGGTCCATATTATCAGACAGCGAGATGTAGATGGAGTCATTACTGTTTGGTGGACGGTACAACACACATATGAACAAGAGGTGGGAGCGAAGGGGAAGCCGTAGCCAGAGGTATTCCTGGGGGTGAGGTGGAGAGTGCAGTGCAGGGTGAGTGAGGAAGAGAGTTTTTGATAAAGATAGCAAGCCCACCTCCAGGACGTGGCTCAGGTCTATCATACCGGAGGAGGGAGTAACCCGGGAGAGATACTAAGAAATCAGAGACATCATGAAGGAGGAAAGTTTCTGTTAAGCAGATCACGTCTGGTTTGACAGAAGCAACCTGTATGGAGAGATCAGTTAAGTTTGAACGAAGGCCCCGGATGTTTGAGGTCCATACCGTTAATGAAGAGGAAGGGGGAGCATCGGATACAGAACAGGGAGGAGGAGGGGTAGGGTAAGATGTGGAAGAGGTGGAAGAGGTAGGGAGAGCTGTTGAAGGTGTGTCAGAGATTTCAGAATAGCTCGGAGAAAGGGAAGGATGGGGCGGACAAAAGGTTTGATGGTGATTGGGTGAGGCACAATGAGGTGTTATTTGAGGAGGGGGAAGAGCGAGGCAGAAGGTTGGGGGAGATGGAGGTGAGAGCTGGAAGGGGGAAGAAGTGGGGAGGACGCTTTGAGGAGGGGGAGTGAGAGGGGGGAAATTGAGAAGAAATGAGGGTGGGGAGATTTGAAGCGGAGGGGCGAGGGGGGAGTTTGGGAGGGAAGGGACAAGGGGAGGGATTTGAAAGGTATGGGATATGGGGGAGATTTGGAGGGGAGGGGTGAGGGAGGAGTCTAGGAGGGGAGGGGCGAGGGGGAGTCTTGGAGGGGAGGGGTGAGGGGGTAGTTTAGGAGGGAGGGGGCAAGGGGGGAGATTTGAAAGGGATGGGTGATAGGGAGGATTAGGAGGGGAGGGGAAAGGGGGAAGATTTGAAAGGGATGGGTGATGGGGAAGATTTGGAGGGGAGGGGTGATGGGGAAGATTTGGAGGGGAGGGGTTATGGGGAAGATTTGGAGGGGAGGGGTGAGATTTGAATTTAGAAAGTGTACGATTAATGGGAAACGAACATTTATTGCAAAATGAGTTTCTTGTGACCTTCGAGTTAAAAATACGTTTAAGGACGCTGGATGGAGGATGGAGTGCAGGAGAGTTTAGGGAATGTAGAAAAAAGGCACTATAGGAGATGGAATTTTTTTTTGGGATGAATAGATTTAGTGAGCAAGTCGAAAGCAGCCTTTTAAAGAATAAGAAGAAAAAGGTGTTATAATATATGACGGAATACATAACTTGAGGGGAAAGTGTAAACATTGAAGTTTAATAACAGTGAAAACTATCTGGGGAAATGGGGGAGAAACACGTGGTCGAAGAACGAACGAACGAATAAGAATGAATAAACGAATGAGAACAGAGAAGGAAATGTTTTTGTTTTTGTTTTTTGTGAGTTGAGATTTACACAAGGAAGTAGGCTATGGGGTGAAAAGACTGGGAAAACAGAGAACGAAAGTTATTGGATCACAAACGACGGACCGTTGAGAGAAAAACAAAGTCTCAAGGTTGTACACTGTACAAGGCCTCAAGACACGACACGAATTAACACGATTTTCAATACAGGTATGAAAGATTTGCACCGAAAATCTTCGTCGGGACACAATATACGTACACACACCATAAAATAAACAGTTATAACGAAAATACAAATGGGAACAATTACTTATCTTTGATTTCAAATCGCTCGCGACGCGGCAAACAGACGATTAACTTATGAAAGATAAACACCGAGAAACTTCCAAGGTGCACACTATAACTTCACACACCAAAGGATAAATACAGTTTCGACAAAATACAATTGTGAACAGACTTAACTTTGAAAACGTAGAGACCGTGTGGAGCTTCGAGAATCGCTGCCGCCGTCTCCAAGATCTCGCAAGATCTCCAAGTCTCCGAGTTTCTGGTGATTGTTCCCCTTCTCCGAGTTTCAGGTGATTGTTCCCCTTCCATCCCCTCCCTTACCTCAAACGGCCACACACCTGACACTGCACGTGAAAAAGCTGATTGTCAACTCCATGTTTGCCTTAAAATGTTGTGTCCCAAACCCATCGTTCTCTGTACCGACCTTAACCAGTCATACCTAGCTGCTCCCGGCCTCTGTGTCCTTGTCTCCCCACAAGTGGAGAAGTTTCTGTCAATCCTCAAATATAATTCCGCAACTGGCCGAGATGGCATCAGCCCACCGTTCCAAAATCTTGCTCTGCCGTGCTATAAAACCTCTCTGTTCTCTTCACTCCTTCTTTTGCTCAAGGTCATCCATCTGCTTGGAACTCAGCCAACATTACAGCTTTACACAAAAAATGTGCAAAATCAGATCCCTGGAACATCATCCCAATCATCAGCAAGGTCATGGAATCCATTATCGCTTCTGATGTTAAATCCTTCCTCTTCTCCAATGACTTGATCACTGATCATCATTTTCGATTCAGACCAGGCCACTCCAATATGGACATTCTGCCTCTGCTGTCTTATGAATAGATGGAGGTCCTCAATGCCAAACAGGAAAATGAGAGCCGTCTCCCTTGACATATATCGTGCCTTCTATATGGTTGGGCACCCCGCTCTGCTCACCAAACTCTTCTCTTATGGTAACCATGGAAATCTCCACGCATGGCTTGCGGACTTGTTCACCGGTCGCAGTCAACATGTGGCCCTGAATTAAATTCTCTCATCTCCCTTTCCTGTCCAGGCTGGGGTTACTCGAGGCAGTGTTCTGGACACTGTGCCTTTTCTGGTCTTTATTAATGATCTCTTTGACTCTCTTGAAAATCCTCTCTGTCTGTTTGCTGATGACTCCACCCTCTGCTGCTCCACATCTCAACCCTGAGATCGGCAGTCTGCAGCCTCCTCACTCCCTGCAGACCTGAACAAAATCACAGACTGGACAAACAAGTGGAACATGTCTTTCAATCCTGACAAATTTCACACTCTTACGATGCCTCTCCGAAAAGACCGACTGGATAACCCTCCAATCCAATTTCTGAATAATCCTCTCCAAGAAGTTCTGTCACTCAAGCTTTTGGGTCTCACGATCTGCCATGATCTTTCCTGGGAAAACCACATTTCAAATCTGGCCTCCAAAGCCAGTCGCCGACTGGGCATCCTCCGTCGTGCGAAGTCCTTCCTTGGCACACCTGAGCTCCTCACCACATACAAGGCTTTCATCCACAGCTCAAGGGAATACTGCTCTCCCCTCTGGGCTGGTGCTCCTGCCTCACACCTAGCTCGTCTTCACGCTGTTGAAACCAAAGCGTTCAGAATCATTGGAATCTCCCGCGATGTAGCTAACTCCAAGGGACCTTCACTCACTCACCGCAGGCAGGTTGGTGGTCTTTCCGTCTTCTACCGACTCCTCTCCGGCCTTGCCCCCCCCCCCCAGCTCTCTCTGGGCTCTGTCCCCCAAATATTCCTACAGGTCGCACAAGATCTGCCTGCAACCCTATTATGGTTAAATTGCCAAAATCAAGACTCTCTGCTCACCTTCACTCCTTCATTCCTCTTTTCTCCCGTATCTGGAACAAACTCCCTCACTCTCTTCAATCCCACTCCTCCCTCCAGGTCTTTAAAACAGCTGTTCACCACCATCTCTTATCTTCCCCCATCCAAAACCTTGATCTTTTCTACCCCCGCTTATTTCACCCCAAAGCCACTTTTTTGAAATACCAACTTCTGTCCTGGAAGTCCTTGGTGTCCTTGTGTTTTATTCTTCTCCCACCCTCCCCTTCCCACGCCTCCTCCCCCCAAGCCCTCTCCCTCCCACACATCTCCGGATGTCCCTGCTCTCAAATGTTGTGTTTGTGTGCTCCCCATTCTCTCCCCATCTTGTCTACCGCTCCCTCTTTTTATATATTTTATTTGTCTGTTTGATTTGTTTGTGAAATAAATGTTAGCCCTTTCATGAGCCTCGATTCTGTATACAAGAAAGAAAAAAAAGGGTGATTCATCAATGTGTTCATCTTCGTCCCTCGGATGGATGTAAAGCCGGACGTCTTGTGTGCTAGCATTAGTTGGTTAGCGTTAAATATCCCACGGTGTCCTGCACGAAGTGCAGGTAACCCACCTGGAGTGCCATGGGTAAGTCTCGCCCTGCGGGCACCACCTGTTTGTTCACGGTTTTGCCTCCCACCAGGTAACAGGTAAGTATGATTTGTTCATCACAGGACATGATGGAGGATGGAGATGCACCTTCTCAGGATTCCATCCTCGCATGATGACGCGACCTTTACCTTTGTGACGTCACCATGCCCATTGTTGAATCGTGATTTTATCTTTCGATGGTGACGTCATCACAAGAATCTCTTTAATGTGATTTGTTTGCACAGGTGACATGACACTACCACCAGGTGTACATCCTGACGTGTACAGAGAATTCTCCTCCGGTAAATTTGTTGTGAAGAGGACAGTTTTGTTTAATTTACTATATTAATTTATTTAAGCGAACAGTTTGTTATCTTGTAGAACAGTAAATTATCATTCCAATATAAGTGTAATGATTGATCTCGCGAGATCTTGCCGGGGAGGTCACGGTTGTTTTGAAGCTGTCCAGCTCTTCACGCACGCTCGAAGTTAAGTCATTGTACACAATTGCATCTTTGTCGAAACTGTATTTATCTCACGTGTGTGTACCTATAGTGCGTTCCTATGAAGATTCTCGATGTTAATCTTTCATACATGTATAAAATAGTCGAGTATTTCGTGCCACAATATTTGCGGACCAGTTCTTGAAGCTTCCTACCTTGAGGCTTTGTTTTTTCTCAGTGGTCGATTGTGGTCCATCTACTCTCGTTTTCTCAGTTTTTTTACCAGTCTTTTCACCCCATACTTCCTTGTTCAAAATCTTAACGAAAAAAAAAAAAAAAAAAAAACTTCACCCCCATTTCACCCTCATTTTCACCCCATTAACCAGATCATTTCACATTTCCTGTAACTCGTAATAAATTAATCATTACTGTTTGCCCTGCGTGTGCGGCCTTCCAACTTTTGCCCTGTTCACATGACTCGTGGTTGTCCCTCTAGGCTCCCTCTCCCCATTGGTAATTTTGTGAATATTAGATTGTTCTTCACGGTTCTGTTTAAATATGTTTAAACCTTCCCCTGCAGTGTTTTATTCAGTGGTACATTACAACATGCTGTTTTTCTTCCTAATTAAAAGGCTCTTTTCAATTTCCTCTTCAACTCACTCCGCTTCAAAAAAAAAAATCAATCTCTTATAATTCATACTCATGACATGCTCTAAATTCACATTCATTCCACCCCTCCTCTATCGTTCTTAAATGGTTCTCTAACTTGAAAATCACAACAAACCCAATTTGTTATATATGTTCATCTTTCATTAATCATCCACTTTCTAAACTCCCCCCTTTCCCCTCCCCTCCAAATCTCCCCACTTGGCCCTCCCCTCCTAAACTCCCCCCTTGCCCCTCCCCTCCGAAACTCCCCCCTGCCCCTCCCCTCCTAAACTCTCCCCTTGCCCCACCCCTCCAAATGTGGGGCCTTGCCCCTCCCCTCCAAATCTCCCCCCTTGCCCCTCCCCTCCTAAACTCCCGCCTTGCCCCTCCCCTCCTAAACTCCCCCCTTGCCCCTCCCATTCAAAACTCTCCCCCAACCCCTCCCCTTCAAATCTCCCCCCCAACCATCCCTCCCAAATTCTCCCTCCTCCCACCTCCTTCTCAAACCTGCCTCCCCCCCACTTCATCTCCCTTCTATGTCATACCTCCACCTCCCCCAACATTCTACTTTCCTCTGCCCCCCCCCCCCTCAAACAACCCCTCACTGTGCCTCATCCCATCACCATAAAACCTTTCGTCCTCCTCATCCTTCCCTTTCTTGTAACTCTTCTGTAATCTCTGACACACTATCAACTGCTCTTCCTACATCCCCCTCTCACCCTTCATCTGACCCTACCCCTCCCCTCCCCTCCCCTGTCCTGCACCCGATGCTCCTCCTCTCTCCTCATTAACGGTATGGACCTCAAACATCCGGGGCCTATGCTCAAACCTGATTGATCTCTCCATTCAGGTTGCTTCTGACAATCCAGACTTGATCTGCTTAACAGAAACTTTCCTCCTTCAAGATGTCTCTGATTCCTTAATATCTCTTCCTGGTTACTCCCTCCTCCGGTACGATAGACCTGAGCCTCGTCCTGGTGGTGGGGTGGCTATCTTTATCAAAAACTCTCTTCCTCACTCTCCCTGTACTGCCCTCTCTCCACCCCACCCCCAGGAGTACCTCTGGCTACGGCTTCCTCTCCGCTCCCACCTTTTGTTCATATGTGTTCTGTACCGTCCTCCAAACAGTGATGACTCCATTTACATTTCGCTGTCGGACAACAGGGACCAACTTCTATCAACTCATCCAAACTCTCTCTTCCTCATATGTGGCGACTTCAACTGTCATCATACCAGCTGGCTGGGTGTGGGTTCATCTCTCACCAGCCATGGCACCTCAGCAAAGGACTCCTGCGACTCATTGGGACTGACACAATCTGTCAATTTCCCGACCCGGATCTCAGTCAATGGAGTATCTTCTCTTCTGGACTTGGTTATGACTAACTTCCCTGCAAATGTCTGCTGCTCTTCTTCTGCTCCAATCGGTTCTTCTGATCATGTGCTTGTTAAAGTGGACATCTCTCTGGCCATTCTCAGAGAGCCTCCTCAGCGCCGACGAGTCTGGCATTTCACTCAGGCCGACTGGCACGGTCTGCAAGCAGCCATCAATCAACTGGACTGGTCTCCCATCTCTAATGCCTCTGACATCAATCCTTCCTGGGAATTCTTCCAAAGCAAACTGCTCTCTCTCATGCACAGATTTATACCATCTCGTCTTCAGTTGTCTTACCCTTCCTCCGCCCATGGTACACTGAATCTTGTGGTGAGGCAGTTGCCCTAAAACAACTTGCCTTTGCCTCTTGGAAGGCAAATCCAACTGAAGGCAATCTCAGTTCCTTCCACCAAGCTCGAAACAAGTGTGTGTCTACCCTCAGGAGTGCCAGGAAGCACTATCTCTCCACACTCAAGATTGAACTCTCAAACCTGTCTCCTTTCTCGAAATCCTGGTGGCGTCTGGTCAAATCCGTTTCTGGTGTTTGTTCCCCCTCCATCCCCTCCCTTACCTCAAATGGCTACACAGTTGACACCGCACGCGACAAAGCCGAATGCCTCAAATCTGTGTTTGCCTCAAAATCTTGTGTCACAAACCCATCTCTCTCTGTTCCCACCTTTCCCAGTCGAACCCAACTGCTCCTGGACTCTGTGTCCTTCTCTCCTGACAAGGTGGAGAAGTTTTTGTCAAACCTCGACTCTGATTCTGCAACTGGACCAGATGGCATCAGCCCACGGGTCCTAAAATCCTGCTCTGCCGCTCTATCTCACCCACCCTCTCTCTGTTCTTTTCACCCTCTCTTTTGCTCAAGGTTGTCTGCCAGCATCTTGGGAATCAGCAAACATTACCGCTTTACACAAAAAGGTGCAAAAACAGATCCTTGCAACTACAGACCAATCAGCCTGCTTCCAATTATCAGCAAAGTCATGGAATCCATCATTGCTTCGGATATCAAATCCTTCCTCTTCTCCAATGGCTTGATCTCTGATCATCAATTTGGATTCAGACCAGGTTATTCTACTCTGGACATGTTGCTTCTGCTGTCTCAGCAATGGATGGAGGTCCTCAATGCCAAACAGGAAATCAGAGCTGTCTCACTTGACATATCACGTGCCTTCGATACGGTCTGGCACCCAGCTCTGCTCACCAAAATCTCCTCCTATGATATCCATGGAAATCTCCACGTTTGGCTTGCAGACGTCCTCTCCGGTCGTAGTCAACGTGTAGCCCTGAATGGATTTCTCTCATCTCCCCTTCCTGTTCTGGCTGGAGTTCCCCAAGGTAGTGTTCTGGGCCCTGTGCTTTTTCTGGTCTTCATCAATAATCTCTCCGACTCTCTGGAAAATCCTCTCTATCTGTTTGCTGATGACTCCAATCTCTGCTGCTCCATTCCTCATCCCTCAGATCGGCAATCTGCAGCCTCCTCACTCTCTGCAGACCTGGACAAAATAACAGACTGGTCAAACAAGTGGAACATGTCTTTCAATCCTGACAAATCTCACACTATTACTTTGTCTCTCCGAAAAGACCGACTGGAAAACCATCCCATCTACTTTCTCAACAATCCTCTCCAAGAAGTTCTGTCGCCCAAGCTTTTGCTTCTCACTATCTGCCATGATCTTTCTTGGGAAATCACATTTCCAAGCTGGCCTCCAAAGCCAGACGCCGACTAGGCATCCTCCATCGTGCGAAGTCCTTCCTTGGCACACCTGAGCTCCACACCACATATAAGGCTTTCATCCGCAGCTCAATGAAATACTGTTCCCCCCTCTGGGCTGGTGCTCATGCCTCACACCTAGCCCGGCTTCACGCTTTTGAAACCAATGCTTTCAGAATCATTGGAATCTCCTGCGATGAAGCTAACTCCGAGGGCCTTTCACTCACTCAACGCAGGCAGATTGGTGGTCTTTCTGTCTTCTACCGACTCCTCTCTGGCCTTGCTCCCCCAGCTCTCTCTGTGCTCAGTCCCCCAAATATTCCTACAGGTCGCACAAGATCTGCCAGCAACCCTCTTATGGTTAAACTGCCAAAATCTAGTCTCTCTGCTCACCTTCACTCTTTCATTCCCCTTTTCTCCCGTCTCTGGAACAAACCTCCACTCCCTTCAATCCCACTCCTCCCTCCAGGTCTTTAAAACAGCTGTTCACCACCATCTCTTATCTTCCCCCATCCAAAACCTTGATCTTTTCTACCTGCGCTAATTCACCCCAGATGCACTTTTTTGAAATTCGAACTTCTCTCGTGGAAGTCCTTGCAGTGTCCATATGTTTTATACCTGTCCCACCTTCCCCCAGGCCATCTCCCTCCCACGGTTCTCTCGATGTCCCTGCTCTCAAATGTTGTTTTGTGTCCTTCCCCCTCTCTCCTCATCTTGTCTACCGCTCCCCGTATTTTGTGTTTTATATGTCGGTTTGACTTTTTGTGTGATTAATGTTCGCTCTTTCACGAGCCTCGATCTTGTATACAAATACAACAAGGTCCAGAAGGGAAACAAACTTTCCAACCATTTTATATCCTGATTTCATGGAATATCTTTTATCTTCAAAAGTATTTGCACCTTGGAAGATGTGACGTCATAGAAAAGCGTGTACGTTTCCAACTCGTTAGAGTTTGGGGCTCTGTGTGGATCAGTTCTCATGAAGAATGGCGATCAGCTGGTTCGAGCAAAGGTAGCCCTCTAATACAACAATGACAGACTCATGTTATCGAAGCAGGTAACATGGTGTTATACAGTCACGTGAAAAAGTAAGTACCCCCCACGTAAAGTTTTGACTTTTTCAACACATTTCAACATACAGCAATTTGATCTTCATTTCAACAATATTGATAGATAAAGGTGATATAATGTAACAAATATCATGAAACATTTACATTTTGTCGCGCATTGTATAATTTAAATAAACATAAATGCAAATTTCGCATGTGGAAAAAGTATGTACACCCCTACAATCCTACATTTATCACTACTTCAAATACCTAAAATTAGATTCAGGTGCACCAGCTCAGGTGCAAATGATTAGAACATCGTTAGAGAGGATCTTGGAGGAACCTGCCTTATTTAAACCTCAGACATTTCGTTTGGTTTGCTCTTTGTTGTTGAAGTGTGCGGCATCACCATGCCTAGATCAAAAGAGCTCTCCGAGGCCTTCAGAAAGAAGGTTATAGATGCCTACGAGTCTGGGAAGGGATTTAAAAAGATCTCCAAACAATTTGAAATCAATCATTCGACTGTCCGGAAGATCATCTCCAAGTGGAGAAGATTCCAAACAACTGCCAACTTGTTCAGGCCAGGCCGCCCCCGCAAGTTCAGCCCGAGAGCAGACCGCAAGATGCTGAAATAAGTCTCTAAGAACCCCAGCATGTCATCACGGGACATACAGGTAGCTCTTGCCACTGTTGATGTCAAAGTACACGAGTCTACCATTAGAAAGAGGCTGCACAAATTTGATCTATATTGGAGGTGTGCCAGGAGGAAACCTTTGCTGTCCAGAAAGAACATCAGGGCAAGACTAAAGTTTGCCAATGAACACCTAGGCAAAGACCAGCACTTCTGGAACAATGTGCTCTGGACAGATGAGTCAAAGGTAGAGCTATTTGGCCACAGTACCAGAAGACATGTTTGGCGAAAACCAAAGACAGCATTTGACCACAGGAACCTGATACCAACTGCAAAGCATGGTGGTGGAAATATTATGGTTTGGGGCAGCTTTGCTGCACCAGGGCCTGGGCAGATCACAATCATAGAATCCACGATGAATTCTTCATTGTAGCCGAGGGTGCTTGAGGATAATGTGAGGCCATCTGTCGGAAGTTGAAGCTCAACCGAAAGTGGACCTTGCAACATGACAATGACCCTAAACATACCAGTAAATCCACCAAGGAATGGCTGAAAAGAAAGAAATGGAGGGTTTTGGAATAGCCAAGTCAAAGCCCGGATCTAAATCCCATCGAGATGTTGTGGGGGGGATTTGAAACGATCTGTGCATTCCAAAAACCCCTCAAACATCGCACAGCTGAAAGAATTCTGCATGGAGGAGTGGGCAAAATTTTCTCCCAGTCGATGTCAGAGACTGGGAGACAGTTATAAGAAATGCCTACTTGAGGTTGTTTCTGCCAAAGGGGGCAATACCACCTATTAGAGCCAAGGGTGTACTTACTTTTTCCACATGCGAAATTTGCATTTATGTTTATTTAAATTATACAATGGACTACAAAATGTAAATGTTTCATGATATTTGTTATATTATATTATATCCCCTTTATATATCAATATTGTTGAAATGAAGATCAAATAGCTGTATGTTGAAATATGTTGAAAAAGTCAAAACTTTACATGTGGGGTACATACTTTTTCACGTGAATGTATACTGTATATTAACATCGATCACGTGGTATGAGCCAAGGTAGCCCTATAATGCAATAACCCGGACTCATGTTGTCAAAGCAGGTAACCATGGTGTTATATATTGTATATTAACATGGATCGCGAGGTACGAGTAAAGGTAGCCCTGTAATACAATGACACAGACTCATGTTGGCTGAGCAGATTAACATGATGTTATACACTGTGTATTAACATCATCGTTATCTTCTTTAACATCTCCGTCAATCCCCTAGAAAACATCAGGGAAAAACGTTTTTTTAAATCTATTAATCACGTGACAATGCTTTCTTTCCTCGAGATGGATCATTCCCTTCACGCTGTGTTTATCACCACTCACAAGGTGATGTGTTTTGTGGGTAAAGTGAGACCCACCCTCGGTCTCACCTCGAAACATTGTGGACCACGATCGGGCTCGCGTTATCTCTCCTCTCTTGTGATCTCGGGTTGCATTGATTGCTTGACGTCATTGAATTTGGGGGCCCTGGTCACGTGACCATTATGCACGTGCGTTAATCCGCCATTGCGGACAGAGCAGCATTCACTCGCACGTGGTTCACTCCTAACCCGGAAGCAGTCCCTGCTTCTTCTTTATCTTTACCTTTTATTTTCGCACTTTAATGTGGCGGCGCAAACAAATTGCTGACGTCACAAACAATCCAAAGAGGAAGAAGTACGATGTGCGTAACCAGGAAGTATTTAATAATGTTGAAGAACTTCCGGGTGATCTTTCAAACCTCGTGCTGAAATTGTGACAAAGAGGTCATCGGATTTGAAGAGGTTTGTTGGAGATTCTCATTTTATTATTAATCCCGAGAAAGATCTGTAAAACGTTCATTTGAAGATAAAATAATTTTCTGTTCGTTGATGATGGGAATGAAGATAAGTTAAACGAGTTTTTATTAAATTAATGTTGAGGAATTTGTTTGTTCATTTAATGAGGTGTTTTTCACTCATTTTGTTTTATTCACTGCATTGTTTTATATGACGTCATCACTAAACTTCATACAACGATGGTTAAACCTCATTCTTCCTTTTAACTACAAACCAGGCAGAAAGTTTTTATAATTAACTAGTATATCCAATGTCACCTCTAAATGAGGAGGTGTTATTAAGGTTGTAGATGATGGATGGATGAGGGATCTATGTAGCGTTGGTATCGAAAAAAATGTCGGTCCCATCTGCTACATCCAAAACTAAAGTTGGATTATCTTCTCTGAAAAGTCGTTTAGACCAGAGATTCTCAACCGGTGGGTCGCGACCATCAGTGGGCCGGAAGGTGCAACCTCGTGGTCCACGGACATCATACACACCTGAGAAGGCAGGTGATTCGTTTACCTCTCGAAAAAAAGTTATATTAATGCTATTGTATTCATTTATGATTGAAATGATGCTGTTTCAAATTAAAATGTAGAGAGATTGAGTTCAAAGGTGAATTAGAAAATGGCGTGAGGGTTTCCATCCGTAACATTCGCGAATTTCGGTATTTGCAGTTTCGCCATTGACCGCATTTGGTTGATCGAAGGTGTTTCCGGTATGGAAAACGTCTCGGGAATCTCGTGTTCACACCAAAAGGTAAGCTGCTGTATTTTACTTTTGCTGCATTTTATTTTAACAAACATGCACCGTTAACTGAAAAGAAAAACCGATGATTGTGACGAAACTTCAGGAGTTGCTAAAAGGAGGTGAAACGCATCGTCAGAAAATACGACCCCAGATATATTAAGTTTGCATTTACAGTGGAAGGGGATTCAGTCAGAGCAGTCAAGCAAGTTCCTGTTACCTTTCACCACCA
Organism: Myxine glutinosa; assembly: GCF_964187855.1. Taxonomy (NCBI): domain Eukaryota; kingdom Metazoa; phylum Chordata; class Myxini; order Myxiniformes; family Myxinidae; genus Myxine; species Myxine glutinosa. The sequence goes on from NC_136261.1 coordinate 414,505,328, forward strand.
CATACCAGTGTGAGTCAGGGTTTTCACGTGTGACTGGCACAAAATCAAAGACCAGGAATAAACTGAAAGCAACTTTGCCGACGTCACAAACAATCTTCTTTGCGAGTTCTCTGCGAGTCGGCCTCTCACCCCTCCCACCTCAGATTGATCTGATTGGTTCTCAAAAGCAAACCAGGTATCTCACTAACGTAAGCATCACTCTGTATTTAAGGCTTAAATGTTTATTTTAGGCCAACACATCACCTTCTAACTAGGATAACATCCATGTGCTACTCAGGTCTTTAAAGGCAAAGATTTTTGGTCACAAATACATGGAATTAGTGTGGCCGACGCAGCTTCCCGCCTTATTTTGGGCTCATCAGGATAACCTACTGTCGAATCATTTATTTGGGACCATGCTTCACAGCTCAAAGGCGAGCGTGGCTGTCTTTTACGTTTACTGTCTCTGTAAATGTGGTGATCAAGCGTAATATGTTCACCATTTAGCTGGATACATGATCAAATTGGATAAGATAATAACTCGCAAAACATTCCAAACTGAGCAAAGAAAATAACTTGTATTGTAGCGGTTACCGCTGGATGCACACAATCGCCTTGCACCGGCCAGAACACGGCCAGACGCGCCTCTCCCGGGCATGCCCGGACTCACTGTTCCCGGGCACGCCCGAACCTCCCGGGCACGCCCGCTCTCGCCTTTCCAGGGCTCGCCCAGAGCGTCCGGGCATGCCCGCTATCGCCTTTCCAGGGCTCGCCCAGAGCGTCCGGGCATGCCCGCTATCGCCTTTCCAGGGCTCGCCCAGAGCGTCCGGGCATGCCCGCTATCGCCTTTCCAGGGCTCGCCCAGAGCGTCCGGGCATGTCCGCTATTGCCTTTCCAGGGCTCGCCCAGAGCGTCCGGGCATGCCCGCTATCGCCTTTCCAGTGCTCGTCCAGAGCGCCCGGGCACGCCCAGCCTCGACTTGCCAGGCCGCAGCCAAACACGCCCGGGCAGGTCCAGACTCGCCTTTCCAAGGCTCGCCCTTGACAGCCGGGCATGCCCGGTATAGCTTTTGCCGGGCAAACTTCCCGACATAAATGTGTATGTATATTGCTGCCCGATAAACGGGCTTGTTAGAATACCTGAGCTGTTTTGTTTCAATAAAGCAACTCGGACGAATTCCGTCTTTGGTCGCGTCAATTCTTTTGACTCGCATTGGAGCGCAGTTCCTTCAGTATAACCTTTCTGTGATTAACATAAGCATTGTATCCTTGGCACGTCATCGGTGAAATGGAAAACTTCTTGGAATGGCTCAAGTCCCAGGGCCTGGGAGCAGAAACAGCCGAAGCAGTGATCGATAAGCTTGGAGTTGAGGATCAGTAGGTTATTCGAGCTTGTACTGAGTCAGATCCATTGCAGACCGAGCTTCTCTCTCTCGTCAAAGAAAAATTACAATTTGCAATGTATGCTGACTTATGTAAATTTATGAATTCATTTTCGAAGCCACAAAATATCCAGATTGCATTTTCTTCTCTATTGGGGAATATTTTCGTCACCTTGGAGTATTTTTCTGGAACTTTCCAGTTTCTGTGAAAAGATTTTCGGATCTCAAAATGTGCACCGGGACAACTAGTCAGGTTCACTATGTCAATAAATTATATTTCGTTCAAAATCATGGTAGATTAGCAAACCTATACATTTTTGGAAAGGTTATAGCATAAGGAAACTAAAAATCAATGTTTACATTTGGAGAGATACCTGTATGGCGGCCATTTTGGATTTTCAAAATGCCCACTGTAAAATACATATTTTGTTCTATTTCTGCCTCTAATTACCCTAAAAACTTTTTAAAATATACTAAACCTATATTTTCAGGGACAAGGAATCCAATGAAAGTATAAAATTAGTGCTATGGGGAATGGTAAGACACGAATCAAAGGTTTTGAATTGCAAAATACTGTCTTTATATTCGCGATAAGTTGCATAATCAAATACATGTTATCATTTTGTACAGGCAGTTAATAACATCAAAATGTGTCACAATAATTCATATCACCAAACATACACAGGCAGTCAGCAAAATCATATATACACATGCAGTCAGTATAACTTCACATCTACACAGGCAGTCAATGACAAAATATACACAGGCAGTCAATGGCATCAAACATACACGATTACAGAATATGCCATTTAGAGTTCGTCATCACTGTCCTGTGTGTCGTATCCGACAATATAGTCCGCATCGTTTTCACAGTCCGTTCCACACAAGCAAAGGTCTGTCAAATTGATTGGCAAATCGAATTGGTCGAATGGTCGATCGAATCGAATTCGATGAATCGAATCGAATCGAAATGGTCGAATGGTCGAATGGTCGATCAAAGCGATTGGTCGAATGGTTGAATGGAATTGGTCGATTGGTCGAATTGGTCGAATTGGTCGAATCGGCAAATGTAAACATTGATTTTCAGATTTTCCATGTAATAACGTTTCCAAAAATGTATAGGTTTGCTAATCTACCATGATTTTGAACGAAAAAACATAGTGAACCTGACTAAACGTTTCTGGTTTCTGTGGAATCGGGCTCGGTGATTTCTGCAGTCTCCAATTTCAGGATGATAGATTAACACCCAAGTCTGCTACGTGACGTATTTTTTTAAATACAACATCGCATGTCAAGAAGTAACCTTTATGTTCTGTGATTGATTTTTTTTATTTTTACCTCTGCCACCAAAGGTGGATGGAGGTTATGTTTTCACTCCTGTCTGTTTGTCTGTGAGCAGGATATCTCAAAATAGTGGTGGGGCCTATGTACTCAATTTCAAGTTCGTTTGCAGTTCATGTTAATTGTGGCCAACCACAACAAATGTATTCTACTGGGTCGTACTAATCGGAAAAATGATGTCGCCATTTTTTGTCCCCCGTCGCTCCGTGGAGCGAAAGCGGGACTGTGGTTTTCCCGTCCGTGCGTGCGTGCGGGTGTGCGTGCGTGTGGGCATGTGTTCGTGCGTAAGCGAAGGACTGCATTCGAATTTGGTGTGTGGGTGCACCCCACGTCAAAATCCAAGATGGCCGCCGCCGTGTATGTCTGATGCCATGGAGGTCTGAACGTTATGAGCTGAATATCTTGAAAAATAAGCGAAGTACCAACTTATAATCTGGTGTGTCAGTGTATCTCGGCATAAGGAAGAACCCTATTGAAAATCGGGTCGCCACGTCAAAATCCAAGATGGCCGCCGCCATGTATGTCTGGACCTTCTGAGTGGAATATCTTGAAAAATAAGCGAAGTACCAACTTCTAATCTGATGTGTGGGTGTATCTAGGCATAAGGAAGAACGCTATTGAAAATTGGGTCGCCACATCAAAATCCAAGATGGCCGCCTTGCGTCTTCCACTTTGTCAACTCGCATCACTTCACCGACGGGGGACCTAGGCGTAACAACGGGGGACCTCGGCGTAATGCTTGTTTCTGTTGACCTTTAGGGACCTTGACTCAAGGTCAAAGTGCAAATGTCATTACAGTGACCATACTTCATTCAAAGTATATCGACCTTGGTACCAAAATCTATATATCTACACATCTGGGCAGTGTATGTGTTGTCACTTGACGACTCCCTCAAACTTTTGTTTCCGTGGTTGTGAAGTGTTTTTAATAACGTTGTGGTGGTTTTGAATCACGTGGTGGTGAGGTATTTTGAATTAGTTGGTGATGAGGTGTTTTTAAATCACATGGTGGTGAGGTGTTTTGAAATACGTGGTGGTGAGGTATTTATAATTACGTGGTGGTGAGGTTTTATTTATGTGGTGATGATGAGGTGTTTTGAATTATGTGGTGGTGAGGTGTTTTGAATTACTTGGTGGTGAGGTGTTTCTAAATGACGTGGTGAGGTGTTTTTAATTTTGTGGCTCTGAGGTGTTTTTATTTCGTGTTTTATGGCTGTGAGGTGCTTTTATTTCATGTTTTATGGCTGAGGTGTTTTTATTTCGTGTTTTCATGGCTGTGAGGTGTTTTTATTACGTGTTTTATGGCTGTGAGGTGTTTTTATTGTGTTTTATGGCTGTGAGGTGTTTTTATTTTGTGTTTTATGGCTGTGAGGTGTTTTTATTACATGTTTTATGGCTGTGAGGTGTTTTTATTTCGTGTTTTATGGCTGTGAGGTGTTTCTATACCGTGTTTATGGCTGTGAGGAGCTTTAATTTCGTCATTTATGGCTGTGAGGTGTTTTTATTTTGTTTTATAGCTGTGAGGTGTTTTTATTTCGTGTTTTATGGCTGCGAGGTGTTTTTATTACGTGTTTTATGGCTGTGAGGTGTTTTATCACATGTTTTTATGGCTGTGAGGTGTTTTCAATTTCACGGTGGTGAGGTGTTTTTAATTTCGTGGTGGTGAGGTGTTCTTATTACGTGTTTTATGGCTGTGAGGTGTTTTCAATTTCGTGGTGGTGACGTGTTTTTATTACGTGTTTAATGGCTGTGAAGTGTTTTTATTTCGTGTTTAATGGCTGTAAGGTGTTTTTATTACGTGTTTTATGGCTGTGAGGTGTTTTAAATTACTTGGTGGTAAGGCGTTTTGAATTACGTGGTGGTGAGGTGGAATCGTCCCAAACTTCCAGTCTGCACCTACCCCTCCCTGCTCGCTGTATGTGCTGAGGGGTTCTTTCTTGAAAAAAACAAAAAAACATTCAACCTAAATCTTCAACCTAAATCTTCAACCTAAATTTCCTATAAAAATGTAATATCACAAACACAACAAATACATTTGTGCAAAATAATTGTTTGTATTATGATTGGTGTAAATCATGACAACACAGCAACTCAGGTACAGTCATTATCCTCAGCTAAAATAAGCCCGTTCCTCAGTGGAGCCGAGCCAAGCTAGTGTATATATATATATATATATATATATATATATATATATATATATATATATATATATATATATATATATATATATATATATATATATATATATATATGTAAAAATGTATATGTATATATATATATATGTATGTATATATGTATATGTATATATATATATATGTATATATGTATATGTATATATATATATATGTATATATGTATGTATATATATATATATACAGTATGTATATATGTATATATATATATATATATATATATATATATACAGTATATATATATATATATATATATATACAGTATATATATATATATTCACACACAGACTTGGCATTTAATATGGAATTTTTTTTTTCATGACTTGGGTTTACTTTCTGAACTCAGTATATCAATCTGGTGAGTTTCTTTTACCCTTCGGTGATGTCTTTGTTGAAAGAACCATATCACTGATTGTCTTTCACAGCAAGAAATCAATAGCAGGATTATATCAACAGGTGGCATGACAAAATGTAAGGACAGGTACATTTGACGATTGGCTTCACAATCGGGTACATAAGGGTTGTTGCGTTCTGTATTAGTGGAAAACAACTGCTGTACGTCTACAAAAGTTATTGTGGCTTCCTCTGGAGATGGTCCGTCAACTTGACAATGCTGTTTGTCATGGAGTGGTGGGTTTATGAAATTCTGGCATGAAACAGCATGCTATTGCTCGGCAGTATGGCATCACTCAAGGTCAGGTGTCAAAGATCCTGAAACGAAATGCTGAGAGGGGTGGCCCTGCTCCAATACCGAGGCCAGGACGTCTACGCAGAACCACAAGGAGAGATGATCGCCAGCTGCACTGGTTGGTCTGCAATGGCCGTACCAAGTCAGCTAATCGGCTTAGGGCTGAGTGGCAGCAACTGACAAATGTGCCTGTATCCAGAAGGCTAGTCAACCAACGACTGGTTCAAGCAGGTTATCGTGCCAGGCGTCCCCTGAGAAAGCCACGCCTGACCAGACAACACAGCCAGCGCCGATTTCAGTGGGCCAGAGAGCACCGTAAATGGCAGCCAAGACACTGGAATCATGTGACCTTCAGTGACGAGTCTAGATTTCTGGTCTATCGTCAAGATGGCCGCGTCCGAGTGCACAGACAAGTGCATGAAGCCCACAACGAAGACTGTATAGTGCCAAGAGTCCAAGCTGGAGGTGGTGGGGTGACCGTTTAGGCTGCTTTTCATGCAGGGGGCAAAACTGACCTGGTTGTTCTGAATGGAAACCTGAACCAGTTCAAGTACAGGGTCATTCTGGAAGGAACATTGCTTCCATTTGCTCGTGCAGCCTTTTGAGGAAACTTTGTATTCCAAGATGACAATGCACGGCCTCATCGTGCTCACATGATCCAACACTTTCTTGCTGACCGTGGTGTAGAGCATATGGAGTGGCCTGCCATGTCCCCGGATATTAATCCGATAGAGAACTTGTGGGCAGAATTAACATGTCAAATCGACAACTTGGACCAGCAGGCTACCTCTGTGCGTGAATTGCAGCAGACTATTGTCACTGCATGGCAAGCGATTCCTGTCCAAACCTTGGCAAATTTCATGAACAGCATGCCTCGACGTGTACGTGCTCTCCTGAATGCTTGTGGGGGTTACACGGAGTACTGAACTGCAATTTTACTGTCCGTTATCCCAGTCATAATTTTGCTTTTGGTTTTGTTGAAATTTTTTTTGGCTAATGTGCAAAATAAAGAGACACTTCCGGAAAACGTACAGAAGTTTAACACAGTACTGTCCGTGAATTGAGTTCGATATCAGTTTACATCACTTTCAAGGATCAATTTATTTGCTTCAAAATGTCAAATGTGGTTTTTGTATCTTTTAAAGGTCACATTAACAAAATCTAGAATAATTTCAACATAATTCCAATGAACTTTTGGTTCTAAGTCATCTTGAAAAGAAGTTCATCCCCACAAAAAAAAAAATTCCATATTAAATGCCAAGTCTGTGTGTGTATATATATATATATATATATATATATATATATATATATATATATATATATATATATATATATATATATATATATATATATATATGTATATATATAAATATAATATTGTTGTGGATCTCAGCGTCGGCCTTTCCCCTTACCAAGGGGGGGGATTAGTCCCCTTGTGTTTTACTAACCGACGGGACACGGTACCTATGACGTCAGTCGGGAATAAATGTTGTTCCTGGACCACCCATCATTTCTCCATACACTTACATGTTAATTTTCCTCTCACCCTCATTTTCCCTAAACACCTCTATTTCTCTCACCCTAATCTTTACGAAGCTTTTGGCCTTTTGACATACTAGCTATAGCACCTATCCTTAATGTTCTTCATGAGACCACTCAAACAACGACCCTACAAATATTTGTTTATGCTTCGGAAATCATTAAATTATCTTACCACTATCATCACCATCTAATACCTTAACAAAAAAGATATTTGAGTTTGGTTCTTTATCAAGATATTTTAACTGAGCTAATATAAAATGATAAACCTCCCTCAATGTTCTTGTTTGAGCGCCTCCAGTGCCACATACCATTTTAAAATTAATGTATATATTTTCCTGACAACCATCAAAGTTTTCTGTCCACTCAAAAATATTTCCAAATTTTTTACCCAACTCACTGGTATTTAAATTAATTATCTTATTTGTTTTGTGAATTTTTTTTACCAGTTGCCTTTTCAATTATACCTATTTGATATTTTTCACATTCGTTATGTTTTCCATTTATATACCAAGGTTTTTTGTATACAAGATCGAGGCTCGTGAAAGAGCGAACATTAATCACACAGAAAGACAAACCGACACATAAAACATATAACATCGGGAGCGGTAGACAAGATGGGGAGAGATGGGGAGAGATGGGGAGAGAGGGGGAAGGACACAAACACAACATTTGAGAGCAGGGACCGAGAGACATGGAGACATCGAGAGATCTGAGAGAGGGTGGGGGCTTTGGGGGGGGGGCATGGGAAGGGGGCGGTGGGAGAGGTATAAAACATATGGACACTGCCAGGACTTCCAGGAAAGAAGTTGGAATTTCAAACAAGGTGGATCTGGGGTGAATTAGCGGGGGTAGAAAAAGATCAGTTTTGGATGGGGGAAGATAAGAGATGGTGGTGAACAGCTGTTTTAAAGACCTGGAGGGAGGAGTGGGATTGAAGGGAGTGAGGGAGTTTGTTCCAGAGGCGGGAGAAAAGAGGAATGAAAGAGTGAAGGTGAGCAGAGAGCCGAGATTTCGGCAGTTTAACCATCAGAGGGTTGCTGGCAGATCTTGTGCGACCTGTAGGAATATTTGGGGGACAGAGCACAGAGAGAGCTGGGGGTGCAAGGCCGGAGAGGAGTTGGTAGAAGACAGAAAGACCACCTACCTGCCTGCGGTGAGTGAGTGAAAGGCCCTCAGAGACAGCTTCATCGCGGGATATTCCAATAATTCTGAAAGTTTTGGTTTCAACAGCGTGAAGCCGAGCTAGGTGTGAGGCAGGAGCACCGGCCCATAGGGGAGAACAGTATTCCATTGAGCTGCGGATGAAAGCCTTGTATGTGGTGACGAGCTCAGGTGTGCCGAGGAAGGACTTCGCACGACGGAGGATGCCCAGTCGGCGACTGGCTTTGGAGGCCAGCTTGGAAATGTGGTTTTCCCAAGAAAGATCATGGCAGATGGTGAGACCCAAAAGCTTGAGCAACAGAACTTCTTGGAGAGGATTGTTGAGAAAGTAGATGGGAGGGTTGTCCGGTCGATCTTTTCGGAGAGACATAGTAAGAGTGTGAGATTTGTCAGGATTGAAAGACATGTTCCACTTGTTTGACCAGTCTGTGATTTTGTCCAAGTCTTCAGAGAGTGAGGAGGCTGCAGACTGCCGATCTGAGGGAAGAGGAATGGAGCGGCAGAGAGTGGAGTCATCAGCAAAGAGATAGAGAGGATTTTCAAGAGAGTCAGAGAGATCATTGATGAAGACCAGAAAAAGCACAGGGCCCAGAACACTGCCTTGTGGAACTCCAGCCTGAACAGGAAGAGGAGATGAGACAAACCCATTCAGGGCCACACGACGACGACTCCAGAGGAAGTCCGCCAGCCATGCGTGGAGATTTCCATGGATACCAAAGGAGGAGGGCTTGGTGAGCAGAGCAGGGTGCCAGACCGTATCGAAGGCATGTGATATGTCGAGGGACACAGCTCTAATTTCCTGTTTGGCATTGAGGACCTCCATCCATTGTTGAGACAGCAGAAGCAGCATGTCCAGAGTAGAGTGACCTCGTCTGAAACCAAATTGATGATCAGAGATCAAGCCATTGGAGAAGAGGAAAGATTTCATATCCGAAGCAATGATGGATTCCATGACTTTGCTGATAATTGGGAGAAGGCTGATTGGTCTGTAGTTGCTAGGATCTGTTTTTGCACCTTTTTTGTGCAAAGCGGTGATGTTGGCTGATTTCCAAGCAGATGGCAGTTGACCTTGAGCAAAGGAGAGGGTGAAGAGAACAGAGAGAGGGTGAGATAGATCGGCAGAGCAGGATTTTAGGACCCGTGGGCTGATGCCGTCGGGTCCATTTGCAGAATCAGAGTCGAGGGTTGACAGAAACTTTTCCACCTTGTCAGGAGGAAAGGACACGGAGTCCAGGAGCAGCAGGGTACGACTGGGTATGGTGGGTACAGGGAGGGATGGGTTTGGGACACAAGATTTAGAGGCAAACACAGAGTTGAGGCATTCAGCTTTTTCATGTGCGGAGTCAGCTATGTAGCCATTTGAGGTAAGGGAGGGGATGGAGGGGGAACAAACACCAGAAACGGATTTGACCAGACACCACCAGGATTTGGAAGAGGGAGACAGATAAGAGAGTTCGGTCTTGAGAACGGAGAGATATTGTTTCCTGGCTCTCCTGAGGGTGGACACACACTTGTTTCGGGCTTTGTGAAAGGAAATGAGATTTCCTTCCGTTGGATTTGCTTTCCAGAAGACGAAGGCAAGTTGTTTCTGGGCAACAGCCTCACCACAAGATTCCGTGTACCATGGATGGGAGGAAGGGTATGACAACTGAAGATGAGATGGGATAAATCTGTGCATGAGAGAGAGCAATTTACTTTGGAAGAATTCCCAGGATGAGTTGATGTCAGAGGTGGTAGAGATGGGAGACCAGTCCAGATGATTGATGGCTGCTTGAAGACCGTGCCAGTTGGCCTGAGTGAAATGCCAGACTCGTCGACGCTGAGCAGGCTCCCTGAGGATGGTCAGAGAGATGTCCACTTTAACACGGACATGATCAGATGATCCGATTGGAGCAGAAGAAGAGCAGCAGACATTTTCAGGATTTTCAGGTTGATTCCACCTCCACTCTTTAGTCTGGTTTATACTTGGTTCTATCATTTATATATTCATAAAAAAGGCAGCGGTAGCCCCTTAAATTCCCTAACCCCATTATCTTATCACTTATATATATCTTATCACTTATATACTTGTATAACCATAAGGGAGACTATCAATTCCATTTTCTAAAATAAACCTCTTATCATCAAAAGCCCCCAATGTTTTCTTATTCATCTCTTCTGAATATAATTGATGTTTATAACTTCTTATTCCATTAATCTTTCGAAACTCTTCTTTCTTTGTTGTTAAACAATTATAATAATCATCAAAATTAATTGAAGCCATAATAACTGACTTCTTTACTCCCTTTAACTTCTTATCCTCTTTTTCAACATTATTCACAATGTATTTATAAGCATATGCCTTTGAACGAAGTCCTATAAACTCTGTCAACATATGCCCACCCATTTCATCTTTAAACTTCCCAATCACCTTATAATTATCTGGTGAAAACAATTCACTTTTTCGCATAATTATTTGTATCATATACATCAAGGTCGCTTTTCATATCAGAATAAACGTCATCAGTTTTTATTTCCAAGATTAAGCTTTCGGTGTCCATATGCAAAAGCTTTACATCATCATTATACTTCTTTTTGAGATTTAAATAGAAATAATCATACATAAACGATTTTGACAAGTCAAGTATTGAAGTTCCAACGTAGATTGGTTTATCCATTACAACACTCTCTTTCATCAAATGTATAGCGCAAAAGTTTTCTGTGAAAATCTCAGCCTTTGTGAAGCTAGGACGGTTAATCAGTTTTGATTCTTGTTTCCAACTTGTAGTCAAACGAATGTTTTGACGTTTTCTCACATTCTCCATCGTTTTTCCAAATACGGCATTATTCATAAGCTTGTAAAAATCATTCTTTGTTTCCTTCCTCCTTATTGTGTTAAAATCAATGTACTTATTTAGCCAATGACTCTGATTGAACTTTAGAATTTTATTTGTCTTCTCCACACGAAGACCAGCGGAAAGATACTGTCTCAAGTTTCTCTGGTGAAGAACATAATTTTTCTTATCATAAAATGTAGTAAGAAGTTTCTCTGTTGATTTTGAGTTAAATGACTTTTGATAATCACTCAATCACTCTTGCTCAGGTATTCCTTTCTTACATGCGTATGGAAGGTCTTTATGTAATTTATGAACTTCCTCTGGATATTTCAAATCAACTTCAAAATAATAACCAACTTTTTCTTCATGCAATTCTGCCTGTGTTGATATACATAGATTCTCAAAGACTTTGTTGTAATCCTTTTCTTTTACCCATTTCAATCCACCATATGGAAGAGCCTGAGACATTGCCCAACCATACAAGTTATTCGCGTCATAATACATCAAGTAGGAGCTCTCTACAGATGAATCATAATTTTGAGTGTACTTGTTATTAGCTTTAGCATATCGGCTAGAACATACTTGTGATATTCCCCTTCTCTTTGCCTTTTCAATCATCAACAACATGTCAACGTCAGTTATCAAATCCAACTCTTGTTTTGTCATCTTTAGCATAGCACTCCAAGCTAGTCCTGGAGCGGTGTCGTAGTGTGCTGGGTCAAGTCCATATTCAGCATGATAAATTTTTCTAAATGCTTCAAATACATCAGCAAGAAGAAGAACATCAGTCATTAGGTACAAATCGTGATATTCACCCATGTTCTTTGTGTTATGTTGTTTCCATACATTTTTAGCATGTTTGTAGTCATCATCTGATACGTGTTTGTTATTCAGTTTGTTAAAGAAAGACTTTTTAGTTGGAAGTTTTGTTTCATCAAATCTAGCAAATGAATCCATATAATCATACAGATAAATTCCTTTTTGTGTAAGTAGAATAACATCTTCAAAATAATCAGAAAGACATGGAAAATTATCCATTTTTTCAACTAGTTCAGCAAGAGGAGAACCCATGAATTTGTAAGTGTCTAGAAATCTAATCTGTGTAAATGGATTTGTGAAAATAGTTTTTGTGAATGAAATGTATTTTTGGTCTGTGTTTGGAATTGCTGAGATACTTCCAGAAGTCTTTGAGAGTTCCTTGATAAATAGATGAGTGTCATAATTAGCATTGTTATGAAGAAAGACAGGAATGAAAGAGGGGAGTTTATAATTAATATTACAACTTTGATGAGCCGGACCCCTACATTTACCAGTGAGATGACAATGGTCTCTAACCTTTCGACCTTTACCAATTTTTTTCTCACAAATATGACAGACATTGTTTTTTCTAAATTCCCTTTTCTCTTCACTCGTCAAGGACATTGGTTTATTGGTTTCTCTCATTATCTTGGTTAATCGAACACAGTCTTTTTCTGTATAAGTCGTTTCACAAACTCCTCTGGGGTATTTGAGCCTCTATACACCTCTACCTTGTTATATTCATCACCAACGGATGATTTGATATAATAACAAAAACCACAAGGAGTATGTTTTTGATATTTATTTGTGTATGATTCTTTTGGATTTGGAGAAGCAGTATCAATTTTTTCTAGAATACTTTAAAAATCAGCATATATAACAAATGGATGTTTTATTGTTTTCTTTTCATCTTTGAATGAGATATTTGAGCCTTGTTTAGGCATATTCATTACTGTTGATTTATGTTCACCACAATAATTTGAATGTTTATCTAATCTTTCTTGTGTATGAAAGAAGTTAAGACAACGCATACAAATATATATTTTATTTGTTCTTTTACATACTTGTGGTTTTATTAATTTTGTATTATCTTTGATGTATGTATAAAATGTGAATTTTCCTCTGAATTAAAATATAGAAGATTAATATGAGTTTGATTATAATTTTCAGAAAGCTATAAAATCTGAATGTTGTTTGTTTCCATCAAACCATAAACATTAACTGATAAATTAATTATTCATCTTTTCAAATTTAGGAATATCATTTAAAGTCATTGGAAAATTTAGTTCTTTTGTATTCAACGTATTCTCATATTTTTTATAATGCGATACTCTTTCAACATGACTATCTTGTGGATGTAGATGTGCTAGAATAGACCAGAGAAAACATTTATTGTCTTTATTTTGGATATTGATAAGTGAAAACTGCTTTTCTATTTTTGATAACACTAGGTAAATCAATGTTAGAAGAAGCGTTTAGAGGATTTGATTTAAGAATATGAATGACAATAAATAGTATCCCATCTACAGACTTGGCATTTAATATGGAATATTTTTTTTGTGGGGGTGAACTTACTTTTCAAGATGTCCTAGAACCAAAAGTTCATTGGAATTATGTTGAAATTATTCCAGATTTTGTTAATGTGACCTTTAAAAGAAACAAAAACCACATTTGACATTTCGAAACAAATAAATTGATCCTTGAAAGTGATGTAAACTGATATCAAAATCAATTCATGGACAGTACTGTGTTAAACTTCTGTATGTTTTCCAGAAGTATCTCTTTATTTTGCACATTAGCCCAAACTTTTTTAAACAAAAACAAAAGTTTAATTACGACTGGGATTACGGACAGTAAAATTACAGTTCAGTACTTCGTGTAACCCCCACGAGCATTCAGGAGAGCACGTACACATTGAGGCATGCTGTTCACAAGATTTGCCAGGGTTTGGACAGGAATCGCTTGCAATGCAGTGACAATAGCCTGCTGCAATTCACGCACAGAGGTCGGCTACTGGTCCAAGTGGTCGATTTGATGCGTTAATTCTGCCCACAAGTTCTCGATCGGATTCATATCCGGGGACATGGCAGGCCACTCCATATGCTCTTCACCACGGTCAGCAAGAAAGTGTTGGATCATGCGAGCACGATGAGGCCGTGCATTGTCAGCTTGGAAGACAAAGTTTCCTCGAAAGGCGCACGAGCAAATGGAAGCAATGTTTCTTCCACAATGGCCCTGTACTTGAACTGGTTCAGGTTTCCATTCAGAACAACCAGGTCAGTTTTGCCCCCTGCATGAAAAGCAGCCCAAACGGTCACCCCACCACCTCCAGCTTGGACTCTTGGCACTATACAATCTTTGTTGTAGGCTTTATGCACTTGTCTGCGCACTCGGACGTGGCCATCTTGACGATAGACCAGAAATCTAGACTCGTCACTGAAGGTCACGTGATTCCAGTGTCCTGGCTGCCATTGACGGTGCTCTCTGGCCTATTGCAATCGGCGCTGGCAGTGTTGTCTGGTCAGGCATGGCTTTCTCAGGGGACGTCTGGCAAGATTGCCTGCTTGAACCAGTCGTTGGTTGACTAGCCTTCTGGATACAGGCACATTTGTCAGTTGCTGCCACTCAGCCCTAAGCTGATTAGCTGACTTGGTACGGCCATTGTGGACGAACCGGTGCAGCTGGCGATCATCCCTCCTTGTGGTTCTGCGGGGACGTCCTGGCCTCGGTATTGGAGTAGGGACACCCCTCTGAGCATTTCGTTTCAGGATCTTTGACACCTGACCTTGAGTGATGCCACACTGCCGAGGAATGGCATGCTGTTTCATGCCATAATTTCGTAAAGCCACCACTCCATGACAAACAGCATTGTCGAGTTGACGGACCATCTCCAGAGGAAGCGGCAATAACTTTTGGAGACGTTCAGCAGTTGTTTTCCACTAATACAGAACGCAACAACCCTTGTATACCCGAATGTGAAGCCAATCATCAAATGCACCTGTCAGTACATTTTGCCACGCCACCTGTGATATAATCCTGTTGTTGACTTCTTGCTGCAACAGACAATCAGTGACATGGTTCTTTTAACAAATAAATCACCAAAGTGTAAAAGGAATTCACCAGATTGATATACTGAGTTAAGAAAGTAAACCCAAGTCAAGAAAAAAAATATATTCCATATTAAATGCCAAGTCTGTATATTGAAACAACTTCCAGTAATAGTATGCTCAAGTTCTTGTTCTTGCTGGATAAGTTCATCATAAACGGGATTAACCTGATTGTATGTTGTTATAAAGTGTGTGCCTGTTCTCATGTAAGCTGTATCAGTGAAAACATCACCAGTGAATGGTTCTTCTTTTGAGATTTTCATTTTAATACCCATATAGAATTTGATTGATTTCAACTCAATAAGAGTCTTTTCAATAAAATCATTCACAGAGGGTTTGATGATATCCACAGCCTCAACAATTGAGTTGGGGCTAGGAGGATGAAAGTCAAATGTGTGTATTCTGATATGATTTTTGAAAGCACCATCAGTATTCTTAATAGTAAACAATTTTGACAAGTGTTTGTTTGTTTTAAGCTGGGCTTTAAACCCCTTCTTGAGGATGGTTGTTTTACAGACCTTACAATATTTTGTTTTAGGTGGAAGAGGGGCAAGTTTGTTAAGAATGTTGTATGTTTGTTTTGCGGTGAGAATATGTTGTTTATAATATTTTCCTTCCTTCTCGCAAGTATCACAATAAACCATATTTATAGCGTGAGAAAACGTGGTGTTTTATATATATTGCTGTGCTTAAAATCAATCACTTTTGAGCTTTACAGCTCTGTTTTATATATATCGCTGTCCTTAAAATAAAACACTTTTTCATTCAGAATCATCTGAGTCATAACTACCACATGAATACTCAGAATCACACTCGGAGTCATCAATAAAGCTACTCTCATAACTATCATTTGAGCACAAACTATTAGTATCATAACTATCATCTGAGTTCAATGAAATACTATCATCACCATCGTCCGAGTTCAATGAAATACTATCATCACTATAGTCTGAGTTCAATGAAATAGTAAAATCTTCACTGCTGTAATGACTCGTATTTAATTAGCAGAAAAAACCTTTCCATCTGTACCAATATACTTTCTTTCATTAACGGATTCAATCTCCACATTTTTAATATCAAAAGTTATCTTTAAATAATCTCTAACTATCATAGAACGAAATGACATTTCACCAGAAATATTAACATCATTCATTTTACTGAAATCTACACCCTTTGGGTTATTAAAGTAAATACAAATTTCTCCACGAGTATTGTTGTTGGTCTTATCATTCTTTTTCAAAGTATCGTGGTCAATCACTTTTTCAAGCTTTGAATAAATTGCCAGGAGTAGAGGAGAAACTTTTGTTAGATTTACTTTAATGGATGTCTTTCCAGGTATAGTTAGAGCTCTTCCTTTAAATGAAATAGCGGGGCTCATGTTATTTTCCATAACTGGTTTTACCCAAAAATTCCCATATTTATCTTTGTTCAATTTAACATCTTTGACATATTTTTCTATATCTTTCACAGAAGTAGAGATTGATTGAAATTTGTCTTTTGTACTTTGAAACATTGTATTTATTAACTAATAAACTTACGTTTAGTTTAAGTAAAAATTTACTGTTTAAATATGATAGAAGGAGATTTAGAATTTCCGGACTCTCCATATGATAATTTAGAAATCTGCCGCCGTTGTGATAGAATAGGGCTTAATAATGAGGGGTCATATAAACAATGTATTTTCTGTGATTAAATTTTAATTAATGACAATAAAAAAAAGAAAAAAATATATAACTCTTTTAAATTAGAACCAAAAATGAATTACTTTACAAGATTAATAAGAGAGATGAATGTTAAGCATTATGATGATAATACACCATTTCTTTCAAGGGATGAGACTATTTGTATTGAGGAAATGTATAAGGGTTAAATGATATTTATTATTCAAAATAATTTTAATGGAAATGTTAATACAAGATTCTATATAAATGAAATAATGAATTATTTTGAAATTAAACCTGAACTCAGGATAAAATATAGAGTTTCTAAAATAGCTCAAAAAAAGTTAGATGACTTGTTTTCCAAATATATAAATGGATGATTTTTTACCCGTTTGGGAAAATAAGATAAAATTTAATAACCATAAAAATCTTCCAAATTCATTGAGATGTCTAATAGTTGGTTCAAGCGGATGTGGAAAAACCTGTTTGCTTCTAAAGATGCCCCTCAGCCCTAATTTTTTAGCTTATGATAATTTAATAATTTTTACAAAGTCAAGTTTTCAACCTGAGTATCAACTACCTTCACAGGGTTTTAATTCGGGTCTTAAAAAGGAAGACATTATCGGTTTATTTAAACTTCAAAACAAACTAAATGATTTTTACATTGAGGATATAATACAACTATTTTGTGATACACAGAAACCGAAACCAAAACCCATAACTTGTATTCTCAGTGATAATATGGATGATATACCTTCACCTCAAGATTTAGATAAATCAAAAAAGAACCTCGTTATCTTTGATGATTGTGTTAATGAGAGAAACCAAACTAATGGATAGCTACTATATAAGAGGGAGACATTCTTCTTGTAATTGTATTTATCTTAGTCAGTCATATTTTCAACTCCCTCGATGCTCAATAAGAATCAATGCCAATACTTTTATTTTATTTAAGTTAGATTCAATAGATGTAAATAATTTTTGGAGAGATAATTGCTCTACGTTATGTAGTAAAAAAGAATTTGAAAATTATATGAAACACGATTGGAAAATATAA
The DNA here is from genome assembly GCF_964187855.1 of Myxine glutinosa. Taxonomy (NCBI): domain Eukaryota; kingdom Metazoa; phylum Chordata; class Myxini; order Myxiniformes; family Myxinidae; genus Myxine; species Myxine glutinosa. Next base: position 414,523,051 of record NC_136261.1, read on the forward strand.
ATATATTGTTGTGAAACAAGATGAGATACGAACTGATATTTTACACACATAAATGACAACTATTATTATTAATCTTGTGGGTAAATCTGCTTCAGGAAAGAACTTTCATAAATCTAAACTCTTGAATAGTAAAAATGAAAAGATTGTAAGTTTTTTTTTTAAACACCCTATGATTCGTTTTGTAGGTACTACAACCAGAGCAATGCGACCAGGAGAAGTAGAAGGGAAAGATTATTACTACATTTCAATGGAGGAACATATGCGATTGAGGAATGAAGGTCAAATATTTGAGGAGGTCTCTCTTGGTTCTACAAAATATTCACATTGTAAGAGTGAGTTAAATAAAGTAAAATCTAACTGTCTTGGGATTTTAGAAACTAATCCTGAAGGAATGAGACAAATTATTAAACATTTGCATGGTGATGGAGTTAAGATTTTATCATTCGGTCTTGATATCGATGAGACTCAACGCAAACGTATGAAAAGCAGGGATACAAGTATTAGTGAAGAAGAAATAACAACTCGTATTAATACCAATAAAGAATTTGATGAAATATTTAAAGAAAAGGATTTATTTCAACACATTTACTATAACGACGAAGAAAAGGAAAATTTTCCCATTGACCTTTACAATTCATTAAATGATATTTTTCAATAAATAAATACAGAAAATGAATACCGAAAAAAGAGCAAGAAAGTTTAAAGAACATCAAGAGTTGGTTTCAAATGTTGTAAAGCAACAGGAAGAGGTAAAGAAGAAACGGAGACAGAAACTAACTGGTGAAGAAGCCTTTGAAAGAAAACAAGAGAAATTTTTTAAACCACATTTAAAAACTCAACAAACGATTTCACCGACAGTTCCCATGGTAGAATTTACTCTGAAAAAACTTCAAATGCTCAAAGATTTTAGTCAAATGACAGAGCAAGAACTTGGAGAATTAGAATATGATGATGAGGGATTATTTCGGAAACTTGAGGAGGTAAATCAACCCCCTAATTATGTTGTGGAAGCTCTTCAAAACAATGAATATTCGGCGGTTCAAAAACCAGAGCAGGTCTCATTCCAACAGAAGAACCAGCACAGTTCCATCTTGTGAATGAAAAGTTATTGATATTTAATGATAAATTGGTGTTCTTAAGTCCTGCTCAACCAAATGTTGAATTAACTCCAAGATTAATGTTTCTTCGAACAAACTCCGGATTCAGCAGTTCAAAATATTTTGAGGAACCACTTGATATGGAAAGAGAGGAAGATGGAGAGTATATTGAGTTGCTAAACGCACTTGATTATAGAGTTTCTGTTGCTGGTAAAAGTAAGAAGAATGAGAAGGAGAAACATATCATTGATGCTTTAAGTAAGCTTGGTTGGGGTGTTAGCTTTCTTCCAAATGACCCATCACAATTAGTTAATAGGCTATTATTGTTGTTAGGTAGTAAGTGAACTGGAAACAACAATTGTTTTAATGAAACATCTGCCATTTTAGACCAGTTGATGAATATGAAAATAATTAATAAATGTCAATACAAAGATATTTTATTAGATATTAATTAAGATGAGAAGCACAATTCTTAGTTTTAATTTCACAACGAGTGATTACACAGCATCATTCCTTACCCACTACAACTTGACCCCACAAAAGAATATGAGGAATCTTTATTGTCTGGAAACTTATAATACCTTGTTTAATATCACAGAGAAAAACAACAAGTTTAGTTATAATCCAGGAAGTGGATATAAAACTATAACCGTTTCACCCGGAGATTACGAGATTTCTCAAATATCTTCTGAAGTCTCTCGCCTTGTGAAAGAACAAGGTGATGAACCAAAAAATATGGTAATAGATATTCAAAAACGCACTTCAAAATAAACTATTAAACTTAAAAATAATTATAAAGTTGATTTCACGATTGAAAAATCGTTTAGAGAGCTATTGGGTTTCTCTTCAAAAAAGATTGAAACTAACGGGATGTTTTGCAGTGATAATGTTATTCAAATATCCTCCAGTATACATTCAGTATTAATTCATTGTGATTTGATTGATGGTGCTTATAATGATGGAATAAGAACAAATACAATATTTTCATTCAGTGCATACTCAACCCCGATTGGTTATAAATTTAATATGGAACCAAAAAATCTTGTCTATTTACCTGTGTCAGGAAAAACCATATACAGAGTAAATTTTAGGATAACCGACCAAGATAATCGTATGATATCCTTTAATGATGAAATTATATCCATCAGAATTTACCTACGTGAAGTTTTTCAATAAATAAATAATGGTTATTGTGAGAAAACACGAGTTGGGAAAATATAAAATAATTACACGGGATTGGATGTTCCTTTCACCATATGATATGGGTGAAGGTATGTTTCTTGGTAGAGGATACTATAAACCAAAGAGACAACAACGGAGTGTGGGACATCAATTTAGAAATAAAGGAGATGGGATAATTGATACTCTAATGGGTATTGGTTCAACCATCCTTAAACATAAAGACCTAATTGGTTCAACTGCTTCTGCCGCGGGCTCAGTTGCGGGTGCTATAAAGAGTATAAAAGATGCTCAAAAGGAGTCTCATAAATTACAAGCAATCAAAGAAATTAAAAAAGGTAAAACTCAACTATCTTCACAAGAACAACAAAAAATCATGAAAATACTTGGGTCCGGGTTTCAACGATTTTAATGCTATATAAATACAAGTATGGAAGCGATTGATAGTATCTATGATTTAGATGATACGATTATCATTTCAAACTCCACTAAAAAGGAAGACTATTTTAAGGTAAATGCTATAGCAGGAACAGACTGGAATTCAAATGGAACAAAAACTTTTGAAATAAATAATCAACAAACGTACTTGAATCTAGCTGATAGTTTCTTGCTGTGTAAATTTAAATTAACTAAGGCTGCGAATAATACTATTGCTACACTCGTAAATGATTTCTTCTGGAAAAGGTTTGATGGTGTCCACCTGTATATTGGAACACAGGAGGTTGAAGCGGTTGATTATGTCTCTGCTACATCTGAAATGATGAAATTTACACTATATTTGTTTAGTGATAGAATGGGTAAGGGAGCTGTTGAAGGTTTTATACTTGATATGTCAACAGGAACAAATGCCGAACCTGGTTATCGTCAAAGGAAGGCAATGTATAATGATGAAACAAAAACAGAGAATAGTTTTACCAAAGCAGTACCTCTGAAAGGTATATTTGGATTTTGTGATTATGACAAAGTTTTGTATGGGCTTAAAATTAGATTTCAACTCCAAAGGAATGATAATGTAAATAGGTTGCTTTTTGGGGCTGAAAATGCTTTTGGAGACGATAATAAATTTGTTATTAATGATTTGTGTTGGTATATCAGTGAATATACTCCTAATCTTAAAATGGAAGAGATGTTAAATAGAAGACTTAACTCAAAGAAACCGCTAAATGTATCATACCTTAAAAGAAGATGTCAACACGTTAAACTGTAACACATTACCTCCACTTGGAATTTGGGTGTTCTTCAAGGAAAGCCACGATACCTCTGGCTCATTTTTTTTTAAACCAGATGGAGAGGGGGGTACTGATAAGAATAATGCGCTGAGTGATAATGCTAAGGTGAAACAACTTCGGGTTTCTCTTGATGGCACATTTTATCCGCGAGATAGATTGGAAATTGATTGGGAAAAAAATGATTGTGCAGAAGCCTACAAGTCTTGCCAAAAGGTGTGTGAAAGCAATGGTAATAATGATGCAATTTTGGATATGGTTGCGTTTCAAAAACTTTATACAATCTACGCAATTGACCTGAGTTCTCAAAAGGAAACTATAAAGTCAAATAGAGTGGATACTTCTCTATACATTGAAAGAGGAGAGAATGAAGAAGTTGATGCTTATTGTTTGCTTTTGGCGGAAACAGAATTACAGATTAATACAGATAATGGTGTTATGATTAATATCACATAGGTTTTTCCTCATAAATAAATGAGTAGGAAAGAACCGGTATATGTTAATCAAATCAATCTTAATAAATTAACATCCTGTATTCAAAATCAAAACCCTTGTATTATTAATGTTAATACAATTCAAAGAAAAGGAGCAGTAAGAATTGATGTTTTACTCACATGAGAGCAGGTAAAAACACGAAATGATGCTGGTTCACTTAAAATTAAAATGACAAAACCTATGTTGAAGAAATATTCAACAAGGGAAACAAGTGGAGGATTTCTCCCATTTCTAATTCCTTTATTTGCTGGTTTAAGTGCGTCGGGAGCATTGACTGGTGGTATTTCAGCAGCGGTAAAAATGGCTAACGAAAGGAAGGCACAACTAAAAGCTCAAAAAGAATTGGAAAGACATAACAAGGAGTTGGAGAAACAAATTAGTTGAAGTGGTGTAATTGTAGATTTTGCTCAAAAACTTGAAAGTCTACCTGATAAAGCTAGATTGTTGGTTGGAGATATGCTTTCCTCTATCGCTCAAGCAGGTGTTAAACTAACTAAAAGGGGGTAATGGGTTATATCTTTCTCATAAATAAATGGATAAATGGTTTAAACAATTTGGAAAGAATACAACGTCAAATATTGAACTTGCTAAGTATTGTAAAAAAAAAAAAATTGATTAAGTGGTTATTTGTATGAGAGATGAATTAACAAAGTTGTCCAAGAATACAAAGAATATTATCATGAATTTAGACACACAGAATGGTTTTCATTGGGTTTGTATTCATAATAGTCAGGATAAATATTATTTTGATAGTTATGGTATGCCACCACCTGTTGAAGTAATACAATTCTTACAGAATGATGTTTATCAAGCATTTCAAGTTCCAGAAATTAATTCTAAATGTTGTGGCCAATTGTGTTTATATGTATTATTTCAACTCAACAATAATGAAAATTTTTATGATGTCATTTTAAATCTAATATAAATGACTTATGTTAGAAAAGATGTTTCTATCTTTGGAGAATCCTCTCAGGATATTGATTTATCAAATTATTATGCAAAGGCACAGGCTGAATGACAAAAATATAGTATAAGTAAAAATATTAATATGAAGAATACTTATAAATTAATCAATTATCCAAACCCTACAGATGCGAATGACTTAATTAGATTCAGTGATTTATCACAATATATATCTTCAAATAAAACAGCACGTTTTGTTAAACAAGTAAAATTTACAACCACAACACCTGGTTATACTGACCATACACCTTTCCTCATTCAATTTAACTATCTGCTTACAATTGAATTTTATAAAGGAGGACATATAGTTAAAATGCGAATTAATAAATGGGGGTATGATATGCCTGATTTCGGGTATAATTGGTCTTTTTCAATAAACTTAGAAGACCTACATGATTTAAATCAGTCTCGTAAAGAAGAATATTATCCACTTGGTGAGGATAAGGAGTTATGTGGAAGTACAATTAGCAAACAACAAATACATTATTTTAAGAATAGAAAATCATATGACAGCAAAACAATAGTTTATATGACAAAGAAGGAAGGTAATGAGATAAGGATAGAAAGTCGAGGAATACAAACCGATTTGGTAGTGGGAAGATGGGGTGGTATTACCTGTCATAATATTAATCTCACATATATTTCTGATACATAAATGGCAGGAAGAAGACTACAAGAGAATTATAATTTTTGTATTCAGGGATACCTACAAGAAAAGGGGGCTCGGTGTTACATACCTTATGATTTGGAGCATATACATGGGAATTTTGTCATAAAAAACTGGCCTTATACTGATATTGCTAAACCCACAAATAGAGACTTGTATAAAATATTAAATAAAAATGAACTTCTCAAAGTTATGAAATATAAAACTCTTTTAGAAATCATCAACAAATCTTATTGGTATCCTATTATGAGAAAAATAATTATAGATACAAGAATATCTCAAAATCCAGATGAGTATATGTATAATATTATTTGGGGCTCAAACTCAAGGGTAGCTAGGGATGAGGAAGGAGTTGAAGAAGAGAAGGAGGAAAGAGAGAGGGAGGAGGAGAAGGAGGAAAGGGAGAAAAGGAGAAGGAGGAGTGGGAGGAGAAGGAGGAGAGTGAGAAAAAGGAGGAGGAGAGGGAGAAGGAGGAAAGGGAGGAAAGAGAGAGGGAGGAAAAATATAAAAATATGACCATTCCTGAGATTAATGAAGGATTGAAGGTATTACGGCAAATAAATCAATCTCAACGCACCGGAGAGGAAAATAAAGAAATTCAAAGTCTAAGGAAAATATTATTTGAAAGAATGAAAACAACCTTTACTACAATTTCAGGGAGGAGGTTTAAACGAGAAAGTGGTGATGCAGAAGAGAAAGGTCATATAGTTGATGATGTTGGTGTTATTGACTTTAGTTAGTTTTATTTGTAAATAATTGGAGGAGAGAGTGAAGACATTCCTATGGATTCTTTATGTTTTAAAAATCAAGATAGAAATGTATATGTTGAAAACCAAAAAGGTTTTGGCACTATGTAGGACTTTTTCTCATAAATAAATAAGAGTTATTGTCTCAAATGTAAAAAGAAAACTAAATCTAAAAAGATCTCATGTTAAAGCTAAAAATAATAGAGTTTATCAAAAAGGAATATGTCAAGTGTGTGGCTCTAAAAAGTGTCAATTCATCTCTCCTAAAAGTGGAGGAGACATACAAAAGTTTCTGTCAGGAAGTAAATTTACAACAACTGGAATTCCTGGGGAACTACATCTACCTGGATATTCTTTCTGTGGTCCAGGAACAAACTTGGATAAAAGATGAGATGAGGCTGACAATCCTAAACCTTGGTCTCAGCCTATAAATAGGGTTGATGAAGTGTGTATGAAGCATGATATTGCTTATGGGAAAACCGCTACATTGGATGAAAAACATGAAGCAGACAGAGAAATGTTATATAATTTGTCTTTGATACAAAATCCTACATTGAGAGAGAAAGTTGATAGGTTTATTGTGAAAAAAATGATAAGTGCTAAATTTAAACTTGGTCTAAACCTATAAATAGGGTTGATGAAGTGTGTATGAAGCATGATACTGCTTATGGGAATACCACTACATTGGATGAAAAACATGAAGCAGACAGAGAAATGTTGTATAATTTGTCTTTGATACGAAATCCTACGTTGAGAGAGAAAGTTGACAGGTTTATTGTGAAAAAAAGTGATAAGTGCTAAATTTAAACTTGGGCTTGGTTATTCCTCAAAAAACGATGAGGCTCTAATGATGTCATCAAGACTGAGGAGCTTTTGGCTGAAGAATTACACAAACCTATAATCACTAAGTTTAAAAGAAGGAAGGTTTATTCCAAAGACACTGACCACATATGGTCCACTGATTTAATTGAATTGAATAATGACAGGGGATACAGGTATGCTTTAACCGTTATTGATTTGAGGAGTAGATTTGCCTGGGTTGTTCCTTTAAAAAATAAAAAGGGTGGTACTTTAATGTTAGCCTTTAAGCTAATATTTGATAGGGATAAAAGAAAACCAAAGAAACTGTGGACCGATGAGGGAACAGAGTTCTAATACAAAATATTTATGAAATTTCTTAAGGGGGAGGGTATTAAATTATACAGCACCTTTAATGAAGGAAAGGCAGTTGTTATTGAGCATTTTAATCGTACTTTGAAAGAGAGACTAGGTAAAAAATTCACACAACTCGGTTCTCAAAAATGGGTGTATTTAATTCAGGATATTGTAGATAATTACAATAATACAGTTCATTCATCAACAAAATCAAAACCATCGGAAACATTTACAAAATTAGAATATGAAAAGGAGATTAATTTGAGAAAACTGAAGTTCAAAGTTGGTGATATTGTAAGAATATACAGATGGAAAAGTCATTTTGAGCGGTTATACAAAAAAATGGACGAATGAATTATTTAAAATCGTTGATGTAATGGATACAGTCCCTTGGACTGACAAATTGTATGATATGAATGGGGAAGAAATATTAGGGTCATTTTATTCACAGGAATTACAAAAAACAATGCTGATAATTCATTAAACAACAACCATCCATACTTTCATCCGCCCCACCCAGATTAGTTAATTTAATTAGTAGTAATAAATATAAAAAGATTAAATAAATAAAAATCATAAGGCACGCCCACACAGACTATGCTCACACAGACCACGCCCACACAGACCACGCCCACACATACCACACCCACACAGGCCACACCCATCATCCACCACCACTCTGTGTGCCCCCACCCTTGACCCTCCACCCCCCTCATCCCACCCCCACCTTCCCCACACACAAGGGGAGGGGAGGGGTGGGATGAGGGGGTTGAAGGGTCTTTGGCAGGGGTGCACCTCCCCATTCCCCCCTCCTTTATTCTCTTTTTGTAAGTAAGAATTAAATAATTGTAGACAAAACAAATATAGATAAATATTGAAAACATTAAAATCTTTATATTATTAAAACATTTTTCTTGAGTTATATATTTAGCTTCTTCCCAGCACAAGTCAAAGGCCACCAGATGTCTCCAGGTTCTGAATCTTTCTGTTGAAGACAAGAGGGGGGGGGAGTGGGTGGGGTGGGGGGGAGTAGGGGGGGGGGGGTTAAGCAAGGAGAGAAATATATGAATGATATATTTATTTCCGGATGCCCTTCCTGACGCCAACCCTGAATCACCTCTTACGATGTGCAGGGATATGGTGTACCTATTCTCAACAGTGTAACACAGACACACACACACACACACACACACACACACACACACACACACACACACACACACACACACACACACACACACACACACATCCACACATCCACACATCCACACACACACACACACACATCCACACATCCACACATCCACACACATCCACACACATCCACACACATCCACACACATCCACACACATCCACACACATCCACACACATCCACACACCCCCACATACATACATACATACACACATACACACATACACACACCCCCACAGACATACACACACACACACACACACACACACACACACACACACATACACACACATACACACATACACACACCCCCACAGACACACACACATCCACACATACCCCCACAGACATACACACACACACACACACACACACACACATACATACACACACACACACACACACATACACACATACACACATACACACACACACACACACACACATACATACACACATACACATACATACATACATACATGTGGTAGCAACCATCGGCCCCCCGGGTCCCCCTTGACCCCAAGAAGAACCCCTGGAGGCATCTTGAACTGTGATACAAGAGGTTTATTCCAGAAGATATTAATTAACATGCACGGAACATTTTTCGGTCCATGCACCTCAGACGGCCGTGCCTGGCACACGGCAGCACGACCCACATTAGCAAGAAGCAAGTCGTGATGCGTACAATGCACAAGGAAGCGCCTCGAGGCCATACACTGAAAAATCTTAAAGTTCTTACTGACAAACCGGTTATTATACATGGCCCCCCCTCCCCTCATCCCATACTGAGAAATCAAAAGGGTGGTCCAGACAGTGAGGAGCCTGGCTGAGGGGACAAGGCCACAAGGAGAAACATAACATGGCTGGGGTGACATATTACGGCTGGAACGCAAGCAGGGAAAATGTCATTTATGGCCTTGGATTGCCCGGCGAGGGGTTTGGGAGGATGAGCGGGCCAATACTTAGTATTTGCAAAGAGAAGCTGCGAGATATATGTGTGTCCTCAAATTCTTGCTACCACACTCCTCCATCTGTCACTACAACATCTCCAAGATCGTTTTAGTTATCACCCTGGATCCCCCTGGGGACACCATTGGGAGTACTTGGCATTTGTCCCCCATTTACCTGGTTCACCATGGTGGTGCGTCGGATCTTCCGGTGGCATTTGCAGCTCAGCATTGGTAAGACAGTGTTAGCGGCATACCATCTTAACACCAGAGAAGCCAAAAGGGAACTGGGCGTGTTCGTTGACAAGAAATGCTTGGAGTTCCGGCAAGCCCCAAAGTACCTCGGCATATGCCTGGATCGGATACTGTCCTTCCAGTAACACCCAGAAGAAGCTGAGGCCAAGGTGACATCAAGGGTCTCGCTTATCCAATGTCTCGCTGGTACGTCCGGGGGAGCCTCCGCTAAGACCCTACGACTATCCATGCAAGCCCTGGTCTCCTCTGCAGCCCAATACTGCGCCGCAGCCAGCCTGGAGCAGAAGCCCACATGTGAGAAAGGTTGATGTTGCCATTAGCAACGCCCTCCACATTGTAGCTGGTGGTTTGAAGTCCACCCCAGCATTCCACCTGCCAGTCCTGGTGGGATTTGCCCTGGCCGGCCTCCGACGGGAGGCTGCTGCCCTCGCCTTGGTAAGAAATGCCCAGAAACCCGACTGGCACATACTGCACAACACCACAACGATAGTTGTGCCTCCAAGCAGACTCAAGTCCCGCCATCCCTACAACAAGGCGGCACAAGAGATGTTCAGTTCTATCTCCGAGGATCTGTCTAGAAGCGCATGGCTGGCGGCCTCATGGAAGCAGGTGTGGGAAACGGCTGGGCCCACTCGCATCCATCGCTGTACTTGGGACCCAGGAGGTGGCGTCGTAGGAGAAGACCTACCATGCCTGCAATGGATCTTGCTGAACCGTCTACATACGGGGAGGGGAGGGGGGGTGGGGGGGGGAGTCGGCCGCTTCAAATCATCACTGAAGATGTGGGGCCTGGCAGACAGTGCCGCGTGCGAGTGCGGCGAGCCTGAGCAGACTGCCAAACACATGATTTCCACCTGCCCCCTATACAGACAACCTTCAGAAGCCGGCCTCTTCGACGTAGGACCAGAGACGAGGGTATGGCTGTACGACACTGAGCTGGCCATCTGATGATACATGAAAGAGAAGTGGGTCCTCCTATTTCCGTCAAGAGCACATCGACACATGCACTGGGCTGGGGCCACACCCTAACCTACCAGGGAGTGGGGTCAGCAAAGTGGGGGCGAAGTCCAAGTACCCCCAATGGGCCCCTTCTCCCCTTATGAGCAAACTAGACCTAGAGAGGAAAAAGGAAGATTACCGCATCGTTGTATTAGGGGGAAATTTTTCCCAACGGAGCATGCATTGGTTCAGTGCTCTACCTGGAAATCAAGGATTGGATCAACATTACAGGACTCTTTGCAAAAATGGCATTACCAGACTATAATCAACATCACAGGAAAATATAAGGGAAGATGAAATCATGAATCACCTCACAGTAAAAATCGCAAAGAAAAATTAATAAAGAGACTCACAGAATGATTAACAATGAAACTTACATTGCCAAATTAAAGTCGACATAACTCACCGTCTCAGAATTATACAACGGGCGATAACATCATGAATCAAATATCAAACTCAAATTACAGCAGAAAATTAACACAGAACCTCACAGACCGATTAACAATGAAAATTACATCGCCAAATTAAAACTCGACATAACTCACCATCTCAGAATTATACAACGGGCGATAACATCATGAATAAAAAATCGAACTCAAATTACAGCAGAAGATAACAGAACCTCACAGACCGATTAACAATGAAAATTACATCGCCAAATTAAAACTCGACATAACTCACTGTCTCAGAATTATACAACGGGCGATAACATCATGAATCAAAAATCGAACTCAAATTACAGCAGAAAATAACAGAGTAATTCACAGAAAAATTAATAATGAAACTTGCATTGCCGAATTAAGGTCGACATAACTCACCGTCTCCGGGTTATACAAAATAATGAAAGAAAATCAAATTTAAACAACGAAATCACATCAAAATAACAAAGAAAACCACAGAATTAGAAATAAAGACCCTCATTGTCCCAGGATTAGAACCAGGCCCGCACCTCGCGGTTGGGTGGTGGGCCACTAACGTGCATGCACTGGAAGCGTGTACTCTTCTTTTCTTTTTTTTCGGACCGCGCACCCTAACGGAACACGTACTCTTCTTTCTTCCAGACCGTGCATTCTAACGGGACGCGTACTCTTCTTTCTTCCGGACTGTGCATTCTAACAGGACACGCATTTTTGGGGATCGCAACTCAACGCTATGCAAATGTAGCCACTGACGCCGATCCTGCGAGCTCAGAGTCACCCAGGACCGCAGGAAAAGGGGGTTGGCAAACCCGGACTCTCCCCTTTGCGGACGCATGATTATGGTTGGGGACAGAAATTTGCATATGGGGACGTTTCGGTTATCTTCCTCCCGCTCTTGGCCCACCGTGGTCTGTTCACCTGTACCTGTATTGCAAGTTTTACTGACACACACAGATCAAATTCCTAGCCCCCCACCCCCGCCAATTGGCATTTAGTTACCTCATCTCTCAGATGGTTGGCTATTTATAGCCGCCTTCCCTGCATCGTGTCTGGAAATTCAAATGCCATATTTACTTTCACCAATTTCCAAAAATACCTCCCTTTTAATCATCTTCCCTGCATCTAATGATACATGATTTGCCAACCATTATCCACCCCAATTTTAATCAGTCAATGGAGAAACTCACCACATTTTCTCCATCCTCCTTTGTTGTCTTCCTACATTGCAAACATCATTTTTTGTAAACACAAATATTTGTAAACATGATCCTGTATTGCTTCCATCCCAGAAGCGTCGCATTCCTGCAAATTAAATCTGAAGCACAATTTTCGTATACATTTGCCTGCACCTAATATTATTCACTCATCTCATCTCACCTGTGTAAGAAACTTATTTACATTGACCCATATCACAATTCACATCATTAGCAGCTGGTAGCTAAATATCAAAATACATCAACTGGTGTCTCCCTTTGATAACCTCTCTCTTATCCTATCAATACCTGGATAAGCAAATTTCACACCAGTATAAATCACTGGAAAAATTATCTGAAAATTACGAAATCATCTCCAAGTTCTCTAGCTAATCTCCGTCCGCAATCACCAACTCTACCCTCCTGTGCATTTTGCCCTCGGTTCTAGAACCTAGAGTCAACCATGTAAAGTAACACATTTCTTTACACATTTTCCGAGGGGAAATTGCCCAATACTCCCCTTATGAGCAATAATTTAATTGATGTGATGCCAAAATACCTGGTGGAGTTCTGCTCATCTGGTCTGTAGAGCTGTGATCCGATCTTCACCACTACCCAGTCACCTCTTTGATCGGGATCTACCTGCATGTAGAAACCTAGCACAATTCTGTTAAACCAAATCCACTTTCCATCCATTGGTGCACTTTCCCCAGTGCAACCTAACCACTCTTATCACTTCAAAAACAACAGTCTATAACCATTTCTCTTTATTTCCTGCCTTTACCATCAGCCTTTTAAACCCTTTTCCCCTATCAGGCGCGTCTGTCTAGCCATTCACAAATTGTCCACAAGATAACATCACCATATTTCACACCTCAGACCAGCCAGGGGTCCCTCGAGAGATGCATCCTCAGGTTAAAATCACCTCAGCTCTCGAGAGCTCAATTTTGGCCCATGAGCTCGCAACATGGACTTCATGAACACAAATCGGACAGACAGACAGGGGTGAACAACAACACAACAACATGCATTTTAAGGCCATTTTCCCTGCAAGGGTGGGCGTTAGCCTTGCGGCCCCCATGACAATCTTCTCCAATTTGCCATATTTTCTGCATCTCTCCTGGTTAACCCCCCTTGCCCGCATTTCTTCTTCCACCATCTTTAGCCAAGTCTTTGTCGGTCTTCCCCGTCCTCTACTTCCTTCTACATTCCTTTCCATTACTCTTCAATCAACACCAGATCACCTGCATACAACAACTCCCACGGTAAGCCCTCTTTTACGTTCTGAGCCAGCACCTCCATCACGGCTACAAATAGTAGTGGACTTAGTACCGACCCCTGATGCACTCCCACCTTCACCTCAAACTCACCACTGTTCCCGTCCTTACCCTCACAGCTGTGCACGCTCGTTTGTACATTGCCATCACTGCTCTGATCAACCATTCCTCCACTCCTAACTTCCTCATTGCCCATGTCAATACTTTGCGTGGAACCCTATCGACTGCTTTCTTCAGATCGACAAACCCAAGAAACAACTTCTCCCTCTTTTCCATGTACTTCTCCTGCAACTGGTGAAACCAGCAATGACCACAATTACCTTCTGCCAAGCAGGAGGCTAGAGCATCATTACTCAATTTGCCCTCTGCCCACCTTTTACAGGCAGACAGACAATGGCGAGCCACAAGCCCCAATCCAACAAGGCTCCAGCTCAAACAACCCCAAGGACCCAAATGACAAAGAGGACCCCAAAAATCCCGAGCACTCAAAAGACACCCCAGGACTCTGAATACCCAAAATACCCTGGAGATCCAAAAGACCCCAAAGACCCAAAATACAGAAACAAGGCTCCAGCTCCCATCCAAAGGACACAACTTCATCAGATTTCAGGTTGCATAATTTATTGGCCAGCTCACGTACCAACCAAACTTGCAAACACAGTTTTCCAACAAAATCATTTGTCACTAGAGGGCAAATTCTGGCACCCTATTGCAGAATTCACTTCAGCTCTCCACCACTCCTGGTATTGAGTGGTATCCCACAGCTTTGCTCAACACACTAACACAGTATACATACAACATTGAATTCATTTTCCCCAGAACTCATTCCCCTGCTCCAGAACTCATTCCGTTAAAATCATTAAACATGCCCAATGGCAATCCACTCTGCTCAGGATTGTAAACTACTGGGTTATACCCTTCACCCCAGCCACAGCCCCAACCGCACCAGGCTGCGAGATCAAAGCGCCATCAGTCCTTTCTTTTTTTTTCTCCCACACAAACCAGTGTAAGCCAGCCACCACAAACAAAGAGAGGTGACCTTGGCCCCTCTTCAACAGGCCAGCATTTCCAAAGCAAACCATTTTGTCTCTTCTTTTCCAGTCATATAAAACAAAGCCCACTTTTGTCGGCACATGTACTTTAACCACGATTATATGAGACTTAACACCAGGACTGCTCCCAGGGAGCAGTCATAACTCGCCTCCACACCTCATCCAATCACATATCTCACTCAACTGATATTAAAGAAACAATTATTTTCATACCCTATGAGACATCTTGTTTGCAGACAGACTAACAGGTGAAACCATACCCCTACTTCACATTCGGTGGGGATTAAACCCACTGCCTCCCCTTAAGGCAATCAATTAATATATTGTCAATTCCTCTCATATCACTCTCTCACCCCTCCACTTTCACGCGGCCCCATCTACAGACTTGGTCACCATGACCTAACGGAACTATCGCGACTGATTCAACTCCAGTCAACACATCCAGGGAAAAGGGGGCGGGGGGTAATTGGACTGGGGGGGGAGGGGTTGGGCAGTATGACGGGGCACACGCGCACCAATTGGCCGGATCCAAATCCAGACCTTGCCAGCACTACCAGCCAATGCGTCCTTCAACGGGGGACAACAACACCTCATCCACCTGGTACCCACTCGTTCACCAGGTGACCCGATAAACACACAGACAGACAGACAGATAAACGAACCCACAACATACTAACAGGAAGGTCTCACAGAGGCCCATTCAATCCACACTGTAGGCTGCCACGATTCTGCCCACAGGGACACACCACCCCCATGATAGTCACACTCGGTCACATCTGCAGACACAGTGAATGACACTCGGCACCATAATAGACACCGCAGACACCGCTCCTCCTCCTTGATCCATACCTGCAGATCTCATTGCCACACTATGAGCAATCAAAACGTCATTTCAGAGATACCGGAAACCCAATGCAGAACAATGCAATCAACATTTCATGCACCCTCTTCTGTGGGGGGGCAGGGGGGGGGTTAGGGGTTGGCACTGTTACTCTTCTTCTTCCAATTCAATTTATCCTTCTCCAAAAATCACATAAGGTTCATATTTCCAAATATTAAAATCACTGATATCTCCCTCGAAATGCAAAACAAAGCGCTTCCAACTCTGGCATCCCACAGCCATTCTTAGAGGCATGCTTGACAATGCAGCACCTCCTCTCCTCGGCGCACAACATACATGTGCTCACTCAACACATCACTCCACCTCGCCCACCCCCCCCACATGTCACACGACCAAAACCCTCAACCTCTGACATTGTCCACAACGCAGGCATCTCATCAAGCCAGATGCTTCGACGTTCCCCCGTCACTCGCGTCTCCGCTTCGACGCAATCTCCGAGATGCATCACGCACCCCATCCATACATCATTCCCACGGCATGAGCCACATCACATACCGACAGTTGAAAACCCGACCGTTTTTATCCCTCGGATGCGTGTTCACCCCACATTTCTTCTCAAATTATCATATTTCCAATACTCTCCCTCCTCCGCCTGTGGGGCACCTTGTCCCGCATTTCTGCCTTCAGAACCACATGCATTTTCATAACTATACCATACCACCATCGCTTGCCCGCAAAACCTTTGTCACGCGCTTCAATCAACACAGACGCACCGATGCAACTTGCCGTCTCCCAGCCACCACCGCATCACTTTCGTGACCTCGTTCACACTGTATATCATTTACTGTAAGATCGGGTTTCCGGTTGGCACCGGAAATTCATTACTTTCTTGAAATCCTCCATTTGCCACAACAATTGCCTATCATTTAATCATTTTATATACTACGCAGTTCATTCAACTTTTCGTCATAATCCCATCATAAACAACATATTTCTCATGGCATTGCATGGCAGGAATCACATTCGCATTACACCGACATGGCATTCGAGCACATTTTATAGTTGCGAAAATATTGTGCTGGACAAGGCAATATCGGCTCGCGCTCTCACGCGTGTGCGCGAAGATCATGTACAAAGTCGAAGTGCCCATCTCTCACTAAATGATCCATAATGCACCTCGGCACACATCCTCCAAGCCATCTCATCACTCGCGTTGTTCACAAAGGTGCAACCACAATGCCTGGCTGCATCATTTTCTTTCCATAACACACTCGTTCTAATCATCTGGCCCATTATAATCCTATTTTTGGGTTGGCTTCGGCCATCCTCGTGCACCAAATTGCCGCACACAGAATCTGCCCTCGGTGTTCCCTCGTCTCGCCTCGCGAGGCCCCGCTCGGTCGTCATGACGACTGGCCTGCGCGTCGGGTTCCCGCACGCATGACGGGGTTGCTGCGCGGTGGACTTTAAATCATTCTAATTTTTTTTTTTGAGTATCACACCGACATATATTAATCTCCCTTCGCAACCCGTTAGCGTAAATGGGGTGCCTCTATCTCGGCTCCCCCGTACTGATGGGTGCACGTCATTCCCAAGAGGAACCGTTTTCCCAAGTCCTCCCGGCGCACGAGCATCCCAAAACTCCCCACCTGAACGCTCCCAGCGCACCGTGACCTGGTTATCCAGGCTCTCACAGCCTGAATACCCTCAGGTGTCTCTACCCATGCTCCGCAAACTGTTAGCTCTACGGGTGGCGATTTTCCCGTCTTCCCCACTGACGGATGCCCTTCCCGACGATACCTTTGTGTCGTCGGGCGAGGCCCTCCAAGGGAGCATTCCGACTTCCTTTGAAGTCGGCCTCCTTCCCCTTGTACCATGGACGAGGTGTTTTCGGCGCACGCAGCCAAGTACGCCACCACCCAACACTCTCGCCGGGCCTACCCATGTCCGAACGTGGGCCGTGTCCGGCCACTTGTGCAAAGTTCACGACATGTCGAGTGTCCAAGCCACTGCGTCTTGGTACACTCCGCTCCCAGCTCAGGCCGGAGCAATTTTTACCTCCTATAACAACCCTCTGTATTCTGCTCACAGTTCGTTCACCTTACTTTTAGTTCTTGGATCTGCGCCGGAGATCGGCCAAGATGGGCCCCTTCCCTCAGAGGCAGCAAAAAATGCCACTGATACTGCGAGAAAGGTCTCACCTTTTTTAGTAGGGCCTTGCACCCTTGCTGCCTTCGAGTCAAAGAACCATCTCTCTCCCCTCCGGACAATATCCTGTCCATGACGCCAGCTGTGGTAGCAACCATCAGCCCCCCGGGCCCCCCTTGACCCCAAGAAGAACCCCTGGAGGCATCTTGAACTGTGATACAAGAGGTTTATTATCGAAGATATTAATTAACGTGCACGGAACATTTTTCGGTCCATGCACCTCAGACGGCCACGCCTGGCACACGGCAGCACGACCCACATTAGCAAGAAGCAAGTCGTGATGCGTACAATGCACAAGGAAGCGCCTCGAGGCCATCCACTGAAAAATCTTAAAGTTCTCACTGACAAACCAGTTATTATACATGCCCCCCCCCCCTCCCCTCATCCCATACTGAGAAATCAAAAGGGTGGTCCAGACAGTGAGGAGCCTGGCTGAGGGAACAAGGCCACAGGGAGAAACATAACATGGCTGGGGTGACATATCACGGCTGGAACGCAAGCAGGGAAAATGTCATTTATGGCCTTGGATTGACTGGCGAGGGGTTTGGGAGGATGAGCGACGCCAATACTTAGTATTTGTAAAGAGAAGCTGCGAGATATATGGGTGTCCTCAAATTATTGCTACCACATACATACACACACATACACACACACACACACACACACACACACACACATACATACACACATCCACACACATACACACATCCACACACACACATCCCCACATACACACATCCACACACACACACACACACACACACACACACACACACACACACACACACACACACACACACACACATACACACATACACACATACACACATACACACATACACACATACACACATACACACACGCCCACAGACATCCACACACATACCTCTTAAAAAATTGAGTTTGGTGTCGATGCTGTCGAGATGACAATTTAGGGTATCACAGGTTGGTAGGAAATAATCACTCTTTGGGAGATTATAATCATTCCACTCATAGTTGTGGTCGTGGTTGTGGTCATCGTTCTCAACAGGTGTTGTATTCTGTTTGAAAAAAGAAAGAAAAACATGCATCATATTAACAATAAATAAATAAATATCAGCTCCCGTTTATTGGTTCCCGTTTATTGGTGCCATTCAGAGAGATGAATAATGAATTACCAGGGTCAGACTCTGATGGTCGTTTTGGACAAGAGACAAAATTTTGTCTGTGTTTTCATTCTGAGCCCTCCATCTCGGTAGGTTGTTCAAACCCGAATCCAGTTCATTGTGAATCTCTTGAGGAACAATTTTAAATTCAGCCAGGATATTCACAATATTTGAATTGCTGTAATAAGGAGAAAAAAGAAATAATTAGTTATATAATTAATCACATACAAAGCTCTCATTAACAGTGTTTAATGCTGAATGAAACTTACCTATGTCCTGGTGAGTATTCTGACAAGCTCATCTTCGTTCACAATTTTTAAAACTGAATACAACACAGCTTTATATAATGAAGAAAATATATTTCGAGGAAATGAACTGACTGCCAACATTTCGAAGAAACTCCGGGTGTGTGGGTGAAAATCAGGAAACTAGACAATGCCAAGTGTCATTTCTCAAAAGTGAGGAGATTTAATAAAAACGGTTTGCGTATGGTAGCCTTAGTTTAAAAATGGTAATATCTAAAAAGTTAATGTTAATGGTAAAAAAGTAAAAATAAAAATAAAAAGTTAATGAAAAAATTAAATTCTTTCCTACGCATAAACAAATATTTGTAGGAATATTGTTTGAGTGGTCTACTAGGGGTATTAAGAGGGTGAGAGGGAGCAAATATTCGTAGGACCATTGTTTGAGTGGTCTAATGAACAACATTGAGGATAGGTGCTATAGCTAGTATGTCAAAAGGCCAAAAGGTTCATAAAGAACAGGGTGGGAAAAATAGAGGTGTTTAGGGGAAATGAGGGTGAGAGGAAAATTAACATGTAAGTGAATGGAGAAATGAGAGGTGGTCCAGGAACAACATTTATTTCCTACTGACGTCCTTCCCGGACAGCGTTAAATAGTGTTTTAGGACTATGAATTCGCTATTACCTAAGTACTAACGCTGACCGGAAACGAGGAAATAAGCCCCTCCCGAATCACCGGTGTTAGTGGAAACGCCGAGCGGTAGCGACCCATGACCCGTGACCCGAGCCGTTATCAAGGACCAGATCCCGATCCGAGCGGTTCTTAATCGTGCCACGCTTACCCAATGGAGAAATCACGGAAAGGGTCGAATTTGGGAAGAAAAGGAATAACAGATTTATTTACACTTTGTACAATAAGAAGAATAATAATACACAGTGCAGCCTTAGAGAGTCTTAACATATCCCTGGACAAACGGGCCCGTCACACTCAGACACACTCACACAGGGTTGCAGACGAACAGGTTGATGGTCCAAGGATGACGTCCAGACAGCTCTGGTCCCCAACTCGCACCATGAAGTAGATGAACCAGACGGCCAGGAGCTCTCCACGTGTCGTTTGGCGTGCGCGGGATTATTATAGGGCAGACGGTAGGCTGGCTTTGGTGGTCACACTAGCGGCTCAGCCGCATACGTAATAAACGGACAGGCCACAATAGTTCAATAAACGCGAGCAATGCGCTTCTCAATCGAGGCTCGAAACTGTTGTGCACACGCCAGTCTTCTTACTGCAGTTCTCGCATGAGTGCTCCAGATCAGTTCTCTCAATGGCAGTCCTCTTCCAGCCAGTCCTCTCAAAAAGTGCAATTCACCCAACGAGTGCTCATATATCCCTTCGTGAGCGCCTCTCCATTCTCATCTCTCAACTCCAGCCAGTCCAGACCTTTTAAGGGCTTTGTGCGCTGGCTTATATAGCCTTGGCCAGCGAACCCTCTCGAACTCGCCAGACGTTTCTTGCCATGCCCCAGCACCCCATGCCCACCGAGCTCTGGTTGGCTGTTTCCCTTACCGTCACCGCCTCTGACGCACTGTTTGACGCAACCACACCTCGACCCTCATGCTCCGCCCTCTTTTCAGGCCTACCTCGTGGTTACCCGACTTGTTTCGAGCGAAACCAAGGGCAGCGAACGCTGCTGGCGGCCAAAGCGTAACAAACTTGAGGGATGCCAAATGTGGCGCGGGATCGAGTTTGCCCATGATGGAAATTGGAGGACGGCCGCAAAATGAAAGGACCTAAGCTTATTATTTCTTTACACAATGCAAATGTTACGAGTGAAATGGCCTACTCTTACACATCCTTTGACATAACTAATTCTAATGGGCCTACGTGTTGGTTGTGGACTAACGGGGGCAAACCTTTAACCTTTAATGATGTTATATGTACCATTCTCAAAACCTCAACACTGCCCCCCTCCTTCGCCAGGCTCGTCCCCGAGCCGAACCCACACAAGTGAGCACGACCGGCTTTTAGCAAGGGTCAGGACTACTTTTTAACTTATGTGTGACACTTAGTTGTGGTTTCCCTCTACATTTAATCTAACACCCTGTGTGTGACAGTTTTACAACACTAAGTATGTCCCATCTACTGTGTTGTGTACTAACTAACAGATTCACACCCACAACTAACCGAATTATGGAAACAATTCTCAAACTACACATAAAGCCGGTGGGGAGCATGTTATTTACAAGACTAACTAATTATTTACAGTTCTACAACCCAGGACCTGTTCTTTTGTGGGAGAGATTTTTTTGAAAGGAGAGAAACAGAATGCACTGCACCAATACACCATAATAAATGCACCAAAATGCACAATCATGTACAATCATAAAAAAATGCACAACAAATGTCAATAATAAATGGCACATTTGCTGCTTGGCTGCTGCTTGGCTGCTGCTTGGCTGCTGCTTGGCTGCTGCTTGGCTGCTGTGTCTTGCGTCTTCCTGCTTCGTCTTCGGTGTGCCATAATAAAACTTGAGATCTTCCTTCCTGACACACCTGAATAAATAAAAAGTGCACAAACTGTGTCCGCTTTTTAATTATTTGCAGGGCCATCTTATGGTCCATCTGCATGACATTTATGGCACTTAGAATCAGTGGTCCGCAGGGCAAGATAACGCTTGCAGCAAATGTTTGCTCGGCCAAGATGCCAGGCCACAGAACGTGTGGTCCATAGTTGTACTGGTGCAGCCAGATGTAGCAGAGTGCAGCGCAAAAGTGCAGCCACACAGCTCAAGGTTCCTGCACACTCCCCTCAACAAAAATAATGGGTCCATGGGTGGGGAGGAAAGACAAGGCAGAGTTATCTGAGGAAAGGGCGCAACGGTACACACAATACAAGGCAATGCAACACGAGGAGCATGGGAGAGCGAGCAGAGAAAGCTCGTCCCTAGCCGTTCGTAACCCCCCATGTCAGCCTCCACTACCCTTACCCTTCCCCGTATTTACAATTTACAAATTCGTCTCTACGTCTCGTCTTTTCTCCCCCACCCCCCTACTCCGAATTCGTCATCCGATCCCTCCCAAGAAGGATGAGATGGAATAAACACAATGTCACACTCATGTCATGATGCGTCTTTACCTTCCAAACATTTGCAAAACTTGGTGTGGAGTTCTGTCACCTTGGTGAGTGAATGCGGATGGTGTGAAGAGATTTCTCATCCTATCTATACTCTAATAACATTAACTCTTAAACTACCTGGGGTCTTGCCCTGCCAATTCAATTGGCCTCTTTACACTATGTGGTTCTAAAAATCAATTCCCATTGACCCACACTGTGGTGCCCTACCAAATTTGGGTTCTCACTCCCCCATTTTTTCAACCTGTGCCTTCGCACAATTTCGGGACTGGGTCGTGTGGCACTACTAGCAGGTCTACCTACCTGCGCACCTCCGCCACTGAAGTCGCCACCCGAGCTTACCATGCTCCTTACAACTACCTTAAGTTGGGGAAGGCCCCTCCTGGCTCTCTCACCCCTCTGATGCCCTCTCTGGCATTGGGCTACCCGGGTCCTTCTCTCGGATCCTTGGGCCACGCTGAACACTACTCTGACCCGAACTGGCTCCCAGAGCCTACCTGCGGCCTCACCTGGCCGACAGACTACCAGTGGCAGAGTGCCCCAATAACTATACTCACCAATTAAGCCCACACGCCCAGCCATTTCCACAGACTCACGCATCCATCCAAGCAATACCTTGCTACTACTCGCACCACAGGTGTCAATATCCAAACAATTTACCTAAACCCTCTACCTAACTTTAAACTACCCTCCCTGGGTATTTGTGAAGTGGTCCATCTTCCCCCATCCACTCCTTCACACCATGCACTCCACACCACTCATTCCACACCATTTACTCCCACCAAGCATTCCACGCCAAATATTCCTCACTTGCACACCATGCAAGTCCATTCACTCAACACCATTCCACTTGTCATCAATCCACCACTTATACATTTTCTCTGGTCATCCCCGACCAATGCCTCATTTGCGCAATTTCATCCACAAACGATTTCATTCAATTCCTCATTTGCACCTAAACCTCATCCTCACACACAATTTCTCCACACACACAGCATCATCTAACTAGCTACTCCCCTCTAAAACTCGTGCTTTCCCGTCTTCCCTTACACTACTGCCATTAATATCCATCCACTAACTATGAGCCTCTTCGTGTGGTAATACATTTTCACAGCTCGGCTTTGAAAAGCCAAGCAATGCATGCGAGCAATGCATGGTTGGTCTCCTGTAGGTTGGGTCCGTCCGGCATTTTCGATTCTGGGGAGGAGGCATACTTGGGCCGAGGTTCCAGGCGGCATCCCTGCGTGGAGCCTTTCGGTCTCCGGCACGATGGCCCAACCTCCCCCGGTCGGAGCACCGCGCCCGCCAGGGGGCGAAGGTCCGACATCTCCTTCCTCCCCTCAAACTGTGCCGTTTGCCTCTTTCACCAAGGCGCAGCACCAACCATACAGGGCGGGGCCTGGCACAAATCGTGCACGGCGCTCCTTGCGAGACTGCCGCGGCAACGATCCCCGCCGGTCCCCGCAGCACACAAAGCACACCACACCCCGAGAGCTTACGTCGGCTATACGTTGGCCTAAACGCTAACCCCCCGGTCTGAGTCGATGCTTGAGTCGCATTCTCACACCACGCGACCCTTCCCATACTCGCAAAACATGGCGCTCCAGCGCCTCCCATACACCCCAAGCAATCCGTTATTGCACTTTCTCTCTGTGCATTCCCTCCAGGTGCACTCATGCCACTCGCACACTCCATTATCATACACTCCTCTGTTACACACTCCGTAACACACCTGGCCATCGCACACCCTCGCGTACACCCTCCCATTACATCCTCTGTAACACCCACGGGTGTGCACTCCTGCACACACCCAATCACGCGCTCTGGTGTGCACTCCCGCACACTCTCCTCAGCCATCGCACACTCTGTCACACTCCGTTTCACACTCTTCTTCAACACACTCTTCCCACATACACTCCGTTATACATTCACTCTCACTCTCGGTTTCACACTTGCGCTCCGGCGCCAATCGCACACGCGCGCCATTCACCTTCACACAGCGCACCACAGACCTTCCACGAGCGCCCGGGTGACATCGCGATCCCAAGCGCATTACATTTTCGCGCCATACACAACGCTACTCACCTTCGGGATTCTCTTCTCCTCCCGCACATGCAAATCTTTATTGGGATTAGCGAGTACGGCATCACAATGCCAACACAGACTTTGTGCAAATTCCATTTCGACCTCCCGTGATACATTTACTTTTTCTCCCGTCTCTTCAACCCCAATTTCCATTACACACATGTCTTTTTCTTTATTAAGCTCGACGACCGCTGGCGCACATAAAATAAAATTTTCCAATTTGGCGGCCGTCCACTTTTCCATACCCCGAGTCACGATTTCTACCCCAGTCCACTTAACTGTGCTCTGCTCTACCCTGCTCTCCACACATTTCTTACATCGCGTTACCCCATCGCGTACCAATGCGACTTTCCTGCTCGACCTGCGCCCTATGTCTTTCCCCATCTTTTTTATTTGGCCACCTATTCTGTTTCCAAACCCTGTTAACCCGTCTTTCATTTCTTTCATTTGGCCACCCATTTTGTTTTCCAGCCCTTTTATTTCCCAGGTGGATTCGTCGCTCTGGGCGTCCAATTTGCTTCCCAATCGCTCACCCTGAGCTTTCATCTCGTCCTTTTGGGTGTCTATCTTTGCCATTAGTTGAATTAGGAACAATTCAATGTTGCACCCGGGTCGCACAGCGGGCTCGGCTGCCACGGCCACGTGCGAGGCGCCGCCATTTAACTCCCCTGCTACCCCTACTGCTGCACCCTCTTTAATGCTCTCCTCTTCTTTCCATTCTTCCCGGGGGTCCTGGGTTATTGATTCTAACTCCTCATCTATCTCCTCTTCTACCCCCACCGGCATCCGACCGTCTTGGCTAGCCATGGCACGAATACAATTTGGCTTTTAATACTAAATTTTGGTCGCTCTTAATTTTGGCCAAATTTGTCCAAAACAATTTGGTTTGGGTTCCAAATCCCAACTCCCTGACACCAATTGTTGCAGCCAATATGCAAAAATGGTGTCCAAAATTTGGTCTAAAATTTTTTAGTCCCAGGTTCCAAATCCCCACTGCTGACTACCAATTGTTGCGGATCTCAGCGTCGGCCTTTCCCCTTACCAAGAGGGGATTAGTCCCCTTGTCTTTTACTAGCCGACGGGACCCGGGACCTATGACGTCCTTCCCAGACAGCGTTAAATAGGGTTTTAGGACTAGGAATTTGCTCTTACCTAAGTACTAACGCTGACCGGAAAAGAGGAAATAAGCCCCGCCCGAATCACGGGTGTTAGTGGAAACGCCGAGTGGTAGCGACCTGTGACCCGAGCCGTTATCAAGGACTAGATCCCGATCCGAGCGCTTCTTAATCGTGTCATGCTTACCCAATGGAGAAATCACGGAAACGGTCGAATTTGGGAAGAAAAGGAATAACAGATTTATTTACACTTTGTACAATAAGAAGAAGAAGAATGCACAGTGCAGCCTTAAACAGTCTTAAATTATCCCTGGACAAACGGGCCCGTCACACTCAGACACACTCGCACGGGGTTGCAGACGAACAGGTTGATGATCCAATGATGGCGTCCAGGCAGCTCGCTCTCCGGTCCCCAACTCGCACCACGAAGTTGATGAACCAGATGGCCAGGAGCTCTCCACATGTCGTTTGGCGTGCACGGGATTATTATAGGGCGGATGGTAGGCTGGCTTTGGCGGTTACACTTGCGGCTCAGCCGCATACGTAATAGCCAGTCCTCTCACAAAGTGCAATTCACCCAGCGAGTCCTCATATATCCCTTTGTAGGTGCCTCTCCCTTCTCATCTCTCAACTCCAGCCAGTCCAGACCTTTTAAGGGCTTTGTGCGCTGGCCTATATAGCCTTGGCCAGCGAACCCTCTCAAACTCACCAGACATTTCTTGCCACGCCCTAGCACCCCATGCCCACCGAGCTCTGGTTGGCTGTTTCCCTTACCGTCACCGCCTCTGATGCACCGTTTGACGCAGCCACACCTCGACCCTCACGCTCCGCCCTCTTTTCAGGCCTACCTCGTGGTTACCCGACTAGTTTCGAGCGAAACCAAGGGCAGCGTATGCTGCTGGCGGCCAAAGCGTAACAAACTTGAGGAATGCCAAATGGGGCGCGGGATCGAGTTTGCCCATGATGGAAATTGGAGGGCGGTCACAAAATGAAAGGACCTAAGCTTATTATTTCTTTACACAACGCAGGGGTAATGAGTGAAATGGCCTACTCTTACACATACTATGACATAACTAATTCTAATGGGCCTACGTGTTGCTTGTTGACTAACTATGGGGGGCAAACCTTTAACCTTTGATGATGTTATATGTACCATTCTCAAAACCTCAACAATATATATATATAAAAGATATATAGTCGCAATGTTTTGTTTTCTGTGCTCATTGGGATAATTAGGTTATACCTGAACCAGGGATTACTTCATTGTTTTCCATTATTGCTTTTGGATAATGTTTACATGAGTTTTCTGGAACTGGGATATTGAGACTTTTGCAGATGGGTTTGTGGATTGCTCCACATTCTTTCTTTTTTGGGGGGTGTCGCCCAAACAGCATTTTTGTTCGTCGGTTGTTTTCTCGTATAGTTATGGTCTTTCCCAAAATGGTGCAACCTCATCTCCACTATTTTGTTTGCCAGTTATTATTCCAGTTTTTGTTGTTCCTCATCATCCTTATGTTCCTTCTTTCCTTCATCCCCTGTTCCTTCTCTCCTTCTGTGTGTTATCATCCGCCGTTTTAATTTTCATCCCATTCAATTTGTGTTGGTGTTTTCACTCAGTCCACAATTGTAAGTCGTGTATGTTGCCCCTCCCCATTGGAGTGGTTCTTGGTCTCCTCTACCTCGGTCTCACCACGCCTTCGCCGCGAGGTCCCCAGTGATGCTCCTCATTCCAAACCATTGCTTCATCACGCAGTCCTTACCCGTGCCATTGTGGCCGCTTTTGCACTACTCCTCTGTCCATCTCTGATGACCATGTGGCTCCCATCCTCCTCATTTCTTGTGCTTGTCCTCTGCCCTTCACCAAACCCTTTTTTATTTTCGGATTTACGTGCCGTTGACTCGACTTTTTCAATTTTTTTGGATGATGCCATCTCTGCTCTGGTGGTCAATCTGGTATTCCTCGGCTGGTCCATTAATGTAGTTCATCTGCTTGCCATCCCCAACTGTTGATGTCTTGAATAGACGTTACAGTAGTAAATGGACTTCCCCTCCTTGCTCTGAATATGAATGAATGATCGTTTTGAGGCCATTTACCCCCGCGAGAGCGGTGGTTAGCCTTGCGGGCCCCATGACCTCATGGTTCCTTCCCTGTTTGAGGAAATGTTTTTATGGCCGGATGCCCTTCATGACGCCAACCCTTGGTCGCCTCTTACGATGCACAGGGATACGGTGTACCTATTCTAAGTCAGGGTACACACCGGGATCATTCATCCCAGCAAGCTGGTACTCAATTTGCCGACCTCGGAAGGATGACAGGCTGAGTCAACCCCCCTGACGTTAATTCAGCGATCGATCGGGATTCAAACCCAAGATCCTAGGATCCCAAGCCTGCACCCTAACTGCTACGCCAACACCAGGCTGGAGGTTCCTTTTCTTAAGGAACCTTGCTCTAAGGTTCCTTTTCTTGAGTTTGGTTTTTGAGATGGGTAGCACCTAAACAGCCTCTTTGCTTGGTGCAAATCTCTATCCAATTGTGAGGTGCTGTTTGTTCCCACTGGAGGAGATGCAGGCTTCATTCTTTGGAGTGAGCTCGGTGCCACCACATAAACAAATACCATACGGTGGTCTGGCTCCCTCCCATAAGTTGTTTTCTTTTCCTTTATCTCCAACACGCATCCTTTGTCCTTTATCCTTTGTCGAAGGCTATTACCTTCCCCCGGCACTTCGCCCACCCTCCTTCAGCCCATCGGAAGTAGTTTCTCACCTCAGGGATCCCCGAGCTGGTGACTCGACATTATGTTCACTGATTGCTTCTCTGCATAATGTTCGCGGCACACAATCAACCACAAGGCCTTGTCCGGGTTCGCAGACCTCCACGCCCATTGTATCTGTCAGTGAAGTGATTTTCCTTGTCATTCTGAGCATTTCCTTCCCAGCCAGGTCGTCCTGATGTCCTCTCGATACCGGAACAGTCTCTGAGCATCATCTCTGGTGGAATCAGGCCTTCAATCCACATTTGCCTCATTTCGGGCTTCATCTCCGCTCCTTGATTATCCTCTCTGTCCCGCTAAAATTACCAACCACATCGTCCTCGACTCTCTCACATTGATGCCCAGGAAACCACACAGTTCTCCAGAGACACGAACCACCTCTGATTGGGTCTGTAATCTACATTCACCTTGTATCAAGCTTCATCTCCACTGCTTAAATACCCCTGTAGAGTACCCACAGAAAGTGGGCATGGCAATGGGCTGCCATACCTGATCTAACCTGGCTCGCTGTATTTGTTGTACTTTCAGATGGGATAAAAGTCACGGAAAAATCTCAGTTTAACTGTGGTGTCAGCAAAGGTTTCTGCAAATTGGAACATGCAATCCATAATATTGGCATTTCTTGTGTCTTCGACACGAAAGACTTTTAGATTCCCATGTTGTGCTTGGAGGTAGCTGTTTAATTACCCTGCAAACTCAAAGTGATAGGTGGGGTTAAGCAATTGGTTCACGTCTGTCTACAAACGTGGACAACTTATTTAAATTTAAGGTTTTAATTTGAACACGAATCGGAGCATGAATTGGTAAACAAACCTGTCGTTTAACAGGACTTTGGCTGTGAATTTTTACCGACCGCACATGCACAGAGAGTGCGATAATATTGTGATGGTTATGAAACCTTCCCCCGGAGTGAGAACATCTATGAACACGTAGAACTTTCTAGAATCGGTCATGGTGTTCCTTTACGTGTTCAGATAGACCTCCACCTGTTCAGAGGAAAATGGGACAAATGCATTGGGTGGGTTTAGTTAGGTTTTTCCCTTCTCTCCAATTCTCTTACACGATGCTCTATCATCTTTTAAACAAAACTACATTGCAGACAAAAACTCTTCACTCACTCAAAAGTGCTAGGAGGGAAAGATCATTGGCTGTACGGGAAAACCATGACAAGAGGTGCGGCCGACCCTGGGGACGAGCCGGACATTCGGAATGATTGTTGTTGTGGGAGAGTGAGCTGGTACATGCTGCGTTGAGTCAAGGGGCATGCCACGACCTCTCTTTCCAGGAACTCCACTTCCCAGGCACATTACTCCCTCGTATATCCACCCAACCCAATTGGCTTAAAAAGCCAGAATGCCAGCGTTTCTGCTGTTAGAACGTGCCGGGGACCCGAGGACAACCTGCTTACCTTTATGGAGTGATCATTTGCCAAGATAAATTGTGCTTAAGCTGGGACGAGCTGCTCCATAGCTGAGCCAGACAGCGCTGGGTGATGGCTGTGAGGAGTCGAGCATGGGGCCAAAGGATGAGAGCAAGAGAGCCACATGGTCCTTTGTGTGTGAAGATATTCCCACTACTGATGTACATGATCCTTCTCTTGCTTTCCTCAAAATAACCGCTAATTTGTCTCATTGAGACGCACAAGGAGTATCACGATTGAAAGAGCTATCAACGATTGGCCTCTTGAACCGTCTGTTCGAGGTTTACATTCGCATGTCACACTCTTCCTCTAATGTCTAAAGCTTACATTGCACACACTGTTCCCATTCACACTCACGACATTTTGCTCTCATTACCCCTCCCTTTTTCCTTGTTTGTCTTCCCATTGCGGGATTGGCACACGTATGTCGACACGTGTCGAAGTGAAGTCAGTGGTCTTCAATATAGATTGCCCTCCATTTTTATCCTCTTTACTTCCTCTCTATTTTTCCTTAATGATTCTGTTGGAGCATTGTCTTGTGTATCAATAAATAAGTAGGAATGCCTCAGGGGGAAATAAGTGCTGAAGGTAAGATGTGCTCTTTTGTGCCTTTCTTGATGTTCGGTTAATGTTTGATGTGCTTGAAAATATGTGCCCCATTGTTATTGAATCTTGTGTGCTTGTAAATACCTGCCTTTTCTTTGGTATATGGTTTTCCATCCTGTCCATTTTTGTTTCATTTCCTTCAAGAGCTTGATTTAGTGTGTACAAATAGATAGACAGGACGTTTTTCCTCACTGATCACTCGTGCTACGAGCCATTGTGCGCTCAGGGTTCCACTTAATGGTATGTAATAAATAGATAAATGGGTTCTTTTTCACATCGTTCACTCACAGCACAGATCCTCCTGGTGTCAGTACATTTAACATTGCCATGTCACATGACCGTTCTCAGTTAATCTCAGCTTCCACTTGAGTTCCTGAACAAGTTATGGAAAAACAGGTTTCTTTACCTCCACCACTGAAGGTGGATAGAGGTTGTTTTCACCCCTGTCTGTCTGTTTGTTACTTGGCAAAAATTCTTGTTTTTGACGTTTTCGTTTGACGATTTTGTTGATCACTCTGGTTTGTGTGTTTGTCTGTCTGCTCACTTATACTTGCCTACACGTCACAATTTTAAACCGATCTTCACGAAACTTCACCAAATGGTAGTTTATGGTCGTACAGAATCATATTTATTTTTTAGGTCAAAAGGTCAACATAGGCCAAAGGTCAACCACTTTTTCTCCAGTTTCTAAAATCCTCAATTTTCATCTGATTGACTTGAAACTTGAAACGGATTTTCATATCAGCTAACTGAATTCAACCACCAACTATTTTTGAGATCAGCATCGGCCAAAGGTCAACAACCATCCCAGATTTCTAAAATCTTAAATTTTTATCTGGTTGACTTGAAATTTGTGTGAGTTTCATATCAGCTGATTGGATTCAACCACCTACTATTTTTGAAGTCAAAAGGAAGAGCTACTCAGTGCCATGCTACTTCTTCTTTTTTGTTTACAAAGGCGAGGCTCGTGTAACAGCTAACACATGAAATGTATAGTAAAGAGAGCGGGAGACAAGAGGGGGAGAGAGGGAAGCACCCAAGCACAATAACAGTAGAGAACAGGGACATCGGGAGATCTGTGGAAGGGAGGGTTGGGAGAGGGGGGGGGGAAAAGGACACTGCTTGGACTTCAGTATTTCAAAAATGTGGATCTGGGGTGAATTAGCGGGGGTGGAAAAGATCAAGGTTTTGGATGGGGGAAGACGAGATGGTGGTGAACAGATGTTTTAAAGACCTGGAGAGAGGGAGTGGGATTGAAGAGAGTGTGGGAGTTTGTTCCAAAGGCGGGAGAAAAGTGGAATGAAAGTGAAGGTGAGCAGAGAGTCTTGATTTTTGGCATTTTCACCAAAGAGGGTTCCTGGCAGGTCTTGTGTGTCCTGAAGGAATATTTGGGGGGCAGAGCACAGACAGAGCAGGGTAAGTGAGGCTGGTGAGGAGTTGTTGGAAGACAAAGACCACCATCCTGCCTGCTGTGAGGGTGAAAGGCCTTCAGAATCAGCTTCATCATGGGAGACACCAATGATTCTAAAAGCTTTGGTTTCGACAGCATGAAATTGAGCCAAGTGTGAGGCAGGTGCACCAGCCCAGAGGAGTGAGTAGTATGCCATCAAGCTGTGGATAAAGCTTTGTATGTGGTGAGAAGCTCAGTAGTGCCAAGAAAGGACTTCGCACGACAGAGGATGTCCAGTAGGCGACTGCCTTTGGAGGCCAGCTGGGAAATGCGGTTTTCCCATGAAAGATAATGGCAGATAGTGAGACACAAAAGCTTGAGTGACAGATTGTTTCCCAAGTGGTCTTTAGAAAGAGAAATATTGAGGTTATGAGATTTGTCAGGATTGAATGACATGTTCAACTTGTTTGATGGTTTGTGATTTTTATCCGCTCTGTAGAGATTGAAGAGAGAGGCTGCTTCTGCCGATCTCTGGTTTGAGAGATGGAGCGGCAGAGGGTGGAGTCATCAGCAAATAGATAGAGAGGATAATCCAGAGAGTCGGATAGGTCATTAATGAAGACCAGAAGAAGCACAGGGCCCAGAACACTGCCTCAAGGAACTCCAGCCTGGACAGGAAGGGGGGGAGATGAGAGAATTCCATTCAGGGCCACACATTGATTACGACCATAGGGGAAGTCCGCAAGCCATGCATGGAGATTTCCATCGATACCATAAGAGGAAAATTTGGTGACAAGGGCCCAACCGTATCGAAGGCATGACAAATGTCAAGGAAGTTGGCTCTCATTTCCTGTTTAGCATTGATGACCTCAATCCATTGTTGAGACAGTGGAAGCAGAATGTCCAGATTAGAGAGACCTGGTCTGAATCCAAAATGATGATCAGAGTTCAAGCCATTAGAGAAGAGGAAGGATTTCATATCAGAAGCGATGATGGATTCCATAACCTTGCTGATGATTGGGAGTAGGCTGATTGGTCTGTAGTTGCAGGGATCTGTTTTTGCACCTTTTTGTGTAAAGCAGAAACGTTTGATTTCCAAGCAGATGACAGATGACCTTGAGCAAAAGAGAGGGTGAAGAGAACAGATGGATGGTGGAATAGAGCGGCAGAGCAGCATTTTGGGACTTGTGGGCTGATGCCGTCTGGTCCATTTGCGGAATCCGAGTCGAGGTTTGACAGAAACTTCTCCGCCTTGTCGGGATAGAAGGACACAGAGTCCAGGAGCAGCTCCGCATGATTGGTTATGGTGGGTACAGAAAGCAATGGGTTTGGGACACAAGATTTCGAGACAAACACAGAGTTGAGGCATTCAGCTTTTTCATGTGCAGTGTCATGTGTGTAGCCATTGCAGGTAAGGGAGGGGATGGAGGGGGAACAAACGCCAGATGCCACCAGGGCTTGGAGGAGGGAGACAGGTTTGAGAGTTCAGTCTTGAGAGTAGAGAGATACTATTTCCTGGCTCTCCTGAGGGTAGAAAGACACTTGTTCCAAGCTTTGTGAAAGGGAATTTAGAGAAATTTTTAACACCAGTAAATTATTGAGAAGCATTTTGATGAATCTTTCAATCTTTATATTAATTAAATTGAAATAAATACTTGAACACAGTTGAACACATATTGCCCTCTTGTTGCTTCCAATAACCTCGAGTTTAGCAGTACTTGGACATGTTAAATATGGTGGCGAATAAGGCTGATGTCGAAGACGCTTAACTTCAATAGCGCTTAACATCTGGAATTTTTATTTTAAACAATCTTAATCTTCATTATTATATTTAAATGGGAGTATACATTTCATGGTGTAACATGTTCCATGAACTCTCAAGATTGTTCTCATTCTCATTTCCCTGCAATAGACTGACGCTGATTTGTACACAGGTGATGCCCATCTTGTAAATGTGGAAAGCAGACAACACGGCGATTCATCTTTCACAGAGCATTCAAAATGTGCTTCTGCAAAGGAAGGTTAAGATGATATTTACATGACAAACGGAAGTTTTTCCTGTTTTGCAACTGGTGAATGGAAACGTATGAAATTAACATCCAATATTTTGTGTGAAGAAAATATAAAATTTTCAGAAAGGTGTTAAATATTTTCCAAATTTGATTTTGACCAAAAAAATCGATCTTCTTTCTTTTTGGAGAACAATCCAGAAGTGATGTGGGACAAATAAGGTCCAGTTGCAGCTTGACAGTGAAGAAAAACCTTTTTTGAAGAAAAAAATATCACAATCAAGACTCACTTTGAATAAAATACAAGTGCATGTCCACCCAGATTGATATTAAATTGAATAAACACAAAAATGTTGTAGAAAGGTGAATACGTTATAAGTTTATTGTGTGCAGAATGGATTTTGCTACAATGAGTAACATAAAAATGCACATGAGTATCCACACTGAAAAATGCCCCCACAAGTGCTCTGTCTGTGATGAAGGTTTTTTTACAAAAAGAAATTTGAATGGACAAATTAAGATCCATACAGAAGAGCGTCCTCACAAATGCTCGATTTGTGATAAAGGTTTCTCGAACAACAGAAATTTGAAATTACATGTGATGATTCATACAGGTGAGCAACCTCATAAATGCTCAATATGTGATAAAGGTTTCTCTCAAAAAGGCCATTTGAAATTACATATGAGAATCCATACAGGAGAGCATCCTTACAAATGCTTGATATGTGATAAAGGTTTCTCTCAAAAAGGCCATTTGAAATTACATATTAGAATCCATACAGGAGAGCATCCTTACAAATGCTTGATATGTGAAAAAGATTTCTCTCGTAGCGGCAATTTGAAATTGCATATGAGGATCCATACAGGAGAGCGTCCTTACAAATGCTCGATATGCGATAAAAGTTTCTCTCAAAACGGTCAAAGGAAATTACATATGATGATCCATACAGGAGAGCGACTTCACAAATGCTCCATATGTGATAAAGGTTTCTCTGAAAAAGGCAGTTTGAAAATACATATGATGATCCATACAGGAGAGAGACCGCACAAATGCTTCATATGTGATAAAGGTTTCTCTCGAAACAGCCATTTGAAATTACATTTGAGGATCCATACAGGAGAGCGTCCTCACCAATGCTCGATATGTGATAAAGGTTTCTCTCGTAGCAGCAATTTGAAATTGCATATGAGGATCCATAGAGGGCAAACTCACAAATGTTCAATATGTCATAAAGATTTCTCTCAAAAAGGCCATTTGAAATTACATATGAGGATCCATACAGGAGAGCGTCCTTACAAATGCTCGATATGTGATAAAGGTTTCTCTCAAAAAGGCGATTTGAATAAACATATGAGGATCCATACAGGAGAGCGTCCTTACAATTGCTCAATATGTGATAAAGGTTTCTCCGTAAAATGCCATTTGAAATTACATATGAGGATCCATACAGGAGAGCGTCCTTACAAATGCTCGATATGTGATAAAGGTTTCTCTTGTGACAGCCATTTCAAATTACATATGAGGATCCATACAGGAGAGCAGCCTTACAAATGCTCAATATGTGATAAAGGTTTCTCTCTGAAACACCATTTGAAATTACATACGAGGATCCATACAGGAGAGCGACCTTACAAATGCTCGATATGTGATAAAGGTTTTACTCATAGCAACAGTTTGAAGTTGCATATGAAGATCCATACAGGAGAGCGACCACACAAATGCTCCATATGTGATAAAGGTTTCTCTTGTCGCAACAGTTTGAAATCACATATGAGGATCCATACAGGAGAGCAACCTCACAAATGCTCGATATGTGATAAAGGTTTCTCTCTAAAAGGCCATTTAAAATTACACATGAGGATCCATACAGGAGAGCGTCCTTACAAATGCTCGATATGCGACAAAGCTTTATCTCGAAAACACCATTTCAAACCACATATGAGGATCCATACAGGAGAGCGACCTTACAAATGCTCGATATGCGATAAAGGTTTCTCTCGTTGCAATAGTTTGAAATTGCATATGAGCATCCATACAGGAGAGCAACCTCACAAATGCTTGATATGTGATAAAGGTTTCTCTGAAAAAGGCAGTTTGAAAATACATATGAGGATCCATACAGGAGAGCGACCTTACAAATGCTCGATATGTGATAAAGGTTTCTCTCGTCGCAATGGTTTGAAATCACATATGAGGATCCATACAGGAGAGCGACCTTACAAATGCTCGATATGTGATCAAGGTTTTTCTCATCGCAACAGTTTGAAATCACATCTGAGGATCCATACAGGAGAGCGACCTTACAAATGCTCGATATGTGATAAAGGTTTCTCTCAAAAAGGCAATTTGAATAAACATATGAGGATCCATACAGGAGAGCGTCCTTCCAAATGCTCTATGTGACAAAGGTTTCTCTCAAACAACAAATTTGAAATGACATTTGAAGATCCATACAAGAGAGCTGAAATCTGAAATACCAGAATATGAAAAATGAGGTTAAGAGGATAAGAAAATTTTAGCTTAAAAAATGTAATTTATTAATCTGGTTCTCCATATTCTCATAATAGGTAATTATTGGAAAATTGAGGCCACAAACTCAAATGGCAATATAACTTGATCTCTCAATCTGATCTTGGATCTCATTGTGTTTCTTTCAGGGTTTTCCTTCGGTTGCCAGTTCGTAATTCTTGTTTCTGTTCTTGCCATGTATCCAGCCAAATTCCATTTGAAGTTTTTGATTGTGACCAGTGTTTTGTAATTTTGTTTTTCTTTCTGATTTAGTTGTTTTTCTTGTCCCTTTTTGGTTATGCTCTGATGTTGTCTTTCCATGGCAGTTTGGACATCAATTGTTGCTAAATCTTTGCTGTAGTCCATGTTTCATTGACATGTGTGATATGGGGAGAACACCCTTTTTGTAAAATTGTTCATCAGAAGAAGTCTTCTGCCTATTACTAAACTTGAATTTGTGAAGGGTTTTGCAATAAAGAGAGGTCTCAAAAGCACAAATGCACTGTCTGTGTTATTGGGAATTCTCGGAAAGATACCCGTCAATGAAGGGGGTTCGTAATTGTCTGACCTGAATTGAGACTAACTTTGGAGTGTGTATTGGTAGAAACGGGAATTCAATGTAAACATTCAGTGAGCATATGTCGCAGTGTGTGTGTATCCCGGTGTGTACCCCGGTTTAGAATAGGTACACCGTATCCCTGCGTGTCGTAAGAGGTGACTAAAAGGGTTGGCATCAGGAAGGGCATCCGGCCAGAAAAACATTGCCTCAAAAAGGGAACCATGACAATTACAACTACATTTGGGCAGGGTACAGCCCGAAGTACCCCGTGGGGGGACCCCACTCCCTCTCGTCAAAACTCAAGGTGGGGAACCCGATCGAAGCAAGGGTGGAAATCACTCCATTTATGATGACGAAATGTCTGATGCCCGAAGTGGAGATCGGTTTCTGAAGTTTGGAACATGGAATGTAGGGACAATGACTGGGAGATCAGGAGAAGTGGTGGACGTATTGGTCAGAAGAAAAGTGGACATATGTTGTGTGCAAGAGAGGAGATGGAAGGGAAGTGGTGTGAGAATGGTGAAGGGTAGGCAGGGACAGAAATACAAGTTTATGTGGCAAGGGTGCCCAGAGGGCATTGGTGTCCTGTTTTCTGAGGAGTTTGTAGACAGTGTGGTGAGTGTGACTAGAGTGAGTGATAGGTTGATGATGGTGAAAATGATGATTGGAAAGCTATTGGTGAACGTCATCTCAGGATATGCTCCGCAGGTTGGTCAGAGCGATGAAGAGGACAAGTTCTGGTGTGCAATAGAGAACCTGATGGAAAATGTGAAAGATGAGGAAGTTGTTGTGGTAGGAGGAGACGTAAATGGACAAGTGGGAAGGAGTATGGATGATTTTGAGGGAGTTCATAGGGGTTATGGATATGATGTGAGAAATGGAGAAGGTGAAAGGATTTTGGAGTTTGCGGATGGAGCTGATTTTTTGATTTGTAATACTCAGTTCCAGAAAGAGGATAATAAGCTTGTTGCATACACGTCAGGTGGGTCGACGACAACCGTTGATTACCTGATGGTGCATAGGCGAGATATGGGGCACCTCCGGGACACAAAGGTGATCCCGGGGGAGGAGGCTGTTTCACAGCACCACTTGGTTGTCTGCGACATTTGGGTGAAAGGTGCGAGGAGAGCTCGGCGGGTGAAGTACGAACCGAGAATGAAGGTGTGGAGGTTGAAAGAGGTGACAGTAAGGGTGGCATTAAAAGGGAGGCTGAGTAGGGTCGAGGATTATGTGGTTGAGCTTGAAAGTGGTTGGATGTCAATGAAAGATGTTGGGAGCCGTTGGTGAGGTATGTGGATGGACAAAAGGACCACCGAGGCACTCAGAAACATGGTGGTGGGATGATGAAGTTGGTAAGAGGATTGACGAGAAGAGGAATAAATTCAAGGAGTGGCAGAAGGCGAAGGGTACTGTGGCAGAAAAAGCAGAGCATGAAAGTTATAACGCAGCAAAGAAGGCTGCAAAGAGAAAGGTAACATAGGCGCAGGAGGCATGTAGGAAAATGTTCGGAGAACGCTTGGATTTGGAAGAGGGTCAGAGAGCTGTATTCAGGATTGCAAAGCAGATAGCGAAAGAGAGGTGTGATGTGATGGGGGTGGGTTGCTTGAAGGATGAAGTGGGAAAAATCGTTGTGGACCCAGATGGAAATAAAGGAAGCTGGAAGAGATATATGGAAATGCTGTTGAAAGCAGAGAATGAATGGGATGTCAACATGGAGAGTAACCCAGTTGTAGGACCAGCAGAGAAGATAATTTGACCTGATTTATATTTGGAAATTTTTAACTTCGTGTCCTGCAAAAGATTGACACTGAAATGTATGCAGGTGATGTCTATCCAATGAAAGTGGAATGTACACAAAACAACAACGATTCTTCTGTCTCAGAAGCTTTGAGATATGCTTCTGTAAAGGAAGCGTCAGATGTTAGTAGGGACATAAAGGAGCTTCTAACACACTATTTGGGACTGGTTCCAAAAACTCCCAATAGTTCAACTCACTTTGCTTGTCTCACTATCACTCGTCTTTAGTCCCAATCTGAAATAGCATGTCAGAAGCTCCTTTATGTCCCAACTCCACTGCGTGGGCCTGGCTTCACCCTTTAGAGTAGATTTAAATATAAAAAAATTTATATAGTATTAAAGTTGAGATCATAACAAATAAGTTTTAAAATATGACTTCTTATAAAGGATTAAGTTTAAGAAACTCACTCACAGAACCTATAAAGATTTGATCATGTCTTATCTCCAATGAAAAAAAGTATATGGATATACACGGTAATGTTTTTTCTACTAATTATATATGAGCCATTATACAACCAAATATTTTGGGGATTATGATGGTGATGATAGTATCTCTATTGGAACAGAAGACAGTTATTATACTGAGAGTTTGTGTTCAAACGATAGTTATGAAAGTAGTTTTATCAGTGATAATGATTATGAAAGCACCGATTATAGTGAAGATGAATTTTAGTTCAAGCAAAGTTTTACTATATAAATATGATGAATCTAAATGATATACCAGATGTTGAGCCTCTTGAATTCCCTGATACTCCACATGATAAATTAGAGAATTGTCCAGCTTGTGAAAGAGTGGGATTAAACACAAGAGTCAAAAGCCCAAAAATAATGTTTATTCTGTGATTATCTTTTAATTAATGATGATAAAAAATATCGAAAGAAACACAACTATTTTCAAATTATGCCAAAAATGAATTATTTTGCAAGATTAATAAGAGAAATGAACGTTAAGTATGAAGGTGATATTACACCTTTCCTTACAATGGAAGAGATTGAGAAATTATGGTAATGTTTCAAGGATTGATGTTATTTGCTATGCACGATTGTCATTTTCAGGGAAATATCAACACAAGATATTGTATAACTAAAATAATAGATTATCTTGAAATTAAACCTGAACTCAGGATAAAACAGAGTTTCTAAAAAAAAAAGCCTGTAAAAAATTGGATGACCTGTTTTCCAAATATATAAATGAATAATTTTTTTTCCCTTTTGTGAAAATATGATAAAATTTAACAACCATAAAAATCTTCCAAATTCATGAAGATGTTTAATAGTTTGTTCAAGCAAATGTGGGAAAACCTGTTTACTGTAAAAGATGCTCCTTACGCCAAACTTTTTAGATTATGATATTTTAATAATTTTTACAAAGTCAGGTTTTCAACCCGAGTATCAATTACTCACACAAGGTTTTAATGCGGGTCTTCAAAAATAAGATATAATCGGTTTATTTAAAGTTCAATACAAACTAAATATTTACAACATTGAAGATGTAATACAACTATTTTGTGATACACAGAAATGTAAAAATAAATCAAAACCCATAACTTGTATGCTCAGTGATAATACAGATGATATACGTACCTTCACCCAAAGATTTAGATAAATCAAAAAAGAACCCTGTTATCTTTGATGATTGTGTTAAGGAGAGAAACAAAACGGTTATGGATAGCTACTAAAACAAGAGGGAGACATTCTTCTTGTAATTGTATTTATCCAGGTTAATCATCTATCTATAATTCCAGTAATCTCTGTGTGTATGTGTGTGTGTATGTCTGTGTGTTTGTCTGTGTGTTTGTCTGTGTGTTTGTCTGTGACCGCTGTTTCTCGACAACTACCGGTCCGATATACTTGAAACTTGCCAGGTAGATTGCTGGGGACCTGAGGATGTGCCTTTTCAAGGTTTCATATTAATCGGACAAGTAGTTACCGAGCTATGGCGATTTAGCCGTTCGCCGTTCGCTTTGCCTTTGCGAATGGACCAAACCATTTCATGTAAATAGAGGGGGGGGGGGGGTTCTGTGGTCGTTACTGGCTTTGCGAATGGACCAAACCATTTCATGTAAATAGAGGGGGGGGGGTTCTGTGGTCGTTACTGCCACGTGGTTTCAAAGCTTTTTTTTTGCACGCATGTACGGGCAAGCACGTACGGGCAAGCACGTACGTACGGGCTCGCCCTAGTCTATCTATAATTCCAGTAATCTCTGTGTGTGTGTGTGTGTGTGTGTGTGTGTGTGTGTGTGTGTGTGTGTGTGTGTGTGTGTTTGTCTGTGACCGCTGTTTCTCGACAACTACCGGTCCGATATACTTGAAACTTGCCAGGTATATTGCTGGGGACCCAAGGATGTGCCTTTTCAAGGTTTGAAATTAATCGGACAAGTGCTTCCCAAGGTTTGGTCACCGTACTCGCAAGCCGTTCGCTTTGCCTTTGCGAATGGACCAAACCATTTCATGTAAATAGAGGGGGGGGGTTCTGTGGTCGTTACTGCCACGTGGTTTCAAAGTTGTTTTTTTGCACGCACGTACGGGCAAGCACGTACGGGCAAGCACGTACGTGCGGGCACGCCCTAGCACGGGCACGCCCTAGCACGGGCACGCCCTAGTACTTTCAACTCCCTTGTTACTCAATAAGAAACAATGCCAAAACTTTTATTTTATTCAAGTTAAATTCAATAGATGTAAATAATTTTTGGAGAGACAATTGTTCTACATTATGTAGTAAAAAGGAATTTGAGGATTTTATGAAACGCATGACTGTAAAATATAAATATATTGTTGTGAAACAAGATGAGATACTAACTGATATATATTTTATTTTTTATATAATTACACACATAAATGACAACTATTATTATTAATCTTGTGGGTAAATCTGCTTCAGGAGAAAAAAAAAAACTTTCATAAATCTAGGCTCTTGAATAGTAAAACTGAAAAGATTGTAAATTTTTTTTTTTAACACCCTATGATTCGTATTGTATCTACAACAAACAGAGCAATGCGACCAGGAGAAGTAGAATGTGAAGATTATTACTGTTATTTCAATGGAGGAGCACATGCGATTGAGGAACGAAGGTCAAATATTCACATTGTAAGAACTAGGGCATGCCCGTACTATATATATATCTAAAATTATATCCCCCCCCCCTCTATTTACATGAAATGGTTTGGTCCATTCGCAAAGCCAGTAACGACCACAGAACCCCCCCCCCCCCTCTATTTACATGAAATGGTTTGGTCCATTCGTAAAGCCAAATCGAACGGCGAACGGCTAAATCGCCATAGCTCGCTAACTACTTGTCCGATTAATATGAAACCTTGAAAAGGCACATCCTCGGGTCCCCAGCAATATACCTGGCAAGTTGCAAGTATATCGGACCCGTGGTTGTCGAGAAACAGCGGTCACAGACACACACACACACACACACACACACACACACACACACACACACACACACACACACAGACGACACACACACATCACACAGAGATTAGTGGAATTATAGATAGATGAGTTAAATAAACTAAAATCTGGTGGACTTGGGATTTTAGAAACGAATCCAGGAGGAATGAGACAAATTATGCAACATCTGAGTGGTGATGGAGTTAAGATTTTATCATTCGGTTTTGATGTTGAAGAAGAAACTCAACACCAACATATGCAAAGCAGAGATACCAGTATTAGTGAAGAAGAAATTACAACTGTTATTAGTGCTAATAAAGAGTTTGATAAAATATTTAAAGAAAAGGATTTATTTGAACACATCGACTGAAATTATGAAAAAAGGAACATTTTTCGATTGACCTTTACAATTCAGTAAATAATATTATTCAATGGAAAACTTACTGGAAAACCCTCCTGGAAAACTTAAAATGCTCAAAGATTTTAGCCAAATGACAGAGCAAGAACTTGGAGATAAATGAGAATTAGAATTACAATATTATGATGAAGGATTATTTCAATGACTGGAAAATGTAAATCAACCTGTTTATGTTGTGAAGGCTCTTCAAATCAATGAATATTCAGTGGATTCAAAAACCATAGCAGGTCTCATTCCAAGAGAAGAACCGGCGATGTTTAATCTTGTTGAAGAAAAGGTATTGATATATAATGATGAATTGATATTCTTAAGTTCTACCCAAGCACCTCTTAAACTAACTCCGAGATTAATG
Source organism: Myxine glutinosa (assembly GCF_964187855.1). Lineage (NCBI taxonomy): Eukaryota > Metazoa > Chordata > Myxini > Myxiniformes > Myxinidae > Myxine > Myxine glutinosa. Next base: position 414,565,916 of record NC_136261.1, read on the forward strand.
TTTCTTCTCACAAAAGATGGATACCATAGTTCAAGTTATTTTGATGAACCGTTGAATACACAAAGTGAAGATGATAGGGGTATATATTGATTTACTAAACTCGATTGATTATGGAGTTTCTGTTGTTGGTAAAAAAAAAGAAAAAAAAAAGGAAAACTGAGAAGGAAAAACATATTGAGGTTTTAATTGGGCTTGGTTCAGGTGTTGGTTTTCTTCCAAATAACCCATCACAATTATTTAATAGATTGTTCTTGCTGTGAGGTAATAAGAAGAATGGAAACAACAATTGTTTAAATGAAACCTCGGCCATTTTAGATCAGTTGATGAATATGAAAATGTAATAAATATGTGAATACAAATATGTTAATAAATGTCAATACAAAAATATTTTATACCATATTAAATAAGATGAGAAGCACAATCCTTACTTTTGATTTTACAACGAGTAATTACACAGCTTCATTCCCTTACCCCCTACAATTTGACCACACAAAATAATATGAGGCATTGTTATTGTCTATGGAAACTTGCAATACCCTTTTTAATATCACAGAGAAAAACAACAAGTTTAGTTATAATCCAGGAAGCGGATACAAAACTATAAAAGTTTCACCCAGATCATAGGAGATTTCCCAAATATCTTCTGAAATTTCTTGCCTTATGAGAGAAAAAGGTGATGAACCAAGGTGAAACAAGGTGATTACCCATGCCAAATATTTTTTGCATTTTCCTAACCTCACCAAAGAAAGATGCTTTTCCATACACATGCCAGCCGAGCATGGCCCATATGCTCGGCATGTTACCAATTCCCAACTCAACAATCCCATGGCTCTCTTCCCAAACCGAGAGTCCATAAATCATAACAGAACATCTGTGGAAGATCACTCTCACACCATCACGTTCCACAGATGCCCCAATGGTTGTTCGGCAGGCTATGTCCATCCCTGTCCATTCGGTTTGACCCGCGTCCATAGACCAGAACAGCATGGCAGGCAGGTCACCACATGCTGGCTGTCTCAGGGAGAGGGTGTCAGGCCGCATGCCCGGGTGGTCACCACAACAGGCCCATGTTGGCCGTCCGCGATTCCACCACCAAAGCACGACCCACAACACCTCCCCCGAGTGGTCCTCAATATACGCCATCCCAGGCTTGAGAAACCACATTGGACCCCCTGAAGGTCTTAACCCCCACCAGGGTCCTGTGACCCTGCTGGCCCGAGCCACCCGCCCGGGCTGCACCCCGATAGACAGGGGATGTCACACTCCACCAGACCCCCCCCTGGGGCCCAGGTCGTACCATGGCTGGACCCCACGTCCAAATCTCGCCAGCACAGCCCCCCAGTTGGCTGGCATTCCCAAATTTACAAAGGGGCAAATTTTCCCCGAGGCCATCACCAATGACCTCACCTGGTCAAAATCCCGCAGCCCGGGGACCAACTCCCTCCATGGCTGCTCCAGATCAAATTCCCATTTCCATTTAACTTTAAATTTCCTTTTAACAATTTGTATCCTGTCCCAAACCGCATCTGCGGGTAACAACCCCTACCACAGGTTGTTCTGCCCCTCCCTGCAGCTGTTCCACATTCCCTACGGGGACCACATTGTCTGAGGCTCTATCTCCCGACTCATCTCCGCCCTAATCCAGCTCAGAGCCAAAACAATCCCCCAACTGGTTATCCAATTTCGGAGCCTCTTGTACCCAATTAGTGTGCATGGTGAGGGTCGCCTCGGTCACTTCAACCACCTCCTCGGACCGACTCGCCTCCTCCCCCAAGCTCCTTTGGGCCTGGTCAAACTCTACTTCTATGGGAATGTCCCAGGTCCCCAGCCGCTGGGTCAAATCATGTACATAATTATTATCAATAATTTGCGGCCCCCTCAGGTCTTCTTCAATAAATACCCGATCCGGTTCCATTACTCGAACTCCCCCACCCGCCTCCATTGTTATCCCCTCTTGCACTGCACAACTGCCCTTGTGCTGCACCATTGCAAATTCATCCCCCTGTTGATGCGTTGGGGCATCCACCCAGCCCCGATAAACCTCCAGGCCTGCATTTATCTGTAAATTTCCTTCCCTACCTTCCCTATTTCCTTTAATTGCCATTCCCGGTGCAATTCCCAATTTGGCTTCCCCCGTGCCGATTCGAATTCTGCCACCCTTGGCTCCTCCTGGGCCCTGTCGGCCCCATTCGTTCGTCCTTCCTTCAATTTACTCGTACATTCATCAATTTTAATTCCCATTTGCTCACTCCGAGCATCCATTTTGTTAATCATTTCCCTCATCTGCTTACTTAATCCATCTATTTTGTCATTCATTCCCCTCATTTCCCTAAATAATCGATCCCATGGCTGCTCGGGTATCGGGGCCGCTCAAATTGTTCCCGGCTCCCCGGTAGGAGAGGGGGATAGGTTGGTGCTCGGGACGGGGGATAGGTTGGTGCTCGGGACGGGGGATAGGTTGGTGCTCGGGATGGGGGAGGTTTCAGGACTAACCTTCAATTCCCCTACCTCCGGCTCACCTTCTGAACTTACAGAAGCCTTGCTACGCACCTCCATTTCACCAACTTCCGACATCCGCTTTGAGGAAGGTCGTTACCCCCCGCGCGTATTTATTTTCACCTCGGAAACAAAATTTCAATTTTCCGAAGACGCGATATCGCGCTTCGTATGCCCAATCGACTATGCAAATTTCTCCGCCTCGACTCGAGGGGGATATATAGATTCAGGTAGATCTGCATAGGTAGGTGCTCCGATGTCGTGAAGAAGCACCATTTCGATGTACAGTAAGTCAGGGATCTGTTTAGGTGGTTTGTCGGATTAAGTGTATATCTGTGATCATACAAGGATGATCGTGTGATAAGTAGAGTAGGGATTATGCTAATTCCCCGGTGTGCCAAACCTGTGATCAATCCTGTGTCCCGTATGGCAACGCACCATAGACATTAGTTAGGCCCATTAGTTAGGCCCAAGTTAGGCCCAACGCACCACACAAACACTACTTAAATTCCCCCTCCGCCACAATAACAATATGACTCGCAGGAAGCCAGTTTGGGGCACCGCCAATGGAGCCGCAGCCAGCCACATTGACAGCTGGCATGGCAGCACACATCGAGCAGGCAGGAAATGGACACGTTCAGAGGCAGCAATTGGTCAAGGCAAAGGGCGAGTAAGAAGCAGGTCACCAATTGGCAGAGTAGGGAAGGACTTGTGATTGGTCGGGGGGGGGGGGGGGTGGCAGAAAGCTTCCCCGTGATTGGTGGAAGGAAGGTGGAAGGAGCGAGATACTGAATGGCCACCGACCGATACAATGACACCAAGGGCACAAAGCGCTCATCCAATGGGAAGCAATGGGCAGATTAGAACATTCAGGAAGGCAAGAAGTGATGCACTGTTTGGAGGGGAGGAGAGCTGACGTCACGAGACGGCGGGTAAAACTACTCGCTGGCCGACATTTCCCTCTCTCGTCTTTGGATTTCTTCCTGCCCGGACCTCTCTTCCCTTCTTGCCTTCTCTTGCATGAGACCTCTTCCCATTTGGACCCTTGCTTAATTGTCTGCCTTCGGACGTTGGTGGAGAGATGGTTGAGCAAGCACGAAGAGTTGGGTTATCCGTGTGAGCGATGGGCGTACCAGCGCGGCTTGCAACTGCAGCGTACGCTGAACCAGCAGCGTGTGAACGGGGGCGTTTTGGGGCCTGGTTCACGCCAACGACCGAGCAGTTCACGCCAATTAAACCTCGTTTGACCTATTTTTCAAAATGGCCACCACAGTCGTCATAGGCCAAAACTGGGATGGCACGATATCTATTTTTTCTTGTAATGGCCTACTGATGATATGTACCAAATTTGATGCTTTCATCAAAAAGTGCACGATTCTTCCCCCGATCCACTATACTGACCGTCCAGGTATTTCAAACACCCCCGTTTCTGCCGGGAGATCCAGCATACCCACAGCTCCAGGCAAACCCCGAGCACATGACAGCCCTCAACATCCACAACACTCAACACTTCATTTACTTATTACTGCATGAATAAATGCAACATGCAGTTTAGAGCAATTTTCTTTGTCTGATTACGCAAACTAGCATACATCGACAGATACCTATTGGATAGAGGAGTAGACAGATATTTAGAGGAAAAAAAATAATACACAGACAGCCAAAAATAAGAAGAAAAGAAGGAGAGAGAGAGGAGTGTTTATTCCAACTAATGTTTTAGATGGTCATAATATTCCCGCTCCCAGGAATCATTTGCAACCTGGGAAGCATTTGCATCCACATGCACCTCAGCTTTTAGGCTGCAGAACATGGTTGATTAAACCACATGCATCCTTTACCTCGAAGGGCCAGAATCGAAGATCAAAATAACGCCCCCTGCAGGTACTGACATCGTCAGAAATTCCTATTGAAGAGGAATATGAAAGAGCTCTAAGCTTCCCCTTGCGGGCTCAGCAGCAGAGCCCTGGAACCAGGGCAGGCGCCACACTATTTTGCGCCCTAGGCTAGGCCAGCTACTTGCACCCCCCCCCCCCAAATTTTTTTTTTTGCCAACTTCGATTATTAATTCTCCCGTTTTCCTGACGATGATCAATCCATGCGCCCAACGACGAAATGGCGGCAGCGTTTTGAACATGCCGGATGTGACGTATGGGAGAAGGCGCATGGGAGCAGGCTACGTCCGTTTCAAACAGGATGTGACGTATGCGACGAAGCGTACATGCTCAAAATTAATCACTTACACTATTATGAACAATGAACTATTAGATTTTCCTTTTATTATGTTTTTTCTTAAAACAATAATCTATCTATAATTCCAGTAATCTCTGTATGTCTGTGACCGCTGTTTCTCGACAACCACGGGTCCGATATACTTTAAACTTGCCAGGTATATTGCTGGGGACCTGAGGATGTGCCTTTTCAAGGTTTCATATTAATCGGACAAGTAGTTACCGAGCTATGTCCAAAAAACGATTCAACCAATCAGAGAGCAGCGAGCTATCACGTGTGCCGAACGTGGCGAACAGACTCTGCCTCGGACGGCACATTTGAGAGCATATTCATTTATTTCACGTTGGCAAACTATGTTGGCGTTAAACTATGTTTTAAAACTAATTAAAACTAATTTGCGATTCATCGTAACTGCGATATGCGACCCTCCGGAGCTCCTGTGAGAGCGTGCGCCATTACGGATAGGAAATGGACCAAACCATTTCATGTAAATAGAGGGGGGGGGGATCTACCGTACTCGCAAGCCGTTCGCTTTGGCTTTGTGAATGGACCAAACCATTTCATGTAAATAGAGGGGGGGGGGATATAATTTTAGATATATATATAGTACGGACATGCCCTAGTTTGTATAAAACTGTGATCCTTTAAGGTTCAGTAATGCGCCCCTCTGATGTCTGCGCCCTAGGCGGCTGCCTAGTTGGCCTAATGGTAACGCCGGCCCTGCCTGGAACCTGTTTAAAATGAGAATAGATTTAGTTATGATCTCCTGAGATGATTCGGCTTATTAACTACAAAGAATCCGGAAGAATTCCTATGTTTGTAAACACGCACCATGTTGAGGTGCATACATCAGTTTAATAATAATGGGTCCTTCCATGACATGACATTCCTATTACAAAATAAATAACAAAAATAATGATAACATTGTAACAAGGCATTTATTAATACTAATAATATTAAGAACAATAATAATATTAGTACCATTTGGCAATAATAATTACCAACGTGTAATCCAGAAGAGTGAATTGTCATGATCAGGACATGGCATCAATTGCATCTGAACAATTGGAAATATTTAGTCTCAATGCAAAAGTCGGTACTGGGAAAACATACACTATCAATGTTATCCTGTCAGAAGTTTGCTCTCATGGGAAAATTGGCATTGCTTCTGCCATCCATGGCTGGGTTTGCTGCTACTCCACTGGAAAATGGACAAAACCCTCCATTCAAGATGCAAGATTCCATTGAATATCAAGCAGGAAGGCACATGCAACTTTACTTGAAGAGACGCCACCGGCATACGGATGCAAAAGGCTGAACTATTGGTGATTGATGGAATTAGCATGGGCCAGCGCTACATATTTAAATGTCTGGATCTTTCACTTCAAGAAGTGCATCAGAATGAGCAGCGTTTTGGAAGCCTTTCCTTTTTGTTAGCTGGAGGCTGGAAACAAACAAGTCCTGCCTGTCATTCACAATGGTGGACGACATCAAATTGAGGAAGCAACATTAAATAATTCAGTTCTTCGGTGCCATGTTTTGGAATTCCAACTTAAAGCAAACATGAGAGTTGCCATGGCTGGAGAAAATTCTGAAGAAGCCAAGTTTAGCAAGAACTTATTGGATCTTGTCAATTGACAGGCTCCTGTAAATAAGTCAGCAGGCCAGTTTAACACTCAAATTTCAAATGAATACCTCCTTCAGACTGACAATTTGAGTGATCTTTGTGATGTTTTTTTACCCTGAGCTCACAAAGCGAAAAGTAGGGTTAAGCATTCAACTGCATACGCGTGCCGTACTTGTCTGCATTTTAAAAATTCATTTTCTCGGCATCCGTTCGTCTGATTGACACGAAATTTTACCACAGAAGCGCTTCCGCCTGTAGAATTTTTTTTATTCATAATTATGATGTCATAGGTCACGTGGTGCGGACGCCATCTTGGAAAAACGTTACACCTCTATATCTCCCAAACCACTCAATGGAAAAAATTTATACATGGCTCATTGTCAAGTACTCACTATGGGGAATAAGATATGTTGATGGTGATGTCATCGGTGTCTTAATTATGACGTCATAATTCGACAAGAACAACGCTTGATCTGATCAGTATGAATAAAACAAAAATTCCTCTGCAACTGTTAGTCTGATGGACACGAAATTTTGTGAATATGCGCGGCTCCTGTAGAATTGTTTAATGATAATTTTAATGCCATAGGTCACGTGGTACAGGCGCCATCTTGGAAAAAAATCGAAAAAAGGTTGCACCTCTATCTCTGAAACTGCTCCATGGAAAAAATGAAAACGTGGCTCATTGTCAAGTACTCCCCTTGGGGAACAAGACATGTTAATTATGTCATCGGTGCCTTCGTTATGACGTCATAATTCGACAAGTACAACACTTATCCGATCATTGTGAATTTTTTTTCTCAGCAACTGTTGGTCTGATGGGCACAACATTTTCACCATTGGAGCACCTCCTCCTGTAGAATATTGAATGACAATCATGACGTCATAGGTCATGTGATACAGGCGTCATTTTGGAAAAACCGAACAATTTTGCACATCTATATCTCCAAAACCACTGCATGGAAATAATTGAAACATGGGTCATTGTAAAGAACTCCATATGGGGAATAGGTGTTCTTAACGATGACGTCATTGGTGCCATAATTATGACGTCATAATTCGACAGGGACAATGCTTAGTCTGATCAGTTTGAAATATATTGAGCGTGATCTATGCAACAATTATATTAGAGAATAGAAATTTATGATATCACTCACGTGGTCTGGCAGCCATATTGGATCAAAGAAAAAAAATGTTCAAAAACATGAGTTGGCTCGCAACAAGTTGACTGCACAGGGTAAGTATTCTATGAATACCATCTATTTTTTTGGACGGTTTGAAAACACCCACCAGGATCCAAAATGGCTTGCAAGCCTTGCAGTTATTGCCCCAACAAACAGTGCTGTTGACTCAAACAATGCATTGATTCTGAAACACTTCCCTGGACAATAAAAAATTTCTAAAGCTCAGACACGGTAGACAATGAAAGGATATTAAATCCAATATAATTCTTTAGCAGACTGAACCCCTCTGGATTTCCAGCACATTTGCTCACGTTGAAAATTTGGTCCTGCATCATGCTCCACCCGCTCTCCACCCAAACTTTGATTTCAGTAACGGACATTGCAATGGTGCATGCTATATTATCCTCGCCTTGGACTGACATATCATTGAAGCTCAGACTGCTACAGGGCCTCATTCTGTAAAGCACGTTTTTATTCCACAGATACCTTTAGCTCCTACCGATAACATTTCCCATTTTCCAATGACAAGGAAGCAATGCCCAAATAAGAGCAGCCTTTGCAGTCACAGCAAACAAAATCCACGGTCAAACTCTCCAAAAAATTGGAGTTTATCTTCCATCTAACATGTTTTTAGCCATTGTCAGTATTATGTAGCAAATTCCAGAGTTGGGTCAGGGATGCGTGTCAAGATTCTTGCACAAAAAGCAACACATGAAGTCAAGGGTGGAACCCCATAGACAATATGATCAGCAAACAAATATTGTGAATATATTTTGTTGGTATACAATGAATATTCCAAAGTTGTGATGAAAGTAAATAAAACTTTCCAATTCCAGTTATTCCAATATTTATCCTGGACTTATGGCCTACCCAGTAATAGCCACCCATATGGCGAGTGCCTGCTTCTACATAATAAAGCAGGATAGTCTGTCTGTCCATCTGTCTGTCCGTTTGTCCATCCCCGAAATATTCCTCGGCCTTGGGCCAGCCCCACCAGACCCTCCGTGAAAGCCCCTGGGGTCCTTGGGGGTGTCCTATAATATTAATAAAATATATTATGATAACAATTAGTTTTTAATTACTGGCAAAGGTACACGCCCTACGGGTAGGGCTTCAATTGGGAGGCCCAAATGAAAAGGAAAAATATCAGAAATTGAAGGCTTTTTTTTATTTTAAACGATTTATATAAACGTCCGTTAAATCATATCACACGCAAATCATCACAATCTAAACAGTATTTGTAGACAGATCGTTTGGGCAATGGGCTCTCCAATATTCCATATGCTTACGGTTTGAATTACGTAACATAACATTTGTGACGATGTTTTCATTGTGACGATGCTGTGACGATGTTTGTGTTCACGTTAGTGTTTGATGTGACGGTGTGAACGTAATTTCGTAATGATTTTCGTTTTTATTTTCGTAATCATTTAATGAACGTTTAATGTTTAATGAACGTTTAATGAGCGTAAGAATAATGTTTAATGATCATTAAATGAATGAATGAATGTAATGAATAATGCCATGGAGTCGCGTTGGCAGCAGTGACAATATAAAAATGTTTGCCAAGAACTTCGAAGAGAGAAAAGGAACTTTTATCAGCAATGTCGTCTATCCTGAAGTTCTAAGCTGAAGAAGAGGTACAAAATCATTCCATTTTTTTTTCCTAAAGAAAAGCATACAGTTGATATCACGATTTGAAACACGATGGAATAATATTTACCGATATGAACAGTGATGTGGTTTTTTAATTGAAATTCTAAAAAATACTGTTTAGATTTTGATGATTTGCATGTGATATTTAACGGATGTTTATATAAATCGTTTAAATAATCATTTGCGCCTCCCAATTGAAGCCCCGCCCTTAGGGCGGGTACCGATGCTCGTAATATATTAATGGCGATACAGCAATTTTTACCGCTTTGCTTTGAAGAACGGGAATGAAGGGGGAGGAGCGTGTTAATATGTCTGGTTGAAGGCTTTGGGTGGTGAGGGGGCTTGAAGCCAGATTTTAATCTTCCAGCCGCCATGTTGGTGCTCCCTCTCACTGCGATGTGAAGTGAAAGACGCCTCAGAGCTGTCACATTCACAATCGCTATGTCATATGTACTCCCGATATGTGTTTCCTTCATTGTAAAAACTACAAAGTCAACAGTTAAAAGGATTTTGATCCGATGTGTTACGGCTTTGGCAAGATCAATGGAGACAGCGATCTGTTAGCTTATACACCGCCCAAATAGCTGTGTGGAATTCTCTCATGTGGAGATTAAACGTCGTTTGAACTTTGGCCGAGGTCATTATTTACTTTTAATGATGTTTATATACGAATCAAAAAGAATATAATTGGTTTTGGGTTGTCCTTTCCGCATATCTCGTGGGATTGTGAGTTGGAGAGACGACCGTGATGGTGGAGAGGGGGTTGGCATTCTCCCAAGCAGGGATTCAACCCATGTCCTTATAAAAGGTCTTTGTCCAAGGTCACCGAGTCTGATCGGTGCAGCTGTGCAGCGATCGGTGCAGCCGTTTGTGCCGCACCCAGGAAAATAATGTTATACGGGAGTCCAAATCTGAAAATGCTGGAGGCCAAAGCTGAAATTGGAAAAACAATATAGCCTATTTTACTCTAGGGGATCCCAGGATTACCCACCCAAAATATCGTTGCGATCGGTTCAGCCGTTTTGCGGTGCCTTCGAACGGACATCAGATGGACAGACAGATGGACAGACATTTGGTGAATTATAGTAAGATAACCTGGGGACTCGGTGTTTTATATAAGGTCGGTGGAGTTTTCATGAGGTTGCTTTTTTACCTGTGTGGTGTTCATGTTTAATAAATGCGGTGTTTGTGTTTAATAAACTAGTGAGGTACCCGTGCTATGCACGAGTGGGAGGCCAGAAGCAAACAGACAATGCAGAAACAGTGAATGCTAAAGCATGAAACCAATAAATTCCACATTCCTGTAGCACCTTCAGTCGCACATCAGACATGGACAGCAAGTTCGTGAAGGACTTCCATGAAAAACGTACCAGTTGGCAAACAAACGGTAGGTTTGTTCCATACCCAGTTAATGGCGAATCTGCATATGGCGATCCACGAATTCACATTTGGAAAGTAGAAACCATCACGGCATTCTGTCATTCATTTGTACTCGATATCTCTTTTTTTCATTCCAAACAGCATAACTCCAATCACAAATGAAATAACATTAATATAAAAAATAAACTTTTAACAACATTCGTTACATAAACAAATATTTAAATCCTGATGTGAAGTTCCGTACGGTTGGGTGAATACAATTACGAATTCAAAATTGTAATTGTATTCACTCAATTCCAATCATCAATTGATACTTTAACAAAACGATTAACATGATTAACGTTTAACGATTTAACATTATGATTGAATGATGGTTGTATTTGGATATTATCAAACCGGTGCATTGCTGTCATCTGTCCACTTCCGGATTCGCTGCAGGTTCGTAATTCTCATCAAAATCGAAACATTATTTGTAGAATTTCAATAAAAGCCACATGACTGTTCATATTAGTAAATATTATTCCATCGTGTTTGGAAAAACTGGAAAATTGGAAAACTTGGAAAAACAATATAGCCTATTTTACTCCCAGGGGTCCCAGGAATACCCACCCAAAATATCGTTGCGATCGGTTGAGCCGTTTTTGCGGTGCCTTTGAACGGACGGGCGGACATTTGGTGAATTATCGTAAGATGTGTCGGGATGGAGAGAGAAAGGACAAAACATGTACTGTACGTGTTTAAGGGTCGATAATGTTTTAAAGGTGTCTGGAGCAGTAAATAAACTAAATTGAAATTGGAGCTCTGTCTGACTGTGTCTGGAAAACAGAGAAGTCGATTTAAATACTGTGTTTAAAAGTGCAATGGATACCAACCTATTTGGCTGTGGATGGCGTGTTATAAACCGGGGGGTGGGGGGGGGGGAGGGGGTTGTGGGATGGGAGTGGAGGTGGAAGACGATAATGGAGTGAGGAAGAAAAGCACTCTCTAACTCTCTATAACACTCGCATTCACATATCACCCCTTTCCCATTACACAAGGGGGGGGGGGGGCGGGTGGGGTTACTAGTAGTTCAGTAGTAGTTCACAAGTACATCATTTTTCTGGGACAAGTACATCATCCACAAATTAATTGTAGTACAGGTACATCATCAATTCTCACCTTATCATTGATTTTGAGAGAGACATTTTGAGTACAGATATTCTTATTTTCATCTTTCCTTCCTCCGTGCACCCTATTCCGTACTGCCCCAAGTCCTCAGTACTAATCGCACCCCAAGCAGACACTTACATGCCTCCGGAGGGGGTGGGATGACGAGCTCAGTCATCATCGTGCGATGACGTGATGCAATACCTCCAAACTTAGCGTGTACACCCAGTACGCCCCAGGTCGATGACTGCCCCAGTACTTATCGCTTCGGCAGTAGCTGCTTACCCGCATCAAGAGGGGGTGGGTGGTTCGTGTGCAGCCACCTGTCTGCTGGTTGCATCATTTTTCTGTCGACGCCTCTGCCGCTAATGCAATGTCTCGTTATAACCAGTTATCTGGGACTCATTTTGCCGACGTTGGAAGGATGACAGGCTGAGACAACCCCACCTTTTTCTGGGACAAGTACATCATCCACAAATTAATTGTCCTACAGGTACATCACGTACAGGTACATTCGTACAGGTACATTCGGAATCCTGTGGCAGGTTTCAATGGGATTCGAACTCAGGACTTTATAATCCCAAGCCCACCTCCCGAACCATTAGGCCAGCACCAGGAACCAGGTCGTTCGGGAGAGATAGACACCGTATCGTGACGTCACAGCATCACGAGTTCGCGCCGGTCTTGTGAGCAGCCCCCTTTTTAGAAGGCGCATGGCCGCCAGTCCGGCAACCTTGAGCTAACACCAGCTCGGATCACGCATTCAAATGGGATGGAGCAGAGTATATCCGGACGTGAAGAGCAACTCGCGCCAAGAGCCTGACGACCCACCGTGTGTACCACGTGACTGCACTTCCCTCTCATTGATCCTCGCAATGTGGCAGGAGGGGGGGGGGGGCGGGGAAGACCAACACGCTTATTACGTACGCAGATTACGTTTAAATGCGTCACTGCGGTAACACCTGCGACTCCTCTCTTCTTCCTCCTCCTGGCAGCGCAATGTCCAACCTTGCTCCTCCGATTCCGGGAGACAAGTTTAACGTCAATCCGAGTGATGATACACCGACTTATTAATACTTTGTTCGTGGGACACTGTATCAAAGTGTTTGATTTAATCGATTATAATCAATCAACAAATTATAATCAACTTTAAATTGATTCTTACGATGAGCGTGACGTGACGTGAAAAGGGAGGAGAGGGGGGTGAAAATGAGGGTGAAAAGGGGGGTGCGTTTGCCGCTGATGCAATCTCTATATATGGTGACGTCACTAGTTTATGCAGGACTCGTGACCAGACCCCGACCACCTGCGGATACGTGAGCCTGGGAGATACGCGGGTCCGACGCACGGTTTTCCCGCTCGCCTCCACCCGCCCCGACCCAGACGAAGGATTCCCCAATCGCCCTTAGGATATCGGTGCACACGTCCCGTACCTGGCGGACGCCCACTCACCTGCTCCTCAAACCGATCGTCATTAAAGCGATTCCATCTCCAGCACCGTATTCTGAGAAGTTCCTGAATTCTACGTTGGTATAATTCGTTCAATGATCGCCTGCTCTCTCAATGGGGACAAATCATTTTAAACCCAAGTCGCTCTTGTTTACACTTCGGAATAAGACTTTAAAATCCTTCAATTGAATTCACATTCGCATCGCAATGTACAGTGAGTGAGTTCATAAATTAACAAGCGTTACGCCTAGGTCCCCCGTCGGTGAAGTGATGCGAGTTGACAAAGTGGCAGAGGCAAGGCGGACATCTTGGATTTTGACGTGGCGACCCAATTTTCAATAGCGTTCTTCCTTGTGCCTAGATACACCCACACACCAGATTATAAGTTGGTACTTCGCTTATTTTTCAAGATATTTCGCTCAAAATGTTCAGACATATATATGGTGGCGGCCATCTTGGATTTTGACGTGGCGACCCAATTTTCAATAGGGTTCTTCCTTATGCCTCGATACACCCACACACCAGATTATAAGTTGGTACTTCGCTTATTTTTCAAGATATTTCGCTCAAAATGTTCAGACATATATATGGTGGCGGCCATCTTGGATTTTGACATGGCGACCCAATTTTCAATAGCGTTCTTCCTTATGCCTAGATACACCCACACACCAGATTAGAAGTTGGTACTTCGCTTATTTTATCAAGATATTCATCTCAAAATGTTCAAACATACATGGCGGCGGCCATCTTGGATTTTGACGTGGCGACGCAATTTTCAATAGCGTTTTTCCGTGTGCCTAGATACACCCACACACCAGATAAGAAGTTGGTACTTCGCTTATTTTTCAAGATATTCATCTCACAAGGTTCAGACAAACATGGCATCAGACATACATGGCGGCGGCCATCTTGGATTTTGACGTGGCGACCCAATTTTCAATAGGGTTCTTCCTTATGCCTAGATACACCCACACACCAGATTATAAGTTGGTATCTTCGCTTATTTTTCACGATATTTCGCTCACAGGTTCAGACATATATATGGTGGCGGCCATCTTGGATTTTGACGTGGCGACCAAATTTTCAATAGCGTTCTTCCTTATGCCTCCATACACCCACACACCGAATTAGAAGTTGGTACTTCCCTTATTTTTCAAGATATTCATCTCAAAGGTTCAGACATACATGGCGGCAGCCATCTTGGAGTTTGACGTGTGTTGCACCCACACACCAAATTCGAATGCGGTCCTTCGCTTACACATGCACGCACGCCCGCACGCACGGACGGACAGAGGGGAAAACCATAGTCCCCCTTTCGCACCGCGGTGCGACGGGGACAATTAGACTAGCAACGGTATCCCCCCCTACGGGCAGGGGTTCAATTGGGAGGCCCAAATGAAAAGGCAAAATATCAGACATTGAAGGCTTTTTATTTTATTTTAAACGATTCATATAAACATCTGTTAAATCACATCATGCGCAAATCATCAAAATCCAAACAGTACATGAAGCCCATTTTGAAAAAATATTGAATTCTGCAAAACGGAAGCGGCCGCTACACGTCTTTCTTAGTCGCACGTTTACGTGTGAAGACTGCGCACCGAATCTGTAACACGGAAGCGGCCGCTACACCTGTTTCTCAGTCGCTTTGCACACGCTGCCGTGTTACTTCGGAGCCGCACGTTTATATCGGCGCCTGCGGAACTACGTAACTTCCGGTTAGTGCACCCTCCGCGACAACAGTCACGTTGTTGGAACCCATCTGTGGATCGGTCCCATCGGCCGATGGGTCTGCGCCATCTGCGGATGTGTTGTTCACCTTGATGTCGTCATGCAAGGGTTCCAACAATTGTTATGTTATGTAAAGCTTTACTAAAACTGCCATGTATCTGTTAATTACAAAATGTATTGACAAAATGTATAAATAGATGGGTAGAAATAGATAATAAAACATTTAAAAATCATCTCTGTTAAATTCCTACCACATGTAATTCCAATGACTGTGTACCTGATTGAAGAGCACCATTCTGTCAACACATTCCTTCAAGGTGAACAACACATCCGCAGATGGCGCAGACCCATCGGCGGATGGGTCTGCATTGTCATTTCTCGTGCATCCACAGATGGGTCAGACCCATCGGCCGATGGGACCGATCCACAGATGGGTTCCAACAATGTGATTGGATACGTTGAAAACAAACCACAAAAGGGCACGTGTTACAGACGGAAATTATGGAAACGGTGTAGGTTATTTGATCATAACTCGCTTAATTCTTGTCTGATCTTTAATATTTTAACTTTCCGACAAGCTAGAAGTAATTCTCTTTCTAACAATATAAAGTTTTATGAAAAATAAAGCGAAATGTTTGTATAGCCGCCCGCGGAACTACGTAACTTCCGGTTAGTGCACCCTTCGCGACAACAGTCACGTGATTGGATACGTTGAAAACAAACCACAAAAGGGCACGTGTTACAGCTTACTTCCGGTAGTCTCGCCCTCACCTCTAGGAAGAGTTCGTCAGGAGTCGATCTACTCTCTCCTGGTACGTAGAATAAACAGTATTTGTAGAATTTCAACAAAAGCCACATCACTGTTCATATCGCTAAATATTATTCCATCATGTTTGGAAAAACTGGACGGACATTGCGGTACCTTTGAACGGACGGACGGACATTTGGTGAATTATCGTAAGATTAAGATTTTTAATTTAAGCGACTCTTCACCATTGAGATAGTGCTAAATAAGATTTATAGCATGATATTTCAAAAGGTTGGGGGCAGCATATGATAAAATTTGGTGGATGAGTTTGTTGGTTGACAACAACAAGCAGATTCGATTTTGGTTCAGGTCCGAATCCAGATGCTGCCTATCAGTGGGATTTCGGTGTATGTACCTATTGGGGTGACTTTAATAGGTTTCTCGGTGTTGGTTTTTCATACCTGTGTACAGAATCGTCGGTTTTTTCGTATCGTGTATTCTGAGGCCGAGTGTAGGCTACCGTGTCAGCCCTTGGCTTGAGGCTTTTGTTTTAGTCTCAGCGGTTCTCCGATCGCGCTGCAATTACTTTCGGTCTCTGTTTTTCACGGTCTTTTCACCCCATACTTCCTTGTTTTAAAATCTCAAAAAAGAAAAACCCCAAAATTTTTTTTTCCTTCCCTGTTCTTATCCGCTTGTTCATTCTTATTTGTTCGTTCGTTCTTCGACCACGTTGTTCGTGATTCTTTTTCTTCTTCTTCTATAAAAGAATGCTTTCGACTTGCTCACCAAATCTATTCATTCCAAAAAAAAAATCCATCTTTTACAGTGAATCTTTCATTCATTCCCTAAACTCTCCAGAACTCCACCCATCCTTCAGCGTCCTCAAATGTATTTTTGACTCGAATGTCTCAAGAAACTCATTTTGCAATAAATGTTTGTTTCCCATAAATCGTACACTTTTCAAAATCCAATCTCACCCCTTCCCTCCAAATCTTCCCCATCACCCATCTCTTTCAAATCTTCCCCCTTGCCCCTCCCCCCCAAATCTTCCCCATCACCCATCCCTTTCAAATCTCCACCCCTGCCCCTTCCCTCCTAAACTCCCCCCTCATCCCAGCCCTCCGAGACTCTCCCTCACTCCTCCCCTCCTAGACTCCCCTCTCACCCCTCCTCCTCAAAGCATCCTCCCCGCTTCTTCCCCCTTCCAACTTTCACCTTCTTCTCCCTCAACCTTCTGCCTCACTCTTCCCCCTCCTCAAATAACACCTCACTGCGCCTCACCCAATCACCATCAAACCTCTTGTCCGCCCCATTCTTCCCTTTCTCCAAGCTATTCTGTAATCTCTGACACACCTTCAACAGCTCTCCCTACCTCTTCCTCCTCTTCCACATCTTACCCTACCGCTCCCCCCCCCCCTGTTCTGTATCTGATGCTCCCCCTTCCTCTTCCTTAACAGTATGGACCTCAAACATCCGGGGCCTTCGCTCAAACTTAACTGATCTCTCCATACAGGTTGCTTCTGACAAACCAGACGTGATCTGCTGAACAGAAACTTTCCTCCTTCATGATGTCTCTGATTCCTTGGTATCTTTCCCAGGTTACTCCCTCCTCCGGTATGATAGACCTGAGCCTCGTCCTGGAGGTGGGGTTGCTATCTTTATAAACAAACTCTATTCCTCACTCGCCCTCCACTGCCCTCTCTCCACCTCACCCCCAGGAATACCTTTGGCAACGGCTTCCCCTTCACTCCCACCTTTTGTTCATATGTGTGTTGTACCGTCCACCAAACAGTGATGACTCCATCTACATCTCGCTGTCTGTTAATATGGACCAACTTCTATCTACCCATCCCAAATCTCTCTTCCTCATATGTGGTGATTTCAACTGTCACCATGCCAGTTGGCTGGGGGTGGGTACCTCTCTCACCAGCCATGGCTCTTCAGCAAACGTCTTCTGTGACTCACTGGGACTGACACAATCTGTCAATTTCCCAACCCGGATCTCAGTCAACGGAGCATCTTCTCTTCTGGACTTGGTTATGACAAACTTCCCTGAAAATGTCTGCTGCTCTTCTTCTGCTCCAATCGGCTCTTCTGATCCTGTGCTTGTTAAAGTGGACATCTCTCTGACCATTCTCAGAGAGCCTCCTCAGCATCGAAGAGTCTGGCATTTCACTCAGGCCAACTGGCACGGTCTTCAAGCAGCCATCAATCATCTGGACTCGTCTCCCATCTCTACTGCCTCTGACATCAACTCATCCTGGGAATTCTTCCAAAGTAAATTGCTCTCTCTCATGCACAGATTTATCCCATCTCGTCTTCAGTTGTCATACCCTTCCTCCCGTCCATGGTACACGGAATGTTGTGGTGAGGCTATTGCCCAGAAACAACTTGCTTTCGTCTCCTGGAAAGCAAATCCAACGGAAGGAAATCTCATTTCCTTTCCCAAAGCCCGAAACAAGTGTGTGTCCACCCTCAGGAGAGCCAGGA
This sequence comes from Myxine glutinosa, assembly GCF_964187855.1. Taxonomy (NCBI): domain Eukaryota; kingdom Metazoa; phylum Chordata; class Myxini; order Myxiniformes; family Myxinidae; genus Myxine; species Myxine glutinosa. Next base: position 414,584,052 of record NC_136261.1, read on the forward strand.
AACAATATCTCTCCATTCTCAGGACTGAACTCTCTTATCTGTTTCCCTCTTCCAAATCCTGGTGGCGTCTGGTCAAATCTGTTTCTGGTGTTTGTTCCCCCTCCATCCCCTCCCTCACCTCAAATGGCCACACGGCTGAATCCGCACGTGGAAAAGCTGAATGCCTCAATTCTGTGTTTGCCTCTAAATCTTGTGTCCCAAACCCATCCCTCTCTGTACCCACCGTACCCAGCTGCTCCTGGACTCTGTGTCCTTTCCTCCTGACAAGGTGGAAAATTTTCTGTCAACCCTCAACTCTGATTCTGCAACTGGTCCTGACGGCATCAGCCCACGGGTCCTAAAATCATGTTCCTCCGCTCTTTCACTCCCTCTCTCTGTTCTCTTCACCCTCTCTTTTGCTCAAGGTCATCTTCCATCTGCTTAGAAATCTGCCAACATCACCGCTTTGCACAAAAAGGTGCAAAAACAGATCCCAGCAACTACAGACCAATCAGCCTTCTCCCAATTATCAGCAAAGTCATGGAATCCATCATTGCTTCAGATATGAAATCTTTCCTCTTCTCCAATGGCTTGATCTCTGATCATCAATTTGGTTTCAGACCTGGACACTCCACTCTGGACATGCTGCTTCTGCTTTCTCAACAATGGATGGAGGTCCTCAATGCCAAACAGGAAATTAGAGCAGTCTCCCTTGACATATCACGTGCCTTCGATACGGTCTGGCACCCCGCTCTACTCACCAAACTCTCCTCTTTTGGTATCCATGGAAATCTCCACGCATGGCTGGTGTACTTCCTCTCTAGTAGAAGTCAACGTGTGGCCCTGAATGGGTTTCTCTCATCTCCTCTTCCTGTTCAGGCTGGAGTTCCCCAAGGCAGTGTTCTGGGCCCTGTGCTTTTTCTGGTCTTCATCAATGATCTCTCTGACTCTTGAAAATCCTCTCTATCTCTTTGCTGACGACTCTACTCTCTGTCGCTCCATTCTTCATCCCTCAGATCGGCAGTCTGCAGCCTCCTCACTCTCTGCAGACCTTGACAAAATCACAGACTGGACAAACAAGTGGAACATGTCTTTCAATCCTGACAAATCTCACACTCTTACGATGTCTCTCCGAAAAGACCGACTGGACAACCCTCCCATCCACTTTCTGAATAATCCTCTCCAAGAAGTTCTGTCACTCAAGCTTTTGGGTCTCACTATCTGCCATGATCTTTCCTGGGAAAACCACATTTCAAATCTGGCCTCCAAAGCCAGTCGCCGACTGGGCATCCTCCATCGTGCGAAGTCCTTCCTTGGCACACCTGAGCTCCTCACCACATACAAGGCTTTCATCCACAGCTCAATGGAATACTGCTCTCCCCTCTGGGCTGGTGCTCCTGCCTCACACCTAGCTCGCCTTCACGCTGTTGAAACCAAAGCATTCAGAATCATTGGAATCTCCCGCGATGAAGCTAACTCCAAGGGCCTCTCACTCACTCACCGCAGGCAGGTTGGTGGTCTTTCCGTCTTCTACCGACTCCTCTCTGGCCTTGCCCCCCCAGCTCTCTCTGGGCTCTGTCCCGCAAATATTCCTACAGGTCGCACAAGATCTGCCTGCAACCCTCTTATGGTTAAACTGCCAAATTCAAGACTCTCTGCTCACCTTCACTCCTTCATTCCTCTTTTCTCCTGCCTCTGGAACAAACTCCCTCACTCTCTTCAATCCCACTCCACCCTCCAAGTCTTTAAAACAGCTGTTCACCACCATCTCTTATCTTCCCCCATCCAAAACCTTGATCTTTTCTACCCCCGCTAATTTCACCCCAATGCCACTTTTTTGAAATACCAACTTCTGTCCAGGAAGTCCTTGGTGTCCTTGTGTTTTATACTTTTCCCTCCCCCCTCCCCCCTTTCCATGCCTCCTCCCCCCGGGCCCTCTCCCTTCCACACATCTCCCTGCTCTCGGATGTTGTGTTTGTGTGCTTCCCCGTCTCCCCATCTTGTCTTCCGCTCCCTCTTTTTGGGTATTTTGTTTGTCTGGTTGATTTGTTTGTGAAGTAAATGTTAGCTCTTTCACGAGCCTCGATTCAGTATACAAAAAAAAAAAAAAAAAAAAAAAAATCCAAAACGTAAACACCACGTAGCGGAGGTATGTTCGACCGAGTGCTGTTCTTTCCTTTTTCCGATGATTTCAAACAAATTTTAAACCTGATGTTCTGAGCAAAGGCCCAACAAACAGAATTGAACTTCTCTGAACAGCTGTGGTTTGCTTGGAACAAAAGTGAAGAGTACATTTTTCCTCCCACAATCAAACTGTAATGGTCTATTTTGTACGTACCACAATCTGCTCCCTTCCTGGTACTTGATCTTTACACTCATTAATCGGATCTTGAACCCTTTACTCTGTGTTCAGCAGCGACCATCTTTATCTACATTTCCCACTCACCAGATAATGTTTTTTTTCACGGCCCATACTCCAGGGCGCACTTTGTGCACCAGGAAATTGTCATCTTGAAACGCAAGGTTCGTATTTCGTGAGTTTTAATCGAGAAAACCCAAGAGCAGAACAAAAAGCCACCACATTGCTGCAGTGAAGCACAGAATGGTCTTTGTGATGTCACAGGCATTGCTGTCTTGGTAACCACATTCCACAATATAAACAAACAGATTTTATTGTTAATTGTGTCGTTTTGTCATTACCTGCACCACCAAAGGTGGACTGAGGTTATGTTTTCACACCTGACTGTTTGTTTGTCTGCAAGGAGGATATCTCAAAAAATTACGGACAGATTCAGATGAAACTTTGTGGACAGGTTGAGTTTGACAAGGACGAATTGATTTGATGACGATCCAGATCCCATAATTTTATGTGATTCTTCACCATTGAGAGAAAGGGCCACAAACAATGTTATGTTTATGGGGGGTGGGGGGGGGGGGTAGCAGGGGAGGAAGGGCAAGAGATGACCTTCAGAGAGATAGAACTGCATAGAATATGATGGACTGTGCGTGAGTAGGAAGCAAATCTCGATGTAAGGAAGTAGGGACCTGTTAGCTTAAGGATTGTGTTCGAATGTGCATGATATGGAGGGTCATGTGTGTGATAACATAGAGATGGATTAGAGTTAATTAAACGTGTGTAAAACCTCATGTAACCATCCACCGGGTGTGCCGGATGACATCTCTGTAGACCAGGGTTCGCACCAGCCCAGAAGAACGAAGCAGAGTTATGGGATTTTGCCAGGCAAGGAGAGGGGAGAGTGGAGCTATGATCGTCCCCGAGAAGGGGGTGCAGCCTAATGCCTGGAGGGATGCTGGGTTGTCAAGGAAGACAAGGGAGGAGCTTTCAAAAAGGTGCAGCCTCGAGGATTTGTGCTCAGCCTGGGTGAGGAAACTGCAACATATTTGAGGAGAGTTTGTTTGTTGTGAGAGAACTGAGAAGGAATGATGAGAACTGACGAGGATTGGTGAGAACGCCTTTACCTGTGGCCAACAAGTTGCTTGAGCCTTTTCGTGCCAGGTGTTTTGGAGAAACTGCATCAAAACAAGCAAATATCCAAGCTCACCAATGACAGGTCAGCCAGAGACTTACCTGAGCTAAATGTTGGTGAGTACATCTGCATGAAACCGCTGCCTGGAGACCAGACTGGTCGCTGGAAAGTAGGAACCTGTGTGTAACAGGTTGCCCCACGCTCCTACCTCGTGGATGTGGAGTGTGCCCTGTATTGCTGCTATCGTGTGGACCTGAGAGTGGCTGAGGTAGCACCTGGAATGGACAGCACTTGGATGCGCCAGCGGACGGAAGGTGCAGCCCTAGCATCGCAAGACCTGATGTGCAATGTGGAGACAAAACTGCCATTGTGTCTGAGGGTTGCAGTGCTGAGAAATTGGTGCGTGTGAGCACACACCAGCCGGGAGGACCTGCAGCACACCTTCAACACCGGACGAGATCAAAGAGCTTTTCTCACACATATGCCCCTTTCCCCCCCCCCAGTGGAAGACTGTCGAGACCCCCAAACAGACTCGATTTATGAACTGGAACATGTAACAGCAACAACATTTATTAGCCTGATGTGATTGGTTCGTTGAACTGTTCAGCTCTGGGAAAAGTCCTGTGGTATCATTTTGCCAGAAGAACAGGAGTTTTTTCATGGTTTTTTTTGCAATAAATAAATGAGCAATGAATGCATTTGATTTGTGTTGGAATTATGAAATTGTCCTCGCCGAGAGATAACATTTCCCTTCACTTTAATTGTTGTGTTGCCTGTTTACACCTCTTTGCAATAATTGTTGTGTTACCTGTTTACAGATCTCTTTGCAATAATTATTGTGTTACCTGTTTACAGATCTCTTTGCAATAATTATTGTGTTACCTGTTTACACGTCTTTGCAAAATTTGAGTAGAACAAATTGCATGATAACATATCAGTATTGTTAAAAAGGGAGATGTTACAGTTGTTAACTTGTTGCATAACACGGACACCGCCTAGTGGGTGATTCGGGCATGCATGGCAATACTGTGGGGATGTACTTCCGGAGTCTACTCCAGGGTGCACATGGAACATGACTTTCTGGAACTGACGTCGGCTCCGTGTCCATTTATACAAGCGTCTGAAACAGGTGGGGCCTCGTCCCGTGACGTCATGAACAACATGATGACGCAGTCTCACAGAACGAGCGCGCGATGTACCGCTCATTTGAGACTCACAGCACGTCACGTGATTATTTTAATAACATCAACGAGATTTTTCAACTTGTTTCTCACCTTAAGTTTATTTTCTTGTGAAAGAATAACTGAACGAGGGCACATTCCGTGGGGTTTAAACCCTTTCATGTGATGATAACGTTTATTTTAAACCCTTTATCTGATTATCCCGTTTAATAAACAAACTCGTTCTCATCTCGTTATCATTTATCAAAACAAACATCATTCCCGAATTCCGATCCACGGATTTCTCTGATCGATGTTCGAGTTCAGAAAGTTCAATTGGAGCCTGAACTGAACTCATTCGGGAGAACGATCTTCAAAATGTGCTTCAGGTTCAAACCTGGACGGCTGGATTCGAATCCCGACCCAGGTTTCAACTGCCGTCCAGGTGTTTCTCATGCAAGTGATTCATCAATGTGTTCACCTTCGTCCCTCGGATGGACGTAAAGCCGGACGTCCTGTGTGCTAGGATCAGTTGGTGAACTTTAAAGATCCCACGGTGTCCTTCACGAAGAGCAGGTACCCACTTCGCTCATGGGCATATCTCGCCCTGAGGGCACCACCTGTTTGTTGACGGTTTTGTCTGCCGCCAGGTAACAAGTAAGTACGATTTGTTCATCACAGTACATTATGCGACACCTTCTCAGGATTCCGTCCTCGCGTGATGACGCGACCTTTAACTTTGTGACGTCACCATGCCCATTGTTGAATCGTGATTTTATCTCTCGATTGTGACGTCATCACATGAATCTCTTCAATGCGATTCGTTTGGACAGGTGAGATGAAACTACCACCAGGTGTACATCCTGACGTGTACAGAGAATTATCCTCCGGTAAGTTTGTTGTGAATCGGACAATTTTGTTTCATTTATTATTTTAATTTATTTAAGCGAACAGTTTGTTATCTTGTCGAACAATGAGTTATCATTGTAATATACGTTTAATGAATCACTGGGATGAAGCCTAATGGTGTCCAGGTAATATAGATCCAGGTAACCTCTTGAGGAGGTGACATGATGGATGATGTATGAACGAAGAAACGTAACATCACATGTCATAAGTTACCCCTGGGACGTCACAAAAAGTTACCCTTAAAGGGATCCCAGCACTCTCCTGTGCAGTGGAGAACAGAACTCATGATGTAGCATTTAGTGCGAGAGAAGAATTGAATGAAGAAGAAGAACAATTTCTTGAGAAGGTACCTGGATGTTATGTCACATGTGGAAATTGTGAAAAAGTGAAATCATCACATGTCCAACACGTGACAAAAATGCAGCAACGAACTCTGGGATCGTCAGATGTAGATCCACCTTGGGTCATCTGCTACTAAATCGATAGACCATAGAAATCAGTGCTTCGTTTGTGTAAAGGAGCGAGATCGCACAGGTGAACATAAATTACTACCTGCGAGTACAAAGGATCGACAAAATGTGTCATGGGAGCACGAAAAGGTACTCGGTCATGATGATATGGTACATCGTATCCAGGTACAGTCACGTGAAAAAGTAAGTACACCCCATGTAAAGTTTTGACTTTTTCAACATATTTCAACATACAGCTTTTTTGATCTTCATTTCAACAATATTGGTAGATAAAGGTGATATAATATAACAAATATCATGAAACATTTACATTTTGTAGTCCATTGTATAATTAAAAAAAAAATGCAAATTTCGCATGTGGAAAAAGTAAGTACACCCTTGGCTCTAATAGGTGGTATTTCCCCCTTTGGCAGAAACAACCTCAAATAGGTGTTTCTTATAACTGTCTACCAGTCTCTGACATCGACTGGGAGAAATTTTTGCCCACTCCTCCATGCAGAATTCTTTCAGCTGTGCGATGTTTGAGGGGTTTCTGGCATGCACAGATCGTTTCAAATCCCCCCCACAACATCTCGATGGGATTTAAATCCGGGCTTTGTCTTGGCCATTCCAGAACCCTCCATTTCTTTCTTTTCAGCCATTCCTTAGTGGATTTACCGGTATGTTTAGGGTCATTGTCATGTTGCAAGGTCCACCTTCGGTTGAGCTTCAACTTTCCGACAGATGGCCTCGCATTATCCTCAAGCACTCTCTGGTACAATGAAGAATTCATAGTGGATTCTATGATGGTGAGCTGCCCAGGCCCTGATGCAGCAAAGCTGCCCCAAACCATAATATTTCCACCACCATGCTTTACAGTTGGTATCAGGTTCTTGTGGTCAAATGCTGTCTTTGGTTTTCGCCAAACATGTCTTCTGGTACTGTGGCCAAATAGCTCTATCTTTGACTCATCTGTCCAGAGCACATTGTTCCAGAAGTGCTGGTCTTTGCCTAGGTGTTCATTGGCAAACTTTAGTCTTGCCCTGATGTTCTTTCTGGACAGCAAAGGTTTCCTCCTGGCACACCTCCCATGTAGATCAAATTTGTGCAGCCTCTTTCTAATGGTCGACTCGTGCACTTTGACATCAACAGTGGCAAGAGCTACCTATAGGTACCGTGATGACATTCTGGGGTTCTTAGAGACTTCTTTCAGCATCTTGCGGTCTGCTCTCGGGCTGAACTTGCTGGGGCGGCCTGGCCTGAACAAGTTGGCAGTTGTTTGGAATCTTCTCCACTTGAAGATGATCTTCCAGACAGTCGAATGATTGATTTCAAATTGTTTGGAGATCTTTTTTAATCCCTTCCCAGACTCGTAGGCATCTATAACCTTCTTTCTGAAGGCCTCAGAGAGCTCTTTCGATCTAGGCATGGTGACGCCGCACACTTCAACAACAAAGAGCAAACCAAACGAAATGTCTGAGGTTTAAATAAGACAGGTTCCTCCAAGATCCTTTCTCCAATGTTCTATTCATTTGCACCTGAGCTGGTGCACCTGATTCTAATTTTAGGTATTTGAAAGTGATAAATGTAGGGGTGTACTTACTTTTTCCACATGCGAAATTTGCATTTATGTTTATTTAAATTATACAATGGACTACAAAATGTAAATGTTTCATGATATTTGTTATATTATATCACCTTTATCTATCAATATTGTTGAAATGAAGATCAAATAGCTGTATGTTGAAATATGTTGAAAATGTCAAAACATTACATGGGGTGTACTTACTTTTTCACGTGACTGTATATGGTAACAATTGTGGTGACATGACTGATAATGACTTCAGGTACCACAAGTCCTGTTTGTGTACAAATATGACAAAGTCACACCTGCTGATGAAACACACCTATGATCCAGTACATGATGATGCTCTGCAGTGGTTCACCTCTTATAAAGATGGTAACTTATCTGAAGATCCGAACACGATCATCTTTCTGAGTTCACTTCACCACAAATACAGGTGCTGGTTGTCCATACCTGGTATAGTGAATACCACTTTATACAGGTGGTCCATTCTCAAAAAGAAATTGAAGAATACTACGCAGACCGTGGATCAATGGTTATGATAGTACCACGCCACGGTCATGATAGTTCAAAGGTCACTCTTCTATCATTTGTTCATCAGATATGTCAACAGGTTATCTTCTATCAAAGGTTACCTGCCTGAAGAAAAGTACAGAGGAAAGTGGTGACGAATCCACAACCACAGGTGCTCATCCTGAAAAGAAAGTTATCTTCCACCATTTTGCAAAATCATTCCGGAACGATGTGAAGGACACCTCTGAGAAACTAAGAAGAAGAAGAATCCAGAAGATGATCCATCGACGTTTATTCATCGCTATGATTCTGCATCTGAATGTGGACATGTGTCACTCTACAATCACGTGGCCTGGATGGTGACTGATTCAACTCCAAAGAGGAATGAGTCAGACTTAAAGTGGAACTGAATGAGAGAAATCGGGAAAAAGTGCTCAATATGGATCAAGGGATTTGTGCACCTGTAACAGGTTTCCCGTCAAGCATTTCACACCTTAAACAAACTAACAAACTCGGAGTAAAGTCATTAAAATATTGAACCGTTTTGACAATATCATCAGGTATCAAACAGCCAGAGATGTATCGCTTCCATGTCACGGACGAGTGAGGAGGACCAGGAACAAGGTGAGCTCTTGATTCTCACAAACCTTAAAGGTGGAAAATTCACTCAAAGTGCCATTGATAACCTGGACTTCCATGCACACTGGAAGGTACAACAACGCGTGGCACTACCCACAACATCTACCAACATTCAGGTAACGATGATGAGGTATTGAAAGCTGTTACATCAGGACCATGAACCAAAACACCTGGAAGAGCCCCATTGGCAGGAATTCAGCACTTCCAGACTAAGGTGAGTGGTCTAACCGTGAGAGATCGACAGCAAAATCGTTCCTTGTGCGGCCGGAAACTTGTACAAGAACCAAGAGATACCAAGGTGATTACAGATCTCAGTCATACGGAAGCTGAGAGAAAGAGAGTCTTTGGAAACTGATGATCAGAAGAGTCTTGCGACTTGGAATTCCTTCCATGAACTGAGGATGAAAAACTCCAAACGTTGATTGGATATGGACCTTTCTTACCCGAATCACCAGTAAAACGTGACGTTGTTGAAACATCTCTTTAACATCCCATCACAGCTACCAAGAAACTGGGCCAACAACACCACATGTTAATAAAACTCTAGAATGTGGAAACAGGTGTTGGTGAAATTTGGAACATATTACCTCGTTATACAAAGTATTTACTTCTGAAGCTTGGAACATATTACCTCGATATACAAAGTATTTACTTCTGAAGCTTGGAACATATTATCTCGATATACAAAGTATTTACTTCTGAAATTTGGAACATATTACCTGGGTATACAAAGTATTTACTTCTGAAATTTGGAACATATTACCTGGGTATACAAAGTATTTACTTCTGAAATTTGGAACATATTATCTCGATATACAAAGTATTTACTTCTGAAATTTGGAACATATTACCTGGGTATACAAAGTATTTACTTCTGAAATTTGGAACATATTACCTGGGTATACAAAGTATTTACTTCTGAAATTTGGAACATATTACCTCGATATACAAAGTATTTACTTCTGAAATTTGGAACATATTACCTCGATATACAAAGTATTTACTCCTGAAATTTGGAACATGTTACCTTGATATACAAAGTATTTACTTCTGAAATTTGGAACATATTACCTCGATATACAAAGTATTTACTTCTGAAATTTGCAGGCCGATTTCGTCCAGTGGAAGCTGAGAAACGTATTTTCAGTCCCCATGTTGAAGCTGCATCCAGAGAAACGATTCCTTTTATTAAGGGAGGAGCGCTTTGCTCCTCCCTTGATACGAACATCTGAATAACACAGGAAAGGTTAATGGGAGTAATAAATATTGTTACGTGACTACCCTTGGTGAACACCGCAGGGTAACACGGATGACCGATTGCGAGACTTTAACTCCCGAGGCGAAAACTCAATGGCGGATTCAAGCTCAACACAAAGTTAAACGCGCGGAAGGCCAGACGCAACGAGCTCCACAGCCTTATCTATTACAATGAAACACCCAGGAAAACTGCGTTCAGATATATACAGAAAATAATATAAGGATTTATTATTTATAAAAGCAAGACAGGAAAAAGCACGTGCCGGTAAATCTAATATCCTAAATCGGGACGTCCCCACACGACTGATATCAAACACAAAACGAGGGAGATGAATTACGAAAAGAACACGTCACGTCGTTCAAAATGTACGCGGATGCGGGCTTATCTGGTCTTTCGTCGTCTTTGTGGCTGCCGTCCAACACCGCTCCTTTCGGCCCGATCGCACACCTCGCTCCAAGTTCCACGGCCCTCTGCGTCCGCCTCCAAGCGCCACCAGGCCTCGTCGGTCCAACGGCCCACACACACCACAAGCTCCTTTGCTCCAACGGTCCAACGCAGGGCTGCACGAAGCAACCAAAACCAAGTGCCAACTGCCAACTGCAACGAGCTGTGGTCACGAACTGTAGAAAATGGCACGAACCATCAACTGCCACGAGCTCTCACTTCTCTCAACTGCGACTCCGGTACCGAACTGGGACTCTCTTAAAATGGCGTCCGACCGACGCATATATCTCTCCCCGATGACGTCACATTGGCGCACTCCTCAGCCAATCATAGCCTCCCAACTTGCCGGCTCGCCCAGGTCACGCCCTCTGGCGACATCGCTCCACTCCCCCGTTCCCAACCCCGCGGTCCTGGTGGCATAACACGTGGCAGGCGAGGTTTGTAGGCCTTGGAGGTGTAAACGGTGGCGGTCAATTGTGGCGGTGTTTTTGGCCTGGTTTCCTGTCCATGTGTTCCGAAGTCATTGTCAGGGAAAGGAATTATTTAATGTTGCGCTAAGGACCTATCTAACGTTTATGTGGTTTGCAGTGCCATAATGGACAAAGGTTTGACTACTAGGTGAAACTCACAGGGGCGTTACCTTTAATCCCTCACTATTTAACACTCGAACCTCCAGGTAGATCCACAATCATACATCTTACCCCGACAAACGCCTAAACATCAAGAACTTATTACATGTAGAGTCCCTGTCACGACAGCCGAATACCTACCTATTCAGATCTACCTAGCTCTAGATGTTGCTCTACCAAATTCATAACACAGCCCCCCCCCTGGAACCGTAGCTCCTGCAAGGTTCACCGCAGGCGCTACCATTCCAGCCTTAACACTTACTGTCACACGCTTAATTAACCTATGAAATAAATCAGGAAGGGCTGTGGGAAGTGAGTCGGACTACCTACCTACACTTCCTTAACATGCTAAACCCCTTAACCATCATGCAAGTATGTACATTTTCTTCCTTGTTCCTGTGGAGGGAGGAAACAAACAACACACAACACTAACTTAACCACAAAACTTAACCATCTTTCCAAAAACTCAAAACCCTAGCCTTTGTACATACCCCGGTCTACAGACCGCGTCCCCCGGTGGATGCCACAAGACACAACCTTACCTGCGGGGCCATCCCCAATGCATCCCCCTAAATTTCCACGGGCCCTGTCCAGATGTTACAGGTGAGTGACACGGCTCGGTGGATTTCGCCCTCATTCATGCAACACAGACCCCTTAACCACTCATTCTCATTCCATCGGTCATCAAGGCATTTCAAAAATCAATTAAGGTTCTTCTCAATACACCCCCCTGCAGGACCATGGCATTGATGTCATTCACGTGTGTGTGCATTCCTCAACTAGGCAGCGGGGAGGTACCGCACAAAAAGATGGTGGGGGCGCATCAGGCTGTGGTGCCCGCAGTCCCAAAAACAAGTCAACCGACTTACAAGTTCATTGCCCCCCCCCCCTTTACCTCTTGGCCCCGTGACAGCCCAACAGCCCCTTTCCGCCGTTACCTCGCCGGTGAGGGTCTCCACACACACCAGGCTCCTTTGCCTCCTGCTTTCGCGCAGCAACACGGGTCACCGGGGGACTTCCTCACCCCGCGGCGCCCAACCAGACCCTCCACCGACGAGCTCCAATTTCTAGTTACCACCGGCTGCCAGGGGTAATTGCCGCAGAGGGGGGGCCCGCAGGCATCGCTCCTCAGAGCTTGCTCTGTACCTGCGGACACACACACCTTCCCCACCCACAAGACCCCAAAACACACTTCCTCCCCCACTGCCATTAAATTTTCCACACAACTCAGCACAATTCAGTACAATTCCATAGATGGTGTAAAAGGTGTTACAAGGCTTGCCATGGCCTGCTACATGTGAAATCCCCCAGTTCACATTTAAACCATCACACATTTCCAAAAGCACATTTCCAAAAGCACAAGTATCGCCCCCCATTATCTCCAATAATCATCACTCCCTCTCCAGGTTCCACTCTCACGACCACATCAAAACACCTAACCACAATACAAAAACATACGCCACCCACAAGACACTGTGGCTCCCATTCCATCCCCTCACCGGCCATGTCATCACTCTCACCCGCCTCCCAACTCCAAATTACATGTCCCCAATTTCCCGAAGCAAGTCCTGAAGCCTGGGACAGTACTCCTCAAAACACTCACCTCAAGTGCAGGTAGTTGCAGGTTGGTCAGGTCCAAAGTGCAATCCACCCATACAATTCCCAAAATTTCACATTGGGCCTACCAAATACTTCCAAATTTCACTTTTGTCCCCACTACACTGGCAGGTATGTGGATCCGCATCCAACGGTGATCATCGCTACACACTACCTATGGCCACGACAGCTCTGCACCTCGACCGTGCAAGGGTCATCGGGACAAGGTGAGCAGTCAAAACGCCAACATGGCCCATGAGTGTCCATAAGGGTGCGACCCACCATCCATCCTTCGGCCCCCCTGCGAGGAACACAGCTGCAGCAGCCCCAGCTGGCCAATGTGGTGAGCACTTGCTGCCACAACACACACTACCGCACACACAACCTCGGCCCTGGGGGGCACGGTCGCAGTGCGTGGCATCCCTACAGCCACGTCCCCTGCACCTCCCCATCATCCCCCAGTCCGACTACAGAACTGCAGCCCCCCCAGTGCTCACCCACACTTGACCACACCAAGGTCCAGTCAACAGCCATGCTCCACCAGGAGACCCCCCAGAAGACATGGTCCACACACCTCGGACACGCACAGCACCACGTTGACCCAAAGACCACACAACTACATCCCCATAACCCCGCGTCCCAAATATCAGCACAGTTGCCCCCGCAACCAGTTGAAAGCTGTCTTGCTACCCTATTAATTTCATCACAGCCTCCAACACTTTGGTCTGCACACCCGGATCAATAATGGCGTCACTGTACAGTGTCCACCATGACATTTCAAAATCCACCCTTAAATTTGCATCTAACCCACAGATTACCCATGCCAACCATTTGTCACATTTCACTAACCTCACCAAAGAAGGATGCTTTGCCATACACATGCCAGCCGAGCATGGCCCATATGCTCGGCTCGTTACACATCTCCCGATTCACATCCCCATGGCTCTCTTCCCAACCCCAGAGTCCATAAATCATAATGGAGCATCTGTGGAAGGTCACTCACACCATCACGTTCCACAGATGCCCCAATGGTTGTCCGGCAGGATATCTCCATCCCTGTCCATTCGGTTTGACCCGCGTCCATAGACCAACCACCATGCCAGGTCACCACATGCTGGTTGTCCCAGAGTCCCTGGAGGAGGGTGCCAGGCCGCATGCCCGGGTGGTCACCACATCAGTCCCAAGTTGGCCGTCCGCAGTGCCACCACCAAAGCGCGACCCACAACACCTCCCCCTAGTGGTCCTCAATATTTGCCATCCCAGGCTTGAGAAACCACCTCGGACCTCCCTGGAGGTCTTAACCCCCACCAGGGTCCGGTGACCCTGCCGGCCCGAGCCGCCGGCTCGGATGGCGCCCCGACGGACAAGGGACGCCACACTCCACCAGACCCCCCGTGGGACCCAGGTCGTACCTCGACACCCAAGGCTGGACCCCACGTCCAAATCTCGCCATCACAGCCCCCCAGCTGGCTGGCATACCCAAATTTTGAAAGGGGCAAATTTTGCCCGAGGCCATCACCCATGACCTCTCCATGTCCAGATCCCGCAGCCCGGGGACCAATCCCCACCATGGCTGCTCCAAATCAATTTCCCATTGTAATTTTATTTTAAATTTTCTTTTACAAATTTTCATTCCCACTGCCATTCCGCAGCTGCAGGGAACAACCTCTATCACCGGTTGTTCTGCCCCTCCCTGCAGTTGATCCAAATTCCCTACAGGGACCAAATCTCCAGAAGCTCTATCTCCCGATCCTCCAAGATCCAAATCCAGCCCGGAGCCAACACACTCCCCCAACTGGTTGTCCAATTTTGGAGCCTCTGTTTCCAAATAGCAGTGTTCAGTGAGCGTCCCCTCGGTCATTCCAACCACCTCCTTGGACCAACTCACCTCATCCCCCAGGCTCCTTTGGGCCTGAACAAGCTCTACCTCCATGGGACTGTCACAGGTCTGCAGCCGCTGGATCAAATCATCCTCATCATCATCATCATTACAAATCATTCCTGGCCCCGCCAGGCTTTGATCAATATCCCCAATAAATACCCGGTCCGGCTCCATTGCACGGACCCCCAAAAACTCTACCCCCTCTTGCTCCGCACCACCGCCCTGGTGCTGCACAATTCCAAATTCATCCCCCGGTTGGGGTGTTGTGACATCCACACGGTCCCGATAAACAACCAGGCCAGAATGTGGGAAACATTCCCTTTTCAATCCATTAATTTGGTCACTCATGTCCTTCAGTCCTTCCCTCCATTCCTTCCCCTGCGACTCCATTTTATTTTCCATCCCTTCAATTTGTTCCTCCAATCGATCACTCATTCCCTTCATTCCTTCCCTACATTCCTTCCCCTGGGACTCCATTTTGTTTTTCATTTCTCCCATATCATTACTCATTTTATTTTCCAGCCCGTCAATTTTATCATTCAATTCCCGACTGGCTCGCTCACTCTGTGCGTTCATGTCCCCCATCTGCTTTCCCAATCGCTCACCGTTCTTTTCCATTAATTCCTTGAAAATTTTCATTAAAGCCTGGTCGTCTCTAGGGGCCGACCCACTTGTTCCCGACTCCCCGGTAGGGGAGGGGGATAAGTTGGTGCTCGGGACGGGGGAGGTTCCAAGGCTCACCTCGACATTTAATTCCCCTATTTCCGGCTCACTCCCGACGCTGACGGAGGCCTCGCTGCGTACTTCCATTTCGTCGATTTCCGACATCCGCTTTCCGGAAGATTGTTTCCCGCGCGCGTATTTATTTTAATAATTCCTGAAACACAATTTAAATTTGACGAAGACGCGATATCGCGCTCCGTATGCCCAATTGATGACTAAATTTCTCCGCCTCGCCTATAAAAATTTGGCGTTCGAACGTCGGGCGCAATGTACGCCCGACCGTGTCGATGTCTCCCCGCGGACAAAAAAATTTGTCCGACCGTGTCGATGTCTCGCCGCGGACAAAAAAAATTGTCCGACGGGTTCGAATCCTACACTCCTGACACCACTTGTTACGTGACTACC
The DNA here is from genome assembly GCF_964187855.1 of Myxine glutinosa. Taxonomy (NCBI): domain Eukaryota; kingdom Metazoa; phylum Chordata; class Myxini; order Myxiniformes; family Myxinidae; genus Myxine; species Myxine glutinosa. The sequence continues at coordinate 414,599,711 of NC_136261.1, forward strand.
CTTGGTGAACACCGCAGGGTAACACGGATGACCGATTGCGAGACTTTAACTCCCGAGGCGAAAACTCAATGGCGGATTCAAGCTCAACACAAAGTTAAACGCGCGGAAGGCCAGACGCAACGAGCTCCACAGCCTTATCTATTACAATGAAACACCCAGGAAAACTGCGTTCAGATATATACAGAAAATAATATAAGGATTTATTATTTATAAAAGCAAGACAGGAAAAAGCACGTGCCGGTAAATCTAATATCCTAAATCGGGACGTCCCCACACGACTGATATCAAACACAAAACGAGGGAGATGAATTACGAAAAGAACACGTCACGTCGTTCAAAATGTACGCGGATGCGGGCTTATCTGGTCTTTCGTCGTCTTTGTGGCTGCCGTCCAACACCGCTCCTTTCGGCCCGATCGCACACCTCGCTCCAAGTTCCACGGCCCTCTGCGTCCGCCTCCAAGCGCCACCAGGCCTCGTCGGTCCAACGGCCCACACACACCACGAGCTCCTTTGCTCCAACGGTCCAACGCAGGGCTGCACGAAGCAACCAAAACCAAGTGCCAACTGCCAACTGCAACGAGCTGTGGTCACGAACTGTAGAAAATGGCACGAACCGTCAACTGCCACGAGCTCTCACTTCTCTCAACTGCGACTCCGGTACCGAACTGGGACTCTCTTAAAATGGCGTCCGACCGACGCATATATCTCTCCCCGATGACGTCACATTGGCGCACTCCTCAGCCAATCATAGCCTCCCAACTCGCCGGCTCGCCCAGGTCACGCCCTCTGGCGACATCGCTCCACTCCCCCGTTCCCAACCCCGCGGTCCTGGTGGCATAACACGTGGCAGGCGAGGTTTGTAGGCCTTGGAGGTGTAAACGGTGGCGGTCAATTGTGGCGGTGTTTTTGGCCTGGTTTCCTGTCCATGTGTTCCGAAGTCATTGTCAGGGAAAGGAATTATTTAATGTTGCGCTAAGGACCTATCTAACGTTTATGTGGTTTGCAGTGCCATAATGGACAAAGGTTTGACTACTAGGTGAAACTCACAGGGGCGTTACCTTTAATCCCTCACTATTTAACACTCGAACCTCCAGGTAGATCCACAATCATACATCTTACCCCGACAAACGCCTAAACATCAAGAACTTATTACATGTAGAGTCCCTGTCACGACAGCCGAATACCTACCTATTCAGATCTACCTAGCTCTAGATGTTGCTCTACCAAATTCATAACAATATCATGGGTGAGAATTTGTGATGATAAATGATGGAGGTGCACTGCGAGCTTGAACACCTGGAGGGAAGAGAATAAAGAAGAACATCCTCTGGAAGGAGTTTCCATAGATGGGAGAAGTGAGGAATATAAGAGGTGAGGTGTGCAGTCAGTCTGGATTTTGGAAGATTAACCAAGAGGGACTTACTGGAACTGACTGGAAGAACATGTGCGTCCTGGAGTTTCTGGGGAGGAGCGGAGGATTGAGAGAGCAGAGGTAGCCATGTTGGAGAATACAAACAACATGCATTTTAAGGCCATTTTCCCTGCTAGAGCGGGGGTTAGCCTTGCGGTCCCCATGACAATCTTCTCCATCTTGCCCTATTTTCTGCATCTCTCCTTGTTAACCCCCTTGCCCGCATTTCTTCTTCCACCATCTTTAGCCAAGTCTTTCTCGGTCTTCCCCGTCCTCTACTTCCTTCGACATTCATTTCCATCACTCTTCTCAACCAGTCACTTTCATCCTTCCTCAACACATGACCAAACCATCTCAACCTGTTCCTCTTCACAGCATCAATCACAGGCTCTATTCCCATCATTTTTCGCAATTCATCATTTGTCTTCCTCTCTCTCAACGATACTCCGCACATCCATTGAACCATTCGCATTTCCACCCTTTCCAACCTTCGTTGCTGCTCTACGATCATTACCCATGTCTCGCTCCCATAAATCATAACACTTCTCACACATGCAGCATACACCTTTCCCTTCAGCTTCAACGACACTCCCCTCCTCATCAGCATGCCACTCAGTTCCTGAAACTTCTTCCATGCACTTCTCACTCGAGCAACCGTTGCCGAGTCTGATCCACCTTCTCCATTCAGTAATAGGATATATAGGAGAATATATGGAGAATATACCGGAGAAAACGGAATAGACACCGACCGGCCTGCGGTGCGAGAGCAGCAGACATCTTGCTTCGACATCATCAGGAAGATTCCAATAATTTCGAGAGTTTGAGATTCCATGGAATCCAGAGGAGACAAATGTGAAGTTAGAAGGTGATGGGAGGGACGTGTGTGGTCAGCAACCAATATCTGAGAGCAGAACTCCATTAATCTATGGACAAAGGTCGCGTTCACTGTGATTAGCTCTGATTTACCAAGGAAAGACTTGGATCGACGGAGCATTCCCAATTTGCAGTTTCTGGGACCAGCTTTGCTCCTTGGTCATCCCAGGAAAGCACAAGGCTTATTGCGAGGCTGAGAAGTTCAAGACATTGAACCTCTTACAATGGATGGCCATGGTCATCGATAGGTGAGTGAGTTTGACAATCGTTCAGGAGAAATTGGGTGAGACCGAGATTCTCCATGATTGAAGGACATGTTCCATTTCGTTTGGCGGTTGTTGCAACATGACTGACGTTACAATTTATTCGCTGCCGTCTGGGGATTCCTTCCTCACGTGATGACGATCCTTTAACTTTGTGACATCGTATCCAGGTATGTCGTCACAATTGTGTTGACATGATTGATGATGACTTCAGGTACCACAAGTCCTGTTTGTGTTCAAATATGACAAAGTCTCACCTGCAGATGAAACACACCTGTGATCCAGTACATGATGATGCTCTGCAGTGGTTCACCTTTTACAAAGATGGTAACTTATCTGAAGATCCGAACATTATCATCTTTCTGAGTTCACTTCACCACAAATACAGGTGCTGGTTGTCCGTACCTGGTATAGTGAATACCACTTTATACAGGTGCTCCATTCTCAAAAAGAAACTACCTGTGAGTCCTCCGGTAAGTCATCACGCACGTTATTAAATGGCGATGTTCTAGCTGTGTTTGCATTGGATGGAAGAGATTTCCACGAAGATTGAGGATTAAAACCTCCATGGGAAACGATGAGAACCTGACGTTTTGGGTGTGAACCCTTCATCGGAGAAAAAGAGATCATAAAGGTCACCTGGCCATATTTCCCGCTGTGTGATATCAGATGAACGTTCTATTAATTCCATCCATGGTTCCACATTCTACCTGTGATCCAATCCAAACCCACTCTTACCTTCACGATTAATACTCGTTAATAGGGAGGAGGGGGAAAACGGCAGGGGGATGGGGGGCAGGAGGACAAAGTTATCCTGGGGGAAGAGTGTTTTAACCTCAACTATGCCCTGAGGCGCGTGCGATTTGGTCTCTTCCGAAGACAGAAGCCTCTTCCGGAAGATTGCTTTGCGCCGAATAGGCAAAAGAGAAGCAAGATGGCGGCCAAACATGTATTACTCACGCTCATGATGGAAGAATTAGACAAAGATGGCACGACATCACAAGTTGATGCAAATATCCAGATTGTGTTTTCACTTGCAAGTTTTGCTGCGTAAGTATAACCTCTTCTCTTCCGCCTCTTCTTCCTCTTCCTCTTCTAACCGCCTCTTCTGCTGGATAATGGGAAGAGGCAGAAGAGCTTCCGAGAAGAGAAGCGTTCAAATCGAACGACCGGAAGAGAGCTCTTCTGCTTCCAGAAGTGCAAATCGCACGCGCCTCAGGTGAAAAAAAGGACTTGTAATACCCTCTGTCGCCACCACCAGGTGGTGGCGCTACATGGTACACATTTACATAGAGAGGATGACATGATGGTACCCCTCCCCCCCCCCCAGCCCCCATACCATCCCCCCCAGTGAGGCCGCGTCCATGTTATCCCCCACATCTTCAATATTAACCCCCACACAAAGATGTATTTGTACCCCGAATTTGGAGTTTGTTTGACGACATTAGTCCCGTTCACGTGATCTGCTGGAACTGCCTGTACATTTCTCCCTTCAATCTCCATCATGATCACTTGATAAACATTGGTTGTACCTGTGATCGATACAATAGATCTTCATATTGGTTGTACCTGTGATCAATACAATAGATTTTAACATTGTTTTTTTTTTTTTGTTTTTTTTTTGGTATACTGAATTGAGGCTCGTGAAAGAGCTAACATTTACTTCACAAACAAATCAACCAAACAAAATATATAAAAAGAGGGAGCGGAAGACAAGATGGGGAGAGAAGGGGAAGCACACAAACACAACATTTTAGAGCAGGGAGATGTGTGGAAGGGAAAGGGCTTGGGGGGAGGAGGCGTGGGAAGGGGGGGGGGGGGAGGGAGAAGTATAAAACACAAGGACACCAAAGACTTCCAGGACAGAAGTTGGTATTTCAAAAAAGTGGAATTGGGGTGAAATTAGCGAGGGTAGAAAAGTTCAAGGTTTTGCATGGGGGAAGATATGAGATGGTGGTGAACAGCTGTTTTAAAGACCTGGAGGGTGGAGTGGGATTGAAGAGAGTGAAGGAGTTTGTTCCAGAGGCGGGATAAAAGAGGAATGAAGGAGTGAAGGTGAGCAGAGAGTCTTGATTTTGGCAGTTTAACCATAAGAGGGTTGCAGGCAGATCTTGTGCAACCTGTAGGAATATTTGCGGGACAGAGCCCAGAGAGAGCTGGGGGGGGCAAGGCCAGAGAGGAGTCGGTAGAAGACGGAAAGACCACCAACCTGCCTGCGGTGAGTGAGTGAGAGGCCCTTGGAGTTAGCTTCATCACGGGAGATTCCAATGATTCTGAATGCTTTGGTTACAACAGCGTGAAGACGAGCTAGGTGTGAGGCAGGAGCACCAGCCCAGAGGGGAGAGCAGTATTCCATTGAGCTGCGGATGAAAGCCTTGTATGTGGTGAGGAGCTTAGGTGTGCCAAGGAAGGACTTCGCACGACAGAGGATGCCCAGTCTGTGACTGGCTTTGGAGGCCAGATTTGAAATGTGGTTTTCCCAGGAAAGATCATGGCAGATAGTGAGACCCAAAAGCTTGAGTGACAGAACTTCTTGGAGAGGATTATTCAGAAAGTGGATGGGAGGGTTGTCCAGTCGGTCTTTTCGGAGAGACATCGTAAGAGTGTGGGATTTGTCAGGATTGAAAGACATGTTCCACTTGTTTGAACAGTCTGTGATTTTGTCCAGGTCTGCAGAGAGTGAAGATGCTGCAGACTGCCGATCTGAGGGATGAAGAATGGAGCGACAGAGAGTAGAGTCATCAGCAAAGAGATAGAGAGGATTTTCAAGAGAGTCAGAGAGATCATTGATGAAGGATGAAGACCAGAAAAAGCACAGGGCCCAGAACACTGCCTTGGGGAACTCCAGCCTGAACAGGAAGAGGAGATGATAGAAACCCATTCAGGGCCACACGTTGACTACGACTAGAGAGGAAGTCCGCCAGCCATGCGTGGAGATTTCCATGGATACCAAAGGAGGAGAGTTTGGTGAGCAGAGCGGGGTGCCAGACCGTATCGAAGGCACGTGATATGTCAAGGGAGACAGCTCTAATTTCCTGTTTGGCATTGAGGACCTCCATCCATTGTTGAGAAAGAAGAAGCAGCATGTCCAGAGTGGAGTGACCAGGTCTGAAACCAAATTGATGATCAGAGATCAAGCCATTGGAGAAGAGGAAAGATTTCATATCTGAAGCAATGATGGATTCCATGACTTTGCTGATAATTGGGAGAAGGCTGATTGGTCTGTAGTTGCTGGGATCTGTTTTTGCACCTTTTTTGTGCAAAGCGGTGATGTTGGCAGATATCCAAGCAGATGGAAGATGACCTTGAGCAAAAGAGAGGGTGAAGAGAACAGAGAGAGTGAAAGAGCGGAAGAACAGGATTTTAGGACCCGTGGGCTGATGCCGTCAGGTCCAGTTGCAGAATCAGAGTCGAGGGTTGACAGAAACTTTTCCACCTTGTCAGGAGGAAAGGACACGGAGTCCAGGAGCAGCTGGGTATGACTGGGTACAGAGAGGGATGGGTTTGGGACACAAGATTTAGAGGCAAACACAGAGTTGAGGCATTCAGCTTTTTCACGTGCAGAGTCAGCCGTGTGGCCATTTGAGGTGAGGGAGGGGATGGAGGGGGAACAAACACCAGAAACAGATTTGACCAGACGCCACCAGGATTTGGAAGAGAGAGACAGATAAGATAGTTCGGTCCTGAGAACGGAACGTTGTACCTGTGATCGATACAATAGATCTTCACGTTGGTTGTACCTGTGATCGATACAAAGATCTTCATATTGGTTGTACCTGTGATAGATACAATATATCTTCATATTGGTTGTACCTGTGATCGATACAATAGATCTTCACATTGGTTGTACCTGTGATCGATGGAATAGATCTTCACATTGATTGTACCTGTGATCGATAGAATAGATCTTCACATTGATTGTACCTGTGATTGGTAGAATAGATCTTCACATTGGTTGTACCTGTGATGGGTATGATAATCTTCACATTGATTGTACATGTGATTGATAGAATAGATCTTCACATCGGTTGTACCTGTGGTTGATTGACAATTATTTGTTTTTATTGATCACCCTCTCTGATCCATTTCCTTCACTTATCGTCGTTTCCAAGATGGACGATGCCGGTTTGATATTTCGGTTTTAGATGCCGGTTTGAGTCCCACTTCTGACCCCAAAGGTAAACTCACACGTCAGGTTCAAAATATTTCATATCTCGAAAGATATCGATTAATATTCCGTGTTAATTTATATAAAAGAGTTTGTAAGATCCTGATTTATATCTGATCGATCTGAGTAGTTACATTCAAATTCCCTTTGATGTTCCTCGTCTTGTTATCCCAAGGTTTGTGCCGTTTACCTGACGGATTCACCTGGGGATCAATTTCAAGAAAAAAAAATTCAGATAAAAAGGGAATTTTCAATAAATACAACAAATAGTTCAGTATTATGAGGTACACTGGTAGTCGGGTCTCCCAACATCGGGGGCAGGAGGATGGGGGTACGGGGGGGAGGGGAAAGAGGTGATTTATTGGAATTAATTTTTTTAAAAACCCTCCACATGGGATTCAGGTACATATTAATACAACAAACAACAACAGGCATTTTAAGGCCATTTTCCCTGCAAGAGTGGGGGTTAGTCCTGCGGTCCCCAGGTAGATATTAATAAAATATTATATTCAACTACCACTACTAAACTCGAGTTTTAAAAGTTATCTTTGAATGAAACGAACATTTGAAGAAGAATCCAAATTGTATGGTGAGGAGAGTGAAGAGTTCGGGTTAATGTTAATTTCACTTTAAATGAGATAAACAATGAACTTATCTAATTATATAAACTTTATTTTAATATAAACATTAATCAGTAATAACATCGTCATGAACAGGTAAATGATTTGATTGATTTGAACCAAAATAACCAGATCAGTTCGGGATGAAAGTTTATTTCACTAAATGTACAAAATGAACGGAATCAACCCAAACCCCAAGAGCGGGTTTAACGGGGTCCATGAAGTTCCCCCTGAACACGTGCAGGACCCGCGAGTCCCCAAAACACGCCAACTCTCCCGCCTCGCAATCTAAGAAGAACCCAAACCGTTCAGGATCCCCCGGCACGGACAGGTCGGTACGTTGATCGTTGTGACATGCGGAGTATTTGTTATTATATTTATATATACACCAAGACTCAGGATTCAGTCCCAACATGCTCTCTTCTCCTTTTCTCACCATTGAGTTTAAACAGATTCCCATTCCCCACCAACGACTCGTCCTCACATCGACCTCCCAGTAATGACGACCCGAGGAGAAACTCTCACGGGAAACAACTTGTGACCAATAATCAAACCGATCAGGATGTTCCGGGTACTGAATCTCAGTCCTGGTGAGAGTCGCTGTCCTGAGATCCCCGGAGATCTTGATCTCTGGATGTGCAGAGTTTGGGTCCAGACTTGGGGTCCGTCCATCTGAGGACACGACACAGTGTTAGACAAATGGACAAAAATACAAATACATGTCTCTTTTTATAAACTTTGGGAATCACATTTATCACAAAAAAACAACTTTTATTTCAATTGTTTTAATTTATTTACTTCACTTCCAACACCTTAATTTATTTATTTACTTTACCACCAACAACTTCGAGGGGGAGGATCGGGAGGAGAGAAGACGAGGGAGGAGGTGTGTGAGAGTGAGGAGAGAGGATGAGGAGGGAAGGATGAATATCCGGCAGATGTGACGCCGTTTAACGGGACGATGCGCACATTGGTGAAACACCAGGATGAGAGTCTATAGCTCGGTCGGGATTCAAACCCAGGTTAGACACCTTAGAGCGAGTGTGGATACCTCTCGGGCATCGTGCTTGTCCCGTTGCTTTAATTCTCCAATTTATTTTGCCTTCCATCCAATTCCGGAGATATCCCCATGGAGCAGCGAGCCACCGTATCACCATGGAAACCAAGTGGCTTCAGCACTTGACGCGTTCGTTGTTTTACATGTATATTTTTTTATTGATATAATAATTATAACTATACTAATACAATGAAAGCAGATCGCACGAAAAGGGGGGAAATAAGACATTTATAGCAGGTGAGGCACCGCCCGAGGCACTGCACATTGCCGCAGACCCCAACAAAGGCATGTGCAGGGGGGAGTTTGAAGAAGAAGAATTATCAGAAGCAGATTGTTTCTCTGTCATATTTTCCAAGTTTAAATAAAGTTTCTCGTGAGTTTAAAGAAGATCTGGGCGGTGTATGTTGCCACAAACACGGGGAAAATCAAATTTGTTGTTTTTAGCTCAGATGGAATGAAGTTCAGGTAAGCTGATGCGACGGCGCGTCCATCAATCCGTCTGTAAAAACATTTGCAATTTCTTCTCCGAAACCGCTGATGGGATTGTGACCAAATTTGGCACAAATGATATTTGTTATGTTGTGACTAAAATTTGTTCACAGCATTAAAAACATCCAATCCAAAGTGGATCCAGGTTTGACCCACCAAATCGCCTTTGCCTCTGAATCGACACACACTATTTTGATGATGAAACGTCACCACAACCTTCATCACCCATGATGTACCAAAATTTGTTCACGGCATTCAAAAAACGGTGGGGAGAGGGGGGGTTTGCCTCCCAAAATAAGTATTTTTTGTTTGTTTGTTTGTTTAAAGCCTTATGATTATGATAGTATGATTCTACATGCTGCCCTGTCTTCGAGCAACCATTGAAATTGGTTTAAAACACATTTAGTCAGTGTATTCTCTTGATTATTCCACCAGGTGAGCGTCCATATGTTTTATGTTGACTATAATACTCGACCTGTCGCTTCGCTGACAGAAATACCAATCTTTGCTGCGATGGCTAAGCTATGGGGGAAGAAAAAAAAGGATTCCTGGGAGATCCTTCTCTCCGTGCAGGGATAACCAAAGTCACGTGTTGGCATTTGCAGTTTTGACACGCATGTACCCATAAATTATCTATATATATAAAAAACAGTTTGTGTGTGTGTAATGTTACCGATGGACTCCTAAACGGAGAGGCTCACGTGCTTGATATTTGGCATAGTCATGGCCATTGAGCCTGGGAAGAACATGGCCGACCTAAAAAAAATTATTTCATAATATTTTTTTTACAATATTTTTACGTCAGCACATTTCAGTGAGGAATATTATGCACGGAATCTGACCGGTGGCAGAACAGCGCGCTGATTCGCTCAGAGCGATCACGTGATGTTCCTTGCCGCCATTAACTCAGTTACGCGTTCGCACGTATTTCAGAGCGAAAAGCGATTGCGTTTTTTCACATTTCAGCGAGGAACATTGCCATTCACACCACATAGGTTTTTTTTTCTTTCATCTTTACGAGATCCATATTTTTTATTCATATTTACCTCAGCGCATTTCAGCGAGGAATATTATACACGGAATCTGATCAGGTGGCAGAGCAGCGCGCTGATTCGCTCAGAGCGATCACGTGATGCTCCTTGCCGCCATAAACTCACAGTTACGCGTTCACACGTAATTCACACGTTCAAAACAAACGAGATCTGCGAAGCGAGTTGGTCGAGTCGTGCTAACTAAGATGGCGACACGCGGCTTCACTTTTCACGGAGTATGAGCATTCTATATATTTTCAATTCAGTGCGCCCGACTCGCTCACGTACTTGATTTGTGGCATAGACATGGCCATTGGGCCTTCACGGTGTAATTTGTGCGAGGCTTTTGTCCGAGTGAGCTTGAGTCGAGAGGGCGAATGTACGGGTTGGGAATGTACGGGTCTCCCTTCCCCCGCCTGACATCGCCAGTACTGGAGGGCGTCACAGGATCGGTGAGTCTCCAAAATCCGCTTCGTGCTGTTGCGAAGATGCAGGACGATGTTGCGATTGTTGTGCTGCTCTCTGACCATGAGAACTGCAACGTCATTGTTGACTGGCCCTCCCATTCTCTCCCCCTTCCCCCTCCCCCTCCCCCTCCCCCGTTCTCCCTCCCACTCCCCCCCTCCCCCTCCCCCTCCCCCCTCTCCTCCCCTCCCCCCATTCCCCTCCCCTCCCCTTCCCCCTCTCCTCCCCTCCCCCGCCCGGCAATGCCGGGTACTTCTGCTAGTTTTTAATAAACTAGAACAATGCGACTGTGTCGCCAATATGCCTCCGCATAGCCCCGCAATGGGTAGATGCCATCGTTCGCTGTCCTAACAATAAACAAATTTGATTTAAATCCCTTCAGCTGTTTTCAAGTATCACATTTCTACCCGACATGACGGGTTTCACATCGATCGGTGAAGCAGTTTCAGAGACGGTATTTTTTTTTAATATCAGCTTTCAAGCCAATATGGTTGCCATATCACATGACATATGACCTTAAAAAATGTACATGTATGGGTCTGCATATGTATGGGTAGGGGATCACGTTTGTGAAGTTTCGTGTTAATCGGATAAGGTTCCTTTTTCTATCCAGTATGGCTGCCAAACCACGTGACCTACAACATCACCATTTTCAAACTATATGCAACAGTGCTGTTAGATAATTGTAAAATTTTGCATCGATAGGGTGAGCGGTTTCAGAAATATAATTATTTAATATTTTCCTTCAATCCAATATGGTTGCCAAACCATGTGACCTATGATGTCATAAATGTAATATTTCAATACGAGTGGGTCATAGATCATGTGCATGCAATTTCAGATTTTTAGGAAAAGGAATTCGATTAAAACATTTTTGGCTGGTATACCACTTCACCCATGATGTCACCATTTTCATGCTTTTGTTCCCCATTGGGAGTAGTTGACAACGTGCCAAGTTTCAAATTTTTCCATTCAGCGGTTTCCGAGAAAAACACACACACAAAAACACAAACGCACACGCACAAACACACACGCACACTCATTTGGGTCTTCGGAGTCTTTTGGGTCTCCGGTGTCTTTTGGGTCTCCGGTGTCTTTTGGGTCTCCAGTGTCTTTTGGGTCTCCGGTGTCTTTTGGGTCTCCGGTGTCTTTTGGGTCTCCGGTGTCTTTTGGGTCTCCGGTGTCTTTTGGGTCTCCGGTGTCTTTTGGGTCTCCGGTGTCTTTTGGGTCTTCGGTGTCTTTTGGGTCTTCGGTGTCTTTTGGGTCTTCGGTGTCTTTTGGGTCTTCGGTGTCTTTTGGGTCTTCGGTGTCTTCAGGGGATTTTTGGTCATAATTGTCTTTTGGTTCCTCTGGCCTTGAAAGGTCTTTGGGTCTTTTGGGTCTTCAGTGTCTTCAGGGAATTTTGGGTCTTAATGGTCTTTTGGTTCCTCTCGTCTTTAAGGGTATTTGGTTTTTTTGGGGTCTTCGGAGTCTTTTGGGTCTTCGGGGTCTTTTGAGTCTTCGGGGTCTTTTGGGTCTTCAGAGCCATTTGGGTCTTCAGGGTAATTTGAGCCTCAGGGCCTTCAAGGGTATTTTGGGTCTTTGGGGTGTTTTGGGTCTTCACGGGTCTTGGGGGCATTAAAGGCTCGTCAAATGTCTGAGGGGTCTCAGCAGTCTAAATGTAATTAAGAGGGTTAATTAAGAAGGTGTTAATTTTATTTGAAGAAGAAGTTTTCGTCACATATAAACAAACATACTGTTATGTCGGTAGGGTCGAGGAATATCTAGAGTCAGGTAGATCTGAATAGGTAACATGCTTCGTCTGTCGCGGCAGGGAATCAACGCTGTAATAAGTTCATAAGCGGGTTGTCGGGTAAGAATATACCTGTGAACATACCAGGATGTTCGTGTGCTCGGTAGTGATAGGGATTAGAGATAACAGCCCCTGTGTGTCACACCTGGTAATCAAACCTTTGTCCCTTATGGCAATGCATACCCATATAAACACTGAGACAGGCCCTGTAGTGCACACATTAATCTATCTATAATTCCAGTAATCTCTGTATGTCTGTATGTCTGTATGTCTGTGGGTCTGTGTGTCTGTGACCGCTGTTTCTCGACAACCACGGGTCCGATATACTTTAAACTTGCCAGGTATATTGCTGGGGACCCGAGGATGTGCCTTTTCAAGGTTTCATATTAATCGGACAAGTAGTTACCGAGCTATGGCGATTTAGCCGTTCGCCGTTCACTTTGGCGCTAGCGAATGGACCAAATCATTTCATGTAAATAGAGGGGGGGGGGGGGTTCTGTGGTCGTTACTGGCTTTGCGAATGGACCAAACCATTTCATGTAAATAGAGGGGGGGGATATAATTTTAGATATATATATAGTACGGGCATGCCCTAGGAAGTACGGGCATGTACGGGCATATATATATAGAAGTACGGGCATATATATATAGTACGGGCATGCCCTAGTTAATTAAATTCCCTTCCCTGACAATGACTTTGGAAGAAAACGGACAGGAAACCAGGCCAGGACACCGCCGATGATGGCTGCCGCCAGTCGCATCATGAACTTGCATAGCAAACATGCCCAGGAGGTTGTGATTGGAAGGCGCTGATTGGGTGGTGCGCCAAGGCTGACGTCGTAACCCAGGTTATATAAGGGTGCGCCGAACGACATTTTCCCTCTTGCGCAGCTAGAACCCTTGCGCTCTCTGGCTGTCTCGGCGTGTTTGAAGCTCTTGTGCTTATTCTTGGTCTTGAGAGGTCCTGGTGGTCGTTGGCTTGCCATCTGCATGGTGCTTGGAGCGGTGCTCGATGCTTGTCCTTGGAGCGGTGCTCGGTGCTTGTGCAGGAGCGGGGCTCGGTGCTGTGAACGGGCAGGACCTTGTGTGCGAATGGAGAGGGCGTTGGCTTGGGCCTTTGCGGGGATGTGGTGCTGGAGCGAGGAACCTCGTGGTGTGCAGCGGAGCTTGGAGCCGCATGGGGACAAGACAACGGACAGTTAGGACGCACCACATTTTACATTACATAACGAACGTTTTTCTTTTGGTTATTCATTTTCCTGTGTCTTGTTTTTGAAGTGAGGTGTGTGAGATCCCAACTTAGGCTCTTTATTTGATTACCGTCACGTTTCATTGTCTCGGGTTCCGGAATAAACGTGTTTATTTTTGTAAATTATAATTCGGTGTCGAGTACATTAATTTCCCTGCAGCTGCCGTCAGTTCACTGAAGATAAGCGCTTTTGCCACAGCTTCCACTTCCCTTCTTCCTCCCGCGTTTTATAGCCGAATCCGTGTTTGGTCGTCGCCTCCAGTAAATCCGTTCTGGTCCATCCGCGGTCCCTGGTCTAAACCGGAAGGGTCCGCGTGACAACTGGTAGTCAGGAGTGGGATTGAATCCTGTAGTAAATTTGGTGTCAAGAGAGGATCTGGGCCCGTCAGACAAATTTTATTGTCCGCGGCGAGACATCGACACGGTCGGGCGTACATCGCGCCCGACATTTGGACGAAAAATTATCGTAGTCCGAAGCGATAAATTGTATAGTCGATTGGGCTTGCACGACGCGAAAGGTGCGTCATTAAATTTAGATCGACATCTGAGGTAGAAGCCGCGCGGGAAAGCGACCTCCTCTCCTCGGATGGAAGAGGTGAGCAGTATGGAGGAAAGGAGAATGGAAGATGCGGGAAGCATTGGGGGTGAGTCGGACGTAGCTGTGGTGGAGCGTAGTGGTGGAACTTCCCCCGCCGGAGGGACGGCCCCCATGGACAGCCAGGCCTTAATGAAATTTATGTCGGAGTTAATAAATAGTAGCAGTGAGCGAACCAGTGCGGAATTGAAGGGAGAGATGAGGGGAATGAGTAGAGAGATGGGGGAAATGAAAAATGAATTAAAAGGAGAGATCGGAGAAATGAAAAATGAATTAAAGGGAATAGACAATGACATGAAGGGAATGAAAGGGGAATTGAAGGGAGACTTAAAGCGAATGATAAACAAAATGGATGCCAGGACGAGTGAGTTGGAGGAGGAACGAAAGAATGGTGCCGTTGGGGCCCAGGAGAAGCCAAGAGTGGCGGAAATTCAATCGGAATGGGGGGAAGCCAAATTGGGAATTGCACTGGGAATGGCAATGGAAGTAAATGGGGAGTGCCCACAGGTGAATGGGGAATGCGTACAGGTAGATGTGGAATGTGAAGAGGTGAATGGAGAATTAAATTGTAAGGGAGGATGTTGCCCACATCGTGGCCTGGAGGTTTATCAGGGCCGGGTGGATGTCACAACACCCCAACCGGGGGATTAATTTGGAATGGTGCAGCACCAGGGCGGTGGTGCAGAGCGAGAGGGGGTATCATTATCGGGGGTCCGGCTAATAGAGCCGGACTGGGTATTTATTGGGGAAGACCTGTCAGGGCCACACATTATTGATGGGGATGATGAGCATGATGTGATCAGCGGCTGGGGACATGGGACAGTCCCATGGAGGACAAGGTTGACCAGGCCGAAAGGAGTTTGGGGGATGAGGTGAGTCGGTCCGAGGATGTGGTTGAAGTGACCGAGGGGACCCTCACCGTACACTACGATTTGGTAATGGAGGCTCCAAAATTACAGAACCAGTTGGGCGAGTTTGTTGGCTCCGGGCTGAATTCGGACAGAGAGGGATCGGGAGATAGTGCCTCCGACAATTTGGTCCCCGTAAGGAATGTGGACCAGCTGCAGGGAGGGGCAGAACAACCTGAGGGAGTCGTTACCTGCAACTGTGGTTTGGCACAGGTGGTGAGAAATTTTAAAAGAAAAAAGAAAATTACATTTAAATGGGAAATTCATTTGGAGCAGCCTTGGTTGGAGTTGGTCCCCGGGCTGCGGGATTTGGACCAGGAGAGGTCATTGTGGATGGCCTCGGGCAAAAGTTGCCCCTTTCAAAATTTGGGTATGCCAGCCAGCTGGGGGGCTGTGCTGGCGAGATTTGGACGTGGGGTCCAGCCTTGGGTGTCGAGGTACGACCTGGGCCCCACGGGTGGTCTGGTGGAGTGTGGCGTCCCTTGTCCATCGGGGCGCCGCCCGAGCTGATGGCTCGGGCCGACAGGGTCACCGGACCCTGGTGGGGGTTAAGACCTTCAGGGGGTGTCCGAGGTGGTTTCTCAAGCCTGGGATGGCATTTATTGAGGACCACTAGGGGGAGGTGTTGTGGGTCGCGCTTTGGTGGTGGCATAATGGACGGCCAACTTGGGCCTGATGTAGTGAACACCCGGGCATGCGGCCTGACACCCTCCTCCTGAGACTCTAGGACAGCCAGCATGTGGTGACCTGCCATGCTGTGCTATGGACGTGGGTCGAACCGAATGGACAGGAATGAGATAGCCCACCGGCCAACTATTGGGGCATCTGTGGAACGTGATGGTGTTAGAGTGACCTTCCACAGATGTTCCGTTATGATTTATGGACTCTCGGTTTGGGAAGAGAGCCATGGGGTTAATGTGATCGGGAATGTGTAACGAGCCGAGCATATGGGCCATGCTCGGCTGGCATGTGTATGGCAAAGCATCGTTCTTTGGTGAAATGAGTGAATTGTGAAAAATGTTAGACATGGGTAATCTGTGGGTTAGATGCAAATTTAAGGGTGAATTTTGAAATGTCATGGTGGTCACTGACAGTTGTGACACCATTATTGATCCAGGTGTGTAGACCAAAGTGTTGGAGGCTGTGATAAAATTGACAGGGTAGCAGGACACAGCTTTCAACTGGTTGCGGGGGCAACTGTGCCGATATTTGGGACACGGGATCATGGGTATGGAGTTGGGGGTCTGGGAGTCAACGTGATGCTATGGGTGTCCGAGGTGTGTGGACCATGTCTTCTGGGTGGGTTTCCTGGTGGAGCATGGCTGTCGACTGGACCTTGGTGTGGTCAAGTGTGGGTGGGCACTGGAGGGCTGCAGTTCTATGGACTGGGGGGTGAGGGTGGCGCCGCACTGCGACCGTCTCCCCCAGGGCCGAGGTTGTGCGTGCGGTAGTGTTTGTGGCAGCAGGTGCTCACCACATTGGCCAGCTGGAGCTTATGCAGCTGTGTTCCTTGCAGGGGGGCCGAAGGATGGATGGTGGGGCGCACCCTTGTGGACACTCATGGGCCATGTTGGCGTTTTGACTGCTCACCTTGTCCCGATGACCCTTGCACAGTAGAGGTGTGGAGCTGTCGTAGCCACATGCAGTTGTGTAGTGATAATCACCGTTGGATGCGGATCCACATGCCTGCCAGGAAAGTGGGGACAAAAGAGAAATTTGGAAGAATTTGATTGGTCCAATGTGAAATTTTGGGATTTTGTGGGTGGATGGCACTTTGGACCTGACCAACCGGTAGTTACCTGCAAATCAAGGTAGAGGTAAGGCCTTGATGTTTACTGTCCCAGGCTTCAGGACCTGCTTATGGAAATTGGGGACAGGTAATTTGGAGTTGGGAGGCGGGTGAGAGTGATGACATGGCCGGTGAGGGGGATGGAATGTGTGCCACACAGTCTTGTGCATGGCGTTTGTGTTAGTGTTGTGGTGATGTGTTTTCATGTGGTCGTGAGTTTGGAAATGGAAACTGAGAATGAGTGGTGATTATTGTGTTGGAAATGGAGATGTATTGGTTAAATGTGAATGGGATTTCTCAATGGCAGGTCATGGCAACTTTTTGTAATGCAATCCATGGAAATATGTGAGAATTGAATGGCAGCGGGGGAGGAGATGTGTTTTGGGATCTTGTGGGTGGGGAAGGTGTGTGTGTGTCCGCAGGTACAGATCAGGCTCTGAGGAGCGATGCCTGCGCCACCCCGCCTCTGCGACAATTACCCCTGGCAGCCAGTGGTATCTGGAAATTGGGGCTCGTCGGTGGAGGGTCTGGTTGGGCGCCGTGGGGTAAAGGAGACCCCCGGCGACCCGTGGAGCTGCGCAGCAGCAGCAGTAGGCAATGGAGCCTGGTATGTGGAGACCCTCACTGGCGGGGTAACGGCGGAAAGGGCTGTTGGGCTGCCACGGGGCCAAGAGGTAAATGGGGGGGGGGGGGCAATTAACTTGTAAGTCGGTTGACTTGTGTTTGGGACTGCGGGCACCACAGCCTGAAGCGCCCCCACGATCTTAGTTGTGCGGTACCTCCCCGCTGCCTAGAGAGAAATGCACACATGAATATGACATCAATACCATGGTCCTGCTGGGCGGGGGGGGGGGTGGGGGGGGGGAATGTAATCAGTGTGTGCTTTGTAATGATTTTGGATGATGATTTATGGAATGATAATGAGTGGTTAAGGGGTTTGTGTTGAATGAATGTGGGCGAAATCCACCGAGCCATGTCACTTACCTGTAACACCTGAACAGGGCCCACGGAAATTTAGGGGTGCATTGGGATGGCCCCGCAGGTCAGGTTGTGTCTTGTGGCATCCACCGGGGGATGCGGTCTACAGACCAGGGTATGTACAAATGTTTTATAGAGTTTTGAATTTTTGAATAAGGCTAAGGGTTGTGGTGAAGTAGATTTTATGTGATGTTTGTTTCCTCCCTCCGCAGGAACAACGAATATTTGAAATGTACATATTTGATTGCATGATTGTTAAGGGGATTAGCATGTTAAGGAGAACAGGTAGGAATTCCGACTCACTTCCCACAGCCCTCCTGCTTTATTTCGTCGGCTAAGTAAGTGTGAGACAGAGTGTTAAGACTGCAATGGTAGCGACTGCAGTGAACCTAACAGGAGCTATGGTTCCAGGGGGGGGGGGGGGGGTGGGGGAGGGAGGGTTGGGTGGGGGCTGTGTTATGTCAGTAGGGTAGAGGAATATCTAGAGTCAGGTAGATCTGAATAGGTAACATGCTTCGTCTGTCACGTTAGTGAATCAACCCTGTAATAAGTTGTGTGTTCTAGGCGGGTTGTCGGGTAAGAGTATACCTGTGAACATACCAGGATGTTCGTGTGCTAGGTAGTGATAGGTATTGGAGATAACAGCCCCTGTGTGTCACACCTGGTAATCAAACCTTTTTCCCTTATGGCAATGCATACCCATATAAACACTTAGACAGGCCCTGTCGTGCACACATTATTTAAATGCCCTTCCCTGACAATGACTTTGGAAGAAAACGGACAGGAAACCAGGCCAGGACACCGCCGATGATGGCTGCCGCCGGTCGCATCACGAACTTGCATAGCGTCATGCCCAGGAGGTTGTGATTGGAAGGCGCTGATTGGGTGGCGCGCCAAGGCTGATGTCGTAACCCAGTTTATATAAAGGGCGCACCGAACGACATTTTCCCTCTTGCGCAGCTCGAACCCTTGCGCTCTCTGGCTGTCTTGGCGTGCTTGAAGCCTCTTGCGCAGCTCTAGCCCTTGTGCTCTCTGGCTGTCTCGACGTGTTTGAAGCTGTTGCGCTTATTCTTGGTCTTGAGAGGTCCTGGTGGTCGTTGGCTCGCCATCTGCGTGCTGCTTGGAGCGGTGCTCGGTGCTTGTGCTTGGAGCAGTGCTCGGTGCTTGTGCAGGAGCGGGGCTTGGTGCTGTGAACGGGGAGGGCGTTGGCTTGGGCCTTCGCGGTGCTGTGGTGCTGGAGCGAGGGACCTCGTGGTGTGCAGCGGAGCTCGGAGCCGCGTGGGGACAAGACGACGGACAGTTAGGACGCACCACATTTTACATTACATAACGAACATTTTTCTTTTGGTTATTCATTTTCCTGTGTCTTGTTTCTGAAGCGAGGTGTGTGGGATCCCAACTTAGGCTCTTTAATTGATTACCGTCGCTTTTCATTGTCTCGGGTTCCGGAATAAACGTGTTTATTTTTGTACATTCTAATTCAGTGTCGAGTACATTAATTTCCCTGCAGCTGCCGTCGGTTCGCTGAAGATAAGCGCTTTTGCCACAGCTTCCACTTCTCTTCTTCCTCCCGCATTTTATAGCTGAATCTGTGTTTGGTCGTCGCCTCCAGTAAATCCGTTCTGGTCCATCCGTGGTCCCTGGTCTTAACCGGAAGGGTCCGCGCGACAATACATAACGACATTCCGACATAACCCTATGTTTGCTCTATTATAATAAGAGATATGATTCCACAATGTTTGTTGATGTAAGATTTTTATATGAGAGATCTGGAAATATCTTACAAGTTCCTTCAGGATTGTAAATTTTATCTGGGATGAACGAGCAATTTATACCGGCTTATGTTTCAGAACGAATCAGTATTTATGAAGAAAGATCTAGTTCTGATTACATCGTTAGTGTGAGAGAGAGAAAGAGAAAGAGAGAAAGAGAAAGAGCGAGGGGAGAGAGCGAGGGGAGAGAGCGAGAGCGAGAGAGAGAGAGAGAGAGAGAGAGAGAGAGATGGACGTAGTGGGAGGGAGAGAGAGAGGAGGAGGATGGGTAAGGAGGGAGGAGGGGGGGGGGATGAAGAAAGGCCTTTAATCAGCAAACACAAGTTTGGACTCTCCCCTCCTCCTGGTTGGACATCGTTCAATGAAACAAACTTTGGGTCTTGTGACACTTGACAAGAGGGAAAATCGTGTTGGAAAATAACTACGTGGAATAGATTGAAGGAAAATATAAACAGGGAAATAAAACAGAAGAAAAAGGAAAGAATGAAAATGAGGAAATATGGAATTTTAAATAATCTGTAAATGGAGGGGAGGTAGAAGCCAGCCCTACCCATTTCCCTTCACTTCCAAAGTCTTCTCAGGTTGTTCTGATCCAGCTCAACCTCCTCCGGATGCTCCACCAGTCCTGTGGAAATGATTAAAGATGAACAAAAATTACAAGATGCGAAATTCTCTTATTTTTAAGTTTATGAAGATTAAAAAAATCTTTTTACCAAAAATCGAAATACAATAAACATGGGTGAAGAGAAAATGGACCTCCATTTTGTATCAAAATATATATAATTTTCATTGATTCATTGAGTAAATTTCACAACATTGTTCTTACACTTCCCTCCAATGAACTAAAATTGAGTGATCGCTAATTCGTTTTCTCCACAAGATAGAATGAATCTTTCGTTCTTCACTGGAATTGAACATCATACGATTCCAGGAATAAGTGAATGATTCAAGGTACACGTGAATGATTCCAGGAACATGTGAACAATTCAAGGTACATGCGAATGATTCAATGTGCATGCGAATGATTCAATGTGCATGCAATTGATTCAAGGTACACATGAATGATTCAAGGAACATGTGAATTATTTAAGGTACATGTGAATGATTCAATGTGCATGTGAATGATTTAGGGGAACATGTGAATGATTTTTGTTGATGTGGAATCTTCCTTGGTGAAATTAATCTGTTCATCGCTCCGTGATAGATGTGAAAAACTTATAGAAACTACCTGTGAAAACCACTACGTACAACGTACGTACCAGTGAAAAAATTATAGATTTAAAAATTCAATTTTACCAACTCAGTATTTTTAGCTCACCTGGACTTTAGTACGGTGAGCTTATGCAATTGAGCAGTTTCCGTAGGTAAATGAGTGAGTGAGTAAGTAAGTCTGTAAACACTTCAGTCATTATCGCTTGAAGCAAACAAAACTTTGATGAAACTTCGCCATAAGCTTCATCTGATGCCGAATGAAGGTGTATTGACAGCATCAAAATCTACGCTCATTAAGGGGAACTACGGGGGTTTCTGCCCCCCCCCCCCCAAATAGGTATTTGCTCTCTTCTCAAAAACTACACACGCAATTTTGATGAAACTTGATCACAACCTTCATCGCCCATGATGTACCAATGTTTGTTCACTGCATTAAAAATATCAGGATCTGAGGGGGTCTAGGGGGGGTTGAGCGACTGTTGCTCCTGATCCAGGTGAGCTTCTGGACTCACGGATTTTTTTTTTTATGTCTCCCTGGATTGACCCAATGATTTATCGATCCGAAATGGAAATGACTGAATTATTTTGTCCAGCCTTTCATAATGTTCATTGACGAATTGTTTTTATCAAAACCATGAAAAAATTATTTGAAGATGGAAGTGAGAACAACTCATTCACCTGACATGTTTCCACGTGACGCATCACTGTGTAATCAGTGTGAGTGTTTTATGTACAACACCTGGAAATATTAACGAAAAGTTTCTGATTCGTTTGTGATGTTCCGTGAACACTTCACAGTACAGAATTCATTTTAACAACTTTTACACAAAGATTCTCCACTTTGACAAACTATTACCATTACAGTTCATGAGAAGAATAAAACAGTGAATGAATGATCCGTAACATCGACTTGGATATTAGGTTTTGCACAAACACAGAGTTATTGTCCCGATTCTTCACAATCTGAACTCATGACCTCATTCACCTGTAAAATGTTTGTTCTCGGCACAAAATAAGTTTTCTCTTCCTCGCGGGCTGCAATTCCAGATTAGAATTTTGTGGATTTCATGTTATAAAGTTTTCAATCGATGAAAAATCATTAAAATACTGTTAGTCTTGTATTTCTGGTCCATAATATTTCGTTATCGCAACAAAATTAACTACAACATCATCCGGTAGAGAGCATAGCTCTGCCAGGATGAACAGGTTATGTTTTGTATCTACTGAAAGACCGGATCTGGATCCAGACCTGAATCAAAGTCGAATCAGCTTGTTATCGTCACCCAACCAACTCATTCACCAAATTTTGTCATAAGACATTCACAACTTTTTGAAATATCGTGGTGTACAGTATATCGTTTTTGGCCGCACTCTCAATGATGAGGAATCAATTAAAAATTATCTGCTCCAGATCTGGATTCGGATCCTCACCAAAATCGTATGAAATCGTCGATGTCACACACCCAACCTATCCACAAAATTCCGTCCGAATCCATCCACAACTTTTTGAGATACCCAGCTCACAGACAAACAAGTTTGCTGGACCCTCTGTTATTTACCATTTCCTCCATTATTGATCCCTCTGCTCTATTAGATCTCCAACCATCTCTAATTTATCGAGGATGAATCTCTTCTTGCAGTAACTCCTTCTAATCAAACTCCCAAAACCTCTACTTACCACAAATATCCGGTCTTTTATCCGATTTGTGGAACTGCTTTCGGGAGATGATTCAATCCAAATTTTCCTTCCAGGGACCTGAAGTACGTGTTACACCAGCATATTGTCAAGTCCGTGACCGATGAAAACCAGCCTTGGAGGGATAGCCGGTCAGTCTTTACTCCGAGGCAATCAAGCTGAAAATTGGCGGTACTTTTTGGCGCGCGTGAGACGGAACCAAAGTGCTTAACTTAGATGGCCACCACACGAGTTTTATTCCTCGAACCCAACACCATGCAAGCAAAACAACAAAGAAAATGCTCAGTAAGGAATTTAATGAAGTAAATCAAAGAACCAAAAATTAACGGCGAGGTAAAAACTAATATCCTAACTTGAGATGTCTCCACTCGGACACAAAAACAGCTACGGGAATGATTGAACGAAATAAAAGAAAATCCCCCCTTTTCTGCCGGCACACAGCTCTGGTCTCAACAAGCACTCTGGTGGGATCGGTCGAAGAGAGGACTGCGCGTCGAAGTGCCCAAACAATGGTGAAACCAAAGTGTTGAAAAACCACTTTTCACACTTGTGTTGGTGCAGGAAACCACTTTTGCACTTGTATTAGTGTGGAAAAAACACTTTTTGCATTTGTGATAGTGTTGAAAAACCACTTTTCGCACTTGTGTTAGTGTTGAAAAACCACTTTTCGCACTTGTGTTGGTGCAGGAAACCACACGAACAAGCACTCTGGTGGGATCGGTCGAAGAGAGGACTGTGCGTCGAAGCGCCCAAACAATGTGCCGTTCAATCACGCCAGCACACCAAGCCGTGTATCAGGCAGCCAAACGTCTCCAACTCGATCCTGGGCCAGCCAGCACAACATGGTCCCCAGCTCCCCCGGAGTGCACAGAGTCAAACAACAACCCTGACTCCAACGCTGCCAGGTTCTCTGGGCTCCGAACAGTTCTCCCCACAAGCACACACGAGAAAAGTGACTGCGCGCCACAAACCCAGGACCAGAGAGAGCAATTCTTCCTCCTCCATTCTCAAAGTCTCTTGATGACGTCAGCCTGACAATTCATGCACTACGGGGGTGGGGACTCACGGCCCTCTTGACCGCCCACCGATTCTCCACCTCGACTGGGCAGGGCTTTTTTCCTTAGTCGAGTGGTAGGGCGGGATTAATTGTCTCTTATGATTCCTTGGAGGCGGGGTTTACTTGTAGATCGTAATGTCCACGTACTGTAGGCATTTATGCTGGTAGTTGTGGTTTAATGGAGGGCTCGTTGTTGTTGTTTGCGCTCATTATCGCTTTCGCTTCTGGTTCCTCCAGCGAAGAAGCATCCTTCGAGCTCTCCATGTCATCAAAGTTAAGTATTTTCCCATTTGTGTCTTTGTCAAATTTCCACTCGTTAATTTATTGTGTACATGTTACTGTGTGTTTCTCGTTAGTCTTGGTTTGTAAATCGTGCAAACTTGTGTGTAATTAATTGTTTTCTGTTGGTACCGCGTGCACGGCCTAGTCCCTCGAGGCTTCCCTCCCCACGTCGGTGTTTTGTGAATATAAGTTCTTTCCTTCGCTGCATTGCTTTTTCTTTGATTTTCTTTTCTGCGCCTAACTCACCTGAACATCTTACCCTTTGTCTAACGTTTTAAATACAAACAAACACAAACAAAAACTATATATTTCCTTCTCTCCTCGCAGGCCCAGCCCACATGTGCTGTTGTCTCGCCCTGCCCCCTTTATCGCCTTTTCTTCCACCTCTTCCTTCCATCTCCAGCCGATACTCACCTTTCCAATTATAGTTTCCTCCATCTCATTTAACCCTTTCTCCTTTCTCCGATCCACGCCCTCAATTCAGGGACTTTTCCCATATCGTTTTTTCATGGTTTTTTTAAATATTATTCAAATATGTTTAAACTTTCCCCTGCAATTTTGTTCAGTGGTATATTACATCACGCTGTTTTTCTGCCAACTTAAAAGGCTTTTTTTTACAATTCCTCTTCAATTCATTCCATTAAAAATATATATTCAATCTCTACAGTCTTCCTTTCTACATTCTCGGAACTCACCTTCGTTCCACCCCTCCTCTATCGTTTTCAAACGGATCTCTGACTTCAAAATCAAAATAAAACCAGCTTGTAATAAGTGTTAGTTTGTCATTATTCGCCCACTTTCTGAACTCCCCCCTCACCCCTCCCCTCCAAAACTCCCATGTCACCCCTCCCCTCCAAAACTCCCGTCACCCCTCCCTTTCAATTTGCCCCCCGTTCCCCTCCCCTCCGAAACTCCCCTCTCCCACCTCCACTCCTAAACTCCCCCCTCACCCCTCCCCCCTCCCCTTCAAAACTACCCCACTCCCCCCGTCCCCCTCCTAAAGCTGCCTCCTCCCCACTTCCTCTCCCTTCCATCTCACACCTCCTCAAACCTTATACTTTGATCCCCCCCCCCACCCCCCTCAAACAACACCTCACTGTGTCTCATTGCATCACCATCAAACCCTTTGTCCTCCTCATCCTTCCGTTTCTCCCAGCTCTTTTGCAATCTCTGACATACTATCAACAGCCCTCCCTACCTCCCCCTTTCACCCCTCATCTTAGTGTACCCCTCCCTTGTTCTGTACCCGATGCCCCCCCCCCCTCTTCCTTAATGGTATGGACCTCAAACATCCGGGGCCTTCACTCAAACCCGATTGATCTCTCCATAGAGGTTGCTTCTGACAAATGAGACGTAATCTGCTGAACAGAAACTTTCCTCCTTCAAGATGTCTCTGATTCCTTAATATCTCTTCCTGGTTACTCCCTCCTTAATATCTCTTCCTAGTTAATAACTCTTCCTGGTACGATAGATGTGAGCCTCATCCTGGTGGTAGGGTTGCATACTGCTCTCTCATGCACAGATTTATCCTTTCTCATCTTCAGTTATCGTACCCTTCCTCCAATCCATGGTACACTGAAGCTTGTGGTGAAGCAGTTGCCATGAAACAACCTGCCTTTGCCTCATGGAAGGCTAATCCAACTGAAGGCAATCTCAGTTCCTTTCACAAAGCTCGAAACAAGTGTGTGTCCACCCTCCGGAGAGTCAAGAAACAATATCTCTCCACTATCAAGACTGAATGACATCAAACATGTCTCCCTCCTCCAAATCCTGGTGGTGTTTGGTCAAATCTGTTTCTGGTGTTTGTTCCTCTTCCATCCCCTCCCTTACCTCAAAAAGCTACACAGCTGACTCCGCACGTGAAAAAGGCGAATGCCTCAACTCTGTGTTTGCCTCAAAATGTTGTGTCCCAAACCCATCTCTCTCTGTGCCCACCTTTCCCAGTCGAACCCAGCTGCCCCAGGACTCTGTGTCCTTCTCTCCTGACAAGGTGGAGAGCTTTCTGTCAAACCTTGACTCTGATTCTGCAACTGGACCAGACGGCATCAGCCCACGGGTCCTAAAACCCTGCTCTGCCACTCTGTCTCAACCTCTCTCTGTTCTCTTCACCCTCTTTTTTGCTTAAGGTAATCTGCCATCTGCTTGGAAATCAGCCGACATTACCACTTCACACAAAAAAGATGCTAAAACAGATCTTTGCAACTACAGACCAATCAGCCTGCTCCCAATAATCAGCAAGGTCATAGAATCATTCATCGTTTCTGACATCAAATCATTCCTCTTCTCCAATGGCTTGATCTCGGATCATTAATTTGGATTCAGACAAGGTCATTCTACTCTGGACCTCCTGCTTCTGCTCTCTCAATAATGGATGGAGGTCCTCAATGCCAAACAAGAAATCAGAGCAGTCTCCCTTGACATATCACGTGCCTTTGATACGGTCTGGCACCCTGCCCTGTTCGCCAAACTCTCCTCTCATGGTAACCAAGGAGACCACACATTTCTCAACCCTCAGATTGGCAGGCAACAGCCTCTTCACTCTCTGCAGATCTGGACAAAATCACAAACTGGTCAAACAAGTGGAACATGTCTTTCAATCCAGACAAATCACACACTCTCACTTTGTCTCTCCGAAAAGACCATCTGGACAACCCTCCCATATACTTTCTGAACAATGCTCTTGAAGAAGTTCTGTCACTCAAGCTTTTGGGTCTCACTATCTGCTATGGTCTTTCCTGGCAAAACCACATTTCCAAGCTGGCCTCGAAAGCCAGTCGACTGGGCATCCTCCGTCCTGTGAAGTCCTTTCTGGGCACTTCTGAGCTCCTGACCACATACAAAGCTTTCATCCACAGCTCAATGGAATATTGCTCTCCCCTCTGGGCTGGAGCTCCTGCCTCACACCTAGCTCGGTTTCACGCGGTTGAAACCAAAGCATTCAGAATCATTGGAATCTCCCGTGATTAAGCTTATTAAGCGCGCGGCTTTTTCCCTCTCACTGCAGGCAGGTAGGTGGTCTTTCTGTCGTCTACAAACTCCTCTCCAGCCTTGCTCCCCCTGCTCTGTCTGTGCTCTGTCCCCCAAATATTCCTGCAGGATGCACAAGAACTCCCAGCAACCCCCTTCTGGTGAAACTGCCAAAATCAAGACTCTCTGCTCACCTTCACTCTTTCATTCCTCTTTTCTCCCGCCTCTACAACAAACTCCCACACTCTCTTCAATCCCTCTCCTCCAGGTCTTTAAAACAGCTGTTCACCACCACCTATTATCTTCCCCCATCCAAAACCTTGATCTTTTCTACCCCCGTTAAAACACCCTAAATCCGCCTCTTTAAATCCCCAACTTCTTTCCTGAAATTCCTTGTCGTGTTCAATTGCTTTATACTGTGTACCCCTCCTTCCTCCCCATCCCTCCCCCTTCCACAAATCTACCGACGTCCTTGTTCTTTACTGTTGTTGTGATTGTGTGCTTCCCTCTCCCCCCTCCTCTTGTCTTCTGCTCCCTTTATTGTATGTTTTATGTGTCTGTACATGTTTTCATTTTCAATGTGTGTGCTCTAACACAAGCCTCAATTCTGTATATTAAAAAAATAAAATAATAATAATTGAAAAACACCTCTATTGTTATTGTAATTGTAAAGATGTGTGTTTTTATGGCCAGCTTGTCATAATTGTAAGAACATAGGGGAAATCACAGGAGGTAATCACATACCGTGGAGATTAATCTTTAACCCTTGGGCTAATTTACATGTCTTCACGCCCCCTGTGAAGAACACATTAACAACCTTAAGCTCACAGTATTTCAACTTACAAACATCGAATTAGGCTTCCGACTCGCACGTGGTCCATGCTGGTTTATACAATCCTGCCTCCACTCTGGTAAATTGTCCTCAACCCCCACAAGCGTAATGTCAAGTCCGTGACAGATGAACACCGGCCTCAGACGACTAGCCGAACGTTGTTACTCCGAGACGTATACCCGAACTTGGTGGGATTATCTTTTTCACACCCGCGGAAAGGACCCAAGGACTTACCTGAACGGACGGCCGCCACGGGGTTTATGCCTCAAACCCACAACCAAGTAAACAAACACGACACCAAAGTAAAATGCAACAAATATGGGTTTAATGAAATTATATGAAACGACAATAAAAAGAAAATGAATGCTGAGGTAAACCTATTTCCTACTTCAGGCACCTCCAATCAGACAATTACAGGACAGGGGAAAAGATAAATAACAGAAAAGAAAATGGTTTTAGTCTGGTCGTTTCATTGATGTACCGGGAAAAAATTGTTTCCAAAGCATACATGGCATCAAAAGAAGCGCAATTTAATGCTCTACAAGATGGTGAAAACTCCTCTTTGATCCTCTTTGGGGAAAACTTTTTACAGCACGATTTATCCAGCATGGTAACAGCCTTGTGTCCGGGGTGCGAAATTTTTCCCCATGATGGTACAGGGCAATTGTCATTAAAATATAGTATAGTGTAGCGGCTACAGCTGGGTTTTCACAATCGCCTTGCACCTATCAAGGACGCGGAGCGATCACCATGCCGGGCTCGTCCAGGACGCCCGGGCAGGCCCGCGCTCAACTTGCCAGGCCTCGGTCGGGACACCCGGGCATGCCCGGGCAGGCTCGCCCTCAACTTGCCAGGCCACAGCCAGGACGCTGGGCCACGCCCCCTCTCGCCTTTCCTGGGCAAACGCTCCGGGATAATATGTATATATATTGCTGCCCGATAAACGGGCTTTTCAGAGTGCCTGAGTGTTTGGTTTGATTAAAGCAACTCGGATGAATTCCAGCTTTTTGTCGCGTCCATTCTTCCGATCGACGTGGGAGCCCCAGCTCCTTCATTGGTGACCTACCGACATGGACACGGCAGTCGCCCTTAAACTGCCTACCTTCTGGGAGGCTCACGCGGCGGTTTGGTTCGCACAGGCGGATTCCCTGTTCGCCCTGCGAGGCATCACAGCCGACGACACCCGCTTCCACCATGTGGTAGCAGCGCTCGGTTCGGCCACCGCGGCCCACGCCCTGAGCCTCCTCGAGAGCCCGCGAGCCGCTGACAAATACGGCGCGATTAAGAAGCTTCTCCTCGATGCTTTCGCCCTCCCATCGGCGGAACGCGCATGGCGCCTGCTCGACCTGCCCGAGCTCGGCGACACGCGCCCTTCCGAGCGAATGGACTACATGCTTTCACTGCTCGGCGAGCACTCTCCGGCATTCCTGTTCCGGGAGCTGTTCCTCCGTCAGCTGCCTAACCCGGTACGCCTCGCCCTGGCAAGCACGACGATCACAGATCCCCGGGCCCTTGCCAGAGAAGCCGACAAGATCTCCGCCGCAGGTCAGCGCATCGCAGCGGCGACATGGGACCCACCGCCGTCCGACGCAACACCCATGGCGCCCGAGCACCCGGCACGGTCGACGACCGAACTGCCGACGCAATTGGCGGCCACTACACCAAGCCGACCACCTCCAGCACGACGACCGGGGCCTCCACCTGACCAAGCGCGGTGTTACTATCATGCCAGGTTCGGACAGAAGGCCCGGACATGCCGACCCCCGTGCACCTTCGGCAGGCCGGGAAACGGCCGGGCCGGCGTTCATTACCAGCCATGAGCGCCGGCCACACGGGCAACTTACTGTTCATCATGGATAAAGCGTCCGGACGGCGCTTCCAGTGCGACACCGGCGCCCAACTGAGCGTCATACCCGCCTCTGACCAGGACAGGCAGTCCGCGGTTTGCGGCCCCTCCTTGGTTGCGGCCAACGGATCGACCATCCGCACCTTCGGCCCGCGCAACGTCACCCTCTGCTTCGGCGGCCAACGCTTTGCTTGGACGTTTGTAACCGCAAACGTGCCCATGGCTCTGCTAGGCGCCGACTTCCTCTGCGCACACGGACTGCTGGTGGACGTCCAACGGCGTCGTTTAATCAACGCCGAAACCTTCAGCTCCCTGGTATGCACATTGAGCAGCTCCGCACCGACCGAGCTGGCATGCGCCGTCCCGGCGGCGAACGAGTTTCCTCGCCTGCTCACGGAGTTCCCGGCCCTCACGCGGCCGATGTTTTCGGCCGTCGCAGTACGGCATGGGATCGAGCACCACATACCAACCACGGGCCCGCCGGTCTACGCCAGGGCCCGCCGCCTCGACCCAGCCAAGCTCGCTGTGGCGAAGGCCAAATTCGACGCGTTGGAGCACCTCGGCATCGTGCGGCGCTCCGATAGCGCGTGGGCCTCGCCACTGCACATCGTGCCAAAGCCGGGGGGTGGATGGCGCCCGTGTGGCGACTACCGCCGTCTCAATGACGCTACCACCCCCGACAGGTACCCGATCCCGCATATCCAAGACTTCTCCGCCCGTCTGGCGGGACGGGTCATTTTTTCGAAAATTGATCTCATACGGGGATATCACCAGGTACCTGTCAGGGCGGCCGACGTCCCTAAAACGGCACTCATCACGCCGTTCGGCTTATTCGAATTCTTGCGGATGCCGTTTGGTCTCAGGAACGCGGCTCAGGCGTTCCAGCGCTTGATGGACGGCATGCTGCGTGACCTGCCGTTCCTTTTCGTTTACCTGGACGACATCCTCGTCGCCAGCACGTCCCGGGCCGAGCACCTCCTCCACCTCCGAACACTGTTCGGGCGCCTCAGCGAGCACGGCCTCATCGTCAACCCGGCCAAATGCCACTTCGGCACGACGGCCGTTGATTTTTTGGGCCACCACATCACCAAGAATGGGGCCGTGCCGCTGCCAACCAAGGTCGAGGCCATCACCATGTTCCCGCGTCCCCGCACCATAAAGGCCCTGCAGGAATTCCTGGGAATGGTGAATTTTTATCACCGCTTCGTGCCCCGCGCTGCTCAACTCATGCGGCCCCTCTACGAAGCCCTCCGGGGCAAGCCGGCCAAGCACGACATCGCCTGGTCCGCAGCAATGGATGCGGCCTTCCAAAGCTCAAAGCGGGCCCTCGCCGACGCAACACTGCTCGCTCACCCGGTGCTCAACGCTCCCATCGCCCTCACCACGGATGCCTCCGACTACGCGGTGGGCGCCATACATGAGCAATGGGTGAACGGGGTTTGGCAGCCACTCGCTTTTTTCAGCCGGCAGCTCCGGCCGAACGAGCTCAAATACAGCACGTTTGACCGGGAGCTCCTCGGTCTACACCTGGCCGTCCGCCATTTCCGCCACCTCCTGGAGGGCCGACCTTTCACGGCGTTCGTCGACCACAAGCCGTTGGTTTACGCCATGGCCAAGGTCACGGAGCCGTGGTCGGCCCGCCAACAGCGCCACCTCTCCGCCGTGTCGGAGTTTACCACGGACATCCGGCACGTCGGCGGCAAAAACAACGCCGTGGCCGACTGTCTTTCCCGGGCCAGCGCGAACGCGGTCCACCTGGGCGTGGACTTTGCGCTTATGGCGGCAGACCAAACCACCGACACCACGGTGCAAGCCCTCCGGGCGGCGGACACGGGCCTCCGCCTGGCCGACATCCCCTTCGCGGACACTGTCCTGCTCTGCGACGTCTCCCAAGGCCAGCCTCGCCCCATCGTGCCCGTCACCTGGCAACGCCGCATCTTCGCCTCCCTCCACGGCCTTTCCCACCCGGGCCGGAAAGCTTCCCAGAAGCTGGTGTCGGCGCGATTCGTCTGGCACGGCCTTCGTCGGGACGTTCGCGATTGGACCAGCACCTGCACGGCCTGCCAACGGGCCAAGGTCCACCGACACACCCAGGCCCCGCTGGCACCTTTCACCATGCCCAAACGACGTTTCGACCACGTCAACGTGGATCTGGTGGGCCCCCTCCCCCCATCACGGGGGTTCACACACCTGCTCACCATGGTGGACAGGACCACCAGGTGGCCGGAGGCCGTTCCCCTCATCTCCACCACCACCGCCAACGTGGCGCAGGCTTTCATCGCCACCTGGGTCGCCCGCTTCGGCGCACCGGCGGACATCTCATCAGAGCGCGGACCACAGTTCACCTCCGAGCTGTGGGGCGCGGTCGCCTGCAACCTGGGGGTCAAGCTCCACCGTACTTCGGCCTACCACCCCCAAGCAAATGGGTTGTGTGAGCGATTCCACCGTTCCATGAAGGCCGCGCTCATGGCCGGCCTTCAAGACGGCAGTTGGGCCGACCGGCTGCCATGGGTCCTTTTGGGCCTCCGCACGGCCCCCAAGGAGGACCTCCAGGCATCCACCGCCGAGCTGGTCTATGGCCAGGCGCTACGCGTCCCGGGCGAATTCGTGCCCGACGCTACCAGTCCCTGGTCCGCAGCTCACCAGCGCTCGGACCTCCAGGAGGCCGCCCGATGGTTTGCCCCCGTGCCAACATCCCACCATGGTGACCCCCAGTCCCACATCCCCCCAGCACTTCGCACAGCGGAGTATGTTTTTGTGCGTCACGACGCACATCGGGGGCTACTCCGGCCGCCGTACGACGGGCCCTTCCGGGTGCTGCAACGGGACGACAAGTCGTTCGTCATCGACATCGGCGGCAGGTCGGACCGGATTGCGGTGGACCGCCTCAAGCCGGCGCACGTGGACGTCGACCACCCACCACGGGTGGCCCTTCCGCCGCGGCGAGGTCGCCCCCCGTCCACGGTGCCCCCCACTCGACCACCCACCACCACACCGGACCCCCTCCCATGACCCACCAGGGGTCGCTTCGGCCGGGTCATCAGGACCCCCCTCAAATTGACCCTGCCGGTGCAAGTCGATTCTGGGG
The DNA here is from genome assembly GCF_964187855.1 of Myxine glutinosa. Classification (NCBI taxonomy): domain Eukaryota; kingdom Metazoa; phylum Chordata; class Myxini; order Myxiniformes; family Myxinidae; genus Myxine; species Myxine glutinosa. Next base: position 414,632,153 of record NC_136261.1, read on the forward strand.
GGACGTGTGTAGCGGCTACCGCTGGGTTTTCACAATCGCCTTGCACCTATCAAGGACGCGGAGCGATCACCATGCCGGGCTCGTCCAGGACGCCCGGGCAGGCCCGCGCTCAACTTGCCAGGCCGCAGCCAGGACGCTGGGCCACGCCCCCTCTCGCCTTTCCTGGGCAAACGCTCCGGGATAATATGTATATATATTGCTGCCCGATAAACGGGCTTTTCAGAGTGCCTGAGTGTTTGGTTTGATTAAAGCAACTCGGATGAATTCCAGCTTTTTGTCGCGTCCATTCTTCCGATCGACGTGGGAGCCCCAGCTCCTTCAATAGTATAGTATAATTGCCCTGTACCATCATGGGAAAAAAATATTATGCATCCGGCGTATTGTCAGGCCATTACCAAGCAACATTGCAAAAAAATAACAGGGAACAAACTGGAATGGCTTACTTTCTACGGAAGATGTAAATCATATGTACTATGTAGGAAATAAATCTAAAGTAGTATCTCAAAGATGTTCGCGTCCACAGGCATTTCGTCTTCTTCCGGTTGCACTGGAGCAGCATTCTGACACTCTTCACCTCGACAGTCATGACAAGCAGTTACACAACTGAGCCCACTTTTCCGACAGGAACAAAGATTGGTGCTGCAGGGATTTCGTGACGATGCCTTACATTTGCAGCGCACATACTTCAGAAGATCATCGGGGGCAGGTTCCATGTCGGTCATGACAGGCGCCAATCTACCATTCTCCACCATCCACCCCCATTCACACGGTTCTATTTGAGATACATTCAGACTTTTCCATATCATAACCTGCAGATGCACTCTGAGGCTATGTTGGAATGCAGCTCATTCCGTCGGGGGAAGTCGCTCTGGTCGCATCGTGGAAGAGGTTGTTGATGCAAGCTCCCTGGAGCAAGCATGTCGTAATTTGGCCAATGGAGTCGTCTGGCTTTCCGCCATACATCTTGATGAAAATCCGTGCAACGGCTTCTCCGACAGCATCCTGGGTCGCATCCTCCTGCGCAACTACTGCACACCATTGTCGCACTTCTTGCGAATTCTGGACAAGCTTGAGGATCCTGCATTTTCCGTGACCAAAAACAGCAGAGGTTGTATCGCAGCCACCCCATGCGTGAATTACTAGAAGGTGATGAAGAACAGTCTGCTCTAAGTGTCCTACAGCTTCTTTGATATTAATGAGCTTCAAAGGTCTCTTCTGTGCTTTCCTGGGTTCTGATCGTAAGTGAATATCAGCCATGTCTGTGTTCCAGTGAAAGAGCAGAAGAACAAGGACGTCAGTGTCATCAGCTACCACTGTGGCATGCTGGCCAGCTGACACTAGGTCAAGGGCTGCAGAAATGCTCTGGCTATCAGCATCGCTCTCACTCTGAACCACTTCATGACCATCCAACCTGAGATAGTGGCTGAGTAAATTGATGAACTGGGTCTTGTTTTTTTCGTTCGCGAGAAAGAGCTGTTGATTTCTGTGAGCGTGCATTTCTTCGCTGATCTGAACATCTGCTGAAGCTTTTCCAGCCCTTCTCTGGTGCTCGTGGTCTTTCACTGAGGGTCCACTTTCATAACCGTCAAAAACGATGCTACATATTCCATACTTGGAACGGACATACAAAAGGTACTGCATCATCACTTCTTTGTACGTCTTTCCAGCCAGCCATCACACTCGATGAAGCAAGGCCCCTCCATCTAAAACATACGTCGTGTTTTGTAATGCGCTCACCATGCTTAAGCCACTAGTCAATCTGTTGGCCAAAACGGCCTTATTCGGCTTACGCATGGAAAAGTCTTTGAACAGAGATGTCGGGAATGGAGTAAGCTCGTACTGAAAGTAGGGTGCTGTGTCTTCGCATCGTTCTAGAAGGACCAGCAGTCTTGAAAACAGAATAAGTGGATCAACATGCACCGTCTGCTGATTGATCTTCATTCCTTTTTCCAAATGAATCAAAGTGCGGACGTTCTGACTGCGTTTCATCGATGCTTCGTGAACCTTGACATTATCAAGTTTTTCTTGGAGCGACAAACCAACTTCTTCGACCTCGTCACAATTGACGCCGTCACCATCGGTAGCAGTTAAACCTGATAGCGATCTCAATTCGTGCTTCTGAACATCAAAGGGATCATGCTGAGCAAGCCAGTTGAAGATTCTATTAAAATCCTCAAAATCACGATTACAGCAGGCACCCCCCAGCTCCACATGCTGCTCACTGGTTCTGTGGACAAGTCCTGTGACATCGGTCATGGCCTCGTGCACCTCGGCACACTTATGCATACTGTATATCCATAATAATCTCACCGTGTCTGTGATCCCTCGTCCTCTAGTTAACCCTCCTCGGCTCTTTATAGATCACATCATTACTTGCTCAATTTTGAGATCTGTCCACAAGCCGGCCCAAAACCGATCGCTGCGGCGCACTGTGTGATACCCATGCACTGAAAATTGTGCATACAACCAGGGGTGGCTAGAAGGCAGCTCTAACATCCACTGGAGATACAGGCGAGCACTTTTGGCATAGTTGAAGTGGCCAGTGGCAGCAAATAGGTTCAGCATACGACTAACTGCGATGATATGCATATTCCAACTACCAGTCCTCTCTGCACGAATGAACAGCTTTAAAGTGTCGATGTACTCCATGTAAGTCAGCCACAATTTTGCCGTTCTTGAACACTTCTTTTGCTCACACTTAATGGCTTCCATGATGTCTTTCAGCTTCAGGAGGGCAGGTGACTCGCCAATACTCTCAACATCGATTTCGTGATTTCTAAGCTGTTCGTACTACCAACGTAGCTCTTCTACTTCAGTCTCATTCAGCCTCTTGGTGGACTCCTCTAAATCGCAGTCAAGTTCATCCAAAGTGATGCCAAACTCCTCGTGACATTCTGAGTCAGCGTCACTGGAAGCTTCCTCACTTTCGTCCTCAAAAGTGAATTCCCCCCTATCTTCATCACCCGTCTCCACGGTTGTCCTGTGATGCATCACGACAGGATCACCGTCGTTGTCCTGGCATGATTTCCTCGGAAGCACCGCTTCTATGAGTCTGGCCATAAATGCTGCTTCAACTAAAAAGTGTCCTCTTAGAGCTCTTGAAACAGCCTTCCCCGACATCATGTGTGTCACAGCATTCACACCATAAACAGTTTCAAGCAAGTCCGACAAGCCTGAACCTTCCATCAAGTTGCCGATGCTGCCGAGAAAGCTCATCATGGTATGAAAGCCTCCTAACCTGCAGACTATGTTCAGTGACTTGGCATCGATGATTTCGACAGCTTTTCTCCAGAGTGGCTGGTCAAACGTGATGCACGGTGTAGGAATGTTCAACTTCTCAGCTTGGCTTTGCAGGTACAGCAATGTAGAATAGATACAGGTTTCATCAGCAGGGTTTAAGTCGATTATTGGCAACATCTGCACACGAGATTGTGGTGGATGTCTACCAGTTGAGACGTCCTGCATGAATCCTGACCAGTTAGGCCATGGGCTTGTGGAGTTGCTAAAGTACCAACCGGAGTGCCAAAGCAATTCTGAGTTTACAGAAGGTGGCAGAACGTAAGGGAATTGCAGCTCAATGAGAGGCTTGTAGACCGTTGAAGAAAGGCCAGGAGTGTCTGGCTCGTCAAACAATTGGATGAGAATTCCCTTGTTTGCCACAACTGTCTTAACTTGCATTATCTTGCGTCGCTCGATAGCCTGAGGTGTCACTTGAGGAACAGGTCTGCCAAACGTCGACACTGCAATCACACCCATTCCATGAAATGTTCCACGACCGTACAGAGTTGCAACGTTGTGGTCAATATTATCACCAACCCACTGGGTAAAACTTCCAGGATAAGCAGGAATTCGATCATCGAAGTTCTCAGTATGAACCACTGACTGCATGAACCTCGTCACCTCATCATAGGATATTGAATACCCTAATCTGGCTAGTTCATTGATGAGCCATTTGGAACCGTATGCATGGTCAAGCTCAACACCAAAGCCAAATACCAAAGGGGGGATGATAGAGCGAGGTCTTGCCGCATGGACGATACACTGTCCTATTGAAGCTTGCTTGGTGTCGGAAGAAAAAATGTTCCCCATAAAAATCCGCAGGCTATGTGGCAGCCACTCTAGGCCCTTTCGAATATCGTCAGTGGTTGGATACTTATCCTTGGAATACGACATTGCCCGGATTTGGGCCTTGATTATCTTTGCCACAGCGAGAACGATCCTGTCTGCTTCGTCCTCAATGTTCAGTCTTTTTTTCTTCTACCACTTCTCGTTAATGTTGAAGTTGGCCATATTCCGGAAGCACACAACGTTTTTTCTTCCATCAACTTCAGCAAAGAAAATGAAGTCCTTGTATCGATCCTGCAATTTCTGTTTTATTCTCTTTACAGAATACACATCACTGCTGCCAGCAATCTCGATCATTTTTGAATACAGTTCTGGAAGAGTGTACAGTTCAGCTTCTCTCTCAAGCCATTCACACAACTTGTTGAATGGCTCAAACATGTATTGGCTTTCAGGGCGGCCAGCAGCTTTCGAAGCTCCTTTGGGAGAGGCTTGGTCTTTGTCAGAGTAAAATCGAGAGTAGCAAGATTTGTGATACACTGCCTCAGCTGAAACAAGGTCAATGCAGTCCTGAAGGCGCATGCGCACATCCTTAGCCCAAGTGTCTTGCCTTTTCTGACATTTTGCAAGCATTTCTTCACGAAAAGAAATCGTGCGCACAACTCTAGATTCATCGCGGTCTGGGTGTCGTTTATCAACTTTCACTTCACTGTTGCAAAAGAAACAGTTCTCCCTCCACTGGAATGGTTCTCTGCCGGATCGCAAGTTCTGTTTCTTTGAACTCAATGTTTCCTTTTCCTCACTTGGGCGCTTCAACCTCTTCTTGTCAACGAAGCTGCGTCGGCATTCCCCATGAACAAGAACTTTTCCACAAGGTGTAGTGCTACTTCGCTGGTGAAGATAATCGCGAAGATCAAGTTGGCCACGTATCTCACTGAAGATGATCAGATTTGGCAGACCCCTAGTGACCTGTACCGCATCACCCGGTGCCTGGAAGCCATTTCGACATATAACACAGCTGTTTTCATTGAAGACAAGGCTTTCTTCGCTGGGAGCCATGTCCATTTTGTTACCTGGAAAGGGAAAATAAACAAATAGACCTCCTTGCGTATAAAATACATCTAAAACCACATCAAAAACACTTAACAGGACTTACTATAGAATATATAGAAAAATATGAATCGTTGATAAAAATATGCAGCATAAAAATATTACTATCAATGGGCTGGGGGCCCGGGGCTGCCTAGGGGCCCTGGTGTACACATTTGTGGGGCTTATTTAATCGATTATGGAAGACTAATTGTACAAAATATATATCGTTTTAATCAACCCTGTATAGCGCAGAATTTGACGGTAGCAAATATATCGGCTCGCCTTTTTTTTTTTCTTTTTTTTTTTTTGTATAGAGTCGAGGCTCGTGAAAGAGCTAACATTATTTATCAAACAAACAAATCAAACAAACAAGCAAACAAAGTATATAAAAAGGGGAGCGGTCGACAAGATGGGGAGAGAAGGGGAGGAAGCACACAAACACAACATTTGAGGGCAGGGATGTGTGGGAGGCAGAGGGCCTGGGGGGAGGGAGGATAGGTATAAAACGCAAGGACACCAAGGACTTCCAGGAAAGAAGACAAAAGTCACCTCAAAAAAGTGGATTTGGGGTGAAATTAGCGGGGGTAGAAAAGATCAAGGTTTTGGATTGGGGAAGATAAGAGATGGTGGTGAACAGCCGTTTTAAAGACCTGGAGGGAGGAGTGGGATTGAAGAGAGTGAGGGAGTTTGTTCCAGAGGCGGGAGAAAAGAGGAATGAAGGAGTGAAGGTGAGCAGAGAGTCTTGATTTTGGCAGTTTAACCATATGAGGGTTGCAGGCAGATCTTGTGCGACCTGCAGGAATATTTGGGGGATAGAGCCCAGAGAGAGCTGGGGGAGCAAGGCCGGAGAGGAGTCGGTAGAAGACGGAAAGACCACCAACCTGCCTGCGGTGAGTAAGTGAAAGGCCCTCGGAGATAGCGTCATCGCGGGACATTCCAATGATTCTGAACGCTTTGGTTTCAACAGCGAATTATAGACATTTGGGACTTATAGACTTATTACGCCTTATAGACATTTGGGACTGGTATACGTGATAATGTCGTTTTTTCATATTTTGTCTGTAACCATTTCCAAGATTCTTCATTCACTTCTCTTCTTAGGTTGCCGCAAATTGACCGACTCAGTCTGAAACAACCGAGTGGGATTTTCGTAGGGGGCATGCCCCCTACCACCCCCAGAATCTCCGCCACTGACAATGATAAAAACCCTAACTCTACGTAGCTTAGGCCACCCCGACATCAAGCATTTACCTCGACCCTTCGAAAGCCCGCTGGAATTCCCCGCCCGCTGTACGTGAAGTTAATTACACTATTCACTCACTAATAAGCTGCAGGTGAACAACCTCGTGTCACATACGTCGTTCGCAAATATTTCACGCATGCACGAACTGTTGTCAAGAATGTTTGTTTACAAGAAATAACCGAAATCGCGATCACAAAATCGGATATTTTGAACCAATGATCTCGATCCTTCAAGGGTTGTTTGACATATTCAAGGACTGGAATAATAAAACTACCATAATATATTAATCAATTGATGTAATAAATATCAAAATCCACCAAAAAACATTAAATAAACCCAAAGTTTAAAATAAACATTTTAGTAAATACGCTAATTAAATTAAGTCACATGACCTACTGTTAAAATATATGAAAGGCGTTGGATTAAAGAACTTTGATAATGCATCTCGGCACAAATCATGTATGCTTATATCGTGGTTTCTGACATGGGAAGCCATTGAAATTTGACTGAAAAAGGGTCCTTCACTAAAACGACTATAACTTTTTTTCCCCCAAGGAGGATTGAAGAGGAGTTTTCACCATGTTAAAGAGCACAAAAATACGCTTTGATTGATACCATATATGCTTAGGTAACAATTTTTTCCCGGTAGCCCATGATTTTGACTTCAAACGACCATACTACATGGCCTGCTCGATGCTGAATGACGACATTCGGGGCATGGCCTGCCAGTTACGATCCTTGAAGGCATAGTTTAGTCTCCTTCGGGAATTTTCGGCTGGGCGGGGTTTACTCGCTGTTCGGCAAGTGTTTGGGTCTCTGTCGGCATGACGGTGTTGTGGGTGAATGGAGCGCTCGTTTGCAGGGCCGGCCGATTACTTGTAAAAACAGAAGGAAAAATAACAGGAGTCTATTACATACTGGGAATTAATAATCTTGCACCCTATAACTAATTAACACAAAACCACCCTCCGTGTGGTGACAAGTAAACACTCTTTAGCCCAAGGTTTACCGTGCTTACATACATAGAAATGGGCTTTCTACGCGTCATGCGGTCCATGCTAAACGAAACCATCCTACCTTTCTTCAGGTATTTCATCCCTACCCCCACAAACATAACAGAAACAATAAAATGATATCTCCATCGCTACCTGTATATATTTCTGCCCTTGTGAACCCTACCTCACCCAAGCCTCCTGGTTTCAGATAAGCATATTTCCTCCCCTCCCATCTTTAGTTTTCTCCTGTTCATTGGTTACCTTGCTTGTTGCATCCACCTGTTGTGTACACCTGTTTCCCCACTGAAACCATGTTACCTTTTTGCCCTCGATAACCTCACTCTTCCTGAGCCATGATTTGTTACAAAAAAAAAACCATTGTCATTTGTTCATTTTCTAGAATTTTCTTTTCCTGCTTCCCTTCCATATTTGTGCCACGTTTTGTGTTCCCTTATTATTTTTTGGATGAAACGTCCAGTTTGTGTCACTCACTCTGTATCTTCTCCAGGAAGTTCTTATTGAGCATGATGAGCCCATCCAAATTCTTCTCCTCCTTCGAGAAGTCCAGAACTGGGAGCGGTGTCCTCTTCACGGATTTAAAGTCTGACATGGTCTCGAGCCTTGGAATAAAAAGGAAAAACATCAGTTTTAGAAATTTATGTAGAGAATATTGTTAAAATAATACACTTTTACATACCAAAACAAGTTCTCTGTAAAAGAGTGGTAAATAATTTAAAAATAGAAAATAGTTAGAGTAAATTTTTATATACATTTGTATTTTTATTCAGAAGTCTAGATTTTAGAGGAGCCAAATAAATGAGTATAAAGTAAACAGGTAGAAAAAAAAACTATGGACAGTCTGGAAAGAGAGTGTCGGTGAGGGAGTCAGTTGGTCCTGCACTCAGCTTTCTGACAGGAGATGGACAGAAGAAAGGACATATTCAGAAGTGATGGGATAGAAAACCGCCTGTCTGTAGTTGTTTACACCTGGGTGAGAATAATCAAACAAGGTGTTTGCGGTGGGACGTGGGACAACAAACACCATTCTCACAAATAATGCTTGTTACTGTTGACCTGTCAGTGTTCCCATCTGAGCTCCATGAACAAGATGCATAGAATCCAGGTACAAATGCTATAAACCATTCTTTGTCCATTGTCCATCAATCTCCTTGTAATTCATGAATCCAGGTTCAAATGTTATAAACCATGTCTTTGTCCATTGTTCATCAATGTCTTTGTAATTCATGTTGATGTACACAATGTACTTATGCATTTGTCCTGTACTGTTAGATGGTGTATTGTGTTCCATGCATGGATAAGACTTGCATACCTATGTAAGAAATTGTTTATTTTCTCTGACTCGAACATTTGTTTGGAAAGGTGTTAATTGTGAAAGTTGATGAGAGTGGAAAGACAACAAGCATTCTTGGGAAAAATGCCAAGGGCATAGAAAAGGGCCATTTAGATGGTATGTGCTATGTGACAAACAACAGACAAGAAAGGACATTGAAAAAAAATCTCGTGTGCATGCTGGTCTACCCTTGTGTTCTTTGGAGGAACCAAGTAATTAATGCTCTAGAAAAGTTCATATAAAGGGGCACCCTACATCTGGCAAATAAAATAAATTTACTTCTTCATGCAGCCGCATCAATCAAATTGGTACCCCTTAATATTTCAAGATACATATTGCATTGAATTTCCCAGGGCAACACCGGGTACTTCAGCTTGCGTTTCATATTTTGACACTGAAGAATACAAATCACCTTGTTGGAAATTCCAAAAAAACCCACTTTAGCAGCATTGGGACAAACGCAAATTTCCACTATCTTGACCAATCAAATTTACCCCTCACGCTTTCAGCCTTGGAAAATATTGAGAATCAGATAAAGAAATATTTAGATGGTGATTGGAAAGTAAACCAAGAGTTGAAAAGACCCTTCCATGTACTTTTTCTCAAGACAGTGTGGGGTGAGGTATTCCATGAATTCTCTTTTGAAATGATTTGGAAGGGAATGAGGAATAATTAGAAAGAGGAGTTGGAGAAGAAGGTGAGCAGAGATCACGGATGGACATGGAGAGAAGTAGGTGAGCAGAGATCACAGATGGACATGGAGAGAAGAAGGTGAGCAGAGATCACGGATGGACATGGAGAGAAGAAGGTGAGCAGAGATCACAGATGGACATGGAGAGAAGGTGAGCAGAGAGCACAGATGGACATGGAGAGAAGAAGGTGAGCAGAGATCACGGATGGACATGGAGAGAAGAAGGTGAGCAGAGATCATGGATGGACATGGAGAGAGGAAGGTGAGCAGAGATCACGGATGGACATGGAGAGAAGAAGGTGAGCAGAGATCACGGATGGACATGGAGAGAAGAAGGTGAGCAGAGATCACGGATGGACATGGAGAGAAGAAGGTGAGCAGAGAGCACAGATGGACATGGAGAGAAGAAGGTGAGCAGAGAGCACAGATGGACATGGAGAGAAGAAGCAATAAGACCAGGTGGAACACGAGAAATTAGCAGAACAGAATATTCAAGGATGTTCGAGACTTTGAGTTCATCATTGAACACAGTCGATCTCGACAATTTAGAAATGAATCGTTTTAAAGTGAGGAAGATGGGAGAGAAGGAAGAAAAGGACAGAAAGGAAGGAACTATAAACGTATACTCAAATGAGAAATCATTGAGGATTAAAGGAACCTTTTAGAGTTTGTGTCCAATTAATAACACAAAATAACTTCATAATGACCTCCTCCCTTAGTCAGCCCAAAACCGTTCATTTATAGATCAGAAATGGGGAAGGAAATCAAGGGAGGAAAAGAATGGAGTACACAAGGACACCAGAGTAACCTGAATACGTAACATCTTGTTCACACCGTGTATCCTTCCCTCACCCTCATTCTTTCCCTCATAGTCATTCTTTCCCTCACCCTCATTCTTTCCCCAACCCTCATTCTTTCCCCAACCCTCATTCTTTCCCCAACCCTCATTCTTTCCCCAACCCTCATTCTTTCCCCAACCCTCATTCTTTCCCTCACCCTCATTCTTTCCCTCATCCTCATTCTTTCCCTCATCCTCATTCTTTCCCTCATCCTCATTCTTTCCCTCATCCTCATTCTTTCCCTCATCCTCATTCTTTCCCTCACCCTCATTCTTTCCCCAACCCTCATTCTTTCCCCTCACCCTCATTCTTTCCCTCACCCTCATTTTTTCCCTCACCCTCATTCTTTCCCTCAGCCTCATTCTTTCCCTCACCCTCATTCTTTCCCTCACCCTCATTCTTTCCCTCATCCTCATTCTTTCCCTCACCCTCATTCTTTCCCTCATCCTCATTCTTTCCCTCATCCTCATTCTTTCCCTCACCCTCATTCTTTCCCTAACTCTCATTTCTCAAAGTCTCCCTCTATTTTGTCTTGGTTTATTATTTATTAAATAACTTTAAATGTTTAAAACACGATTGGGTCAAAAACATCAGGATGTGCTGATAATGTGCCGACACCAATGCAGTCTCACCGTTTTAGCAGGTCTTTGGAACCCTGAAAAGGAAGAAAACAAAGAATGAGATCAAGATATTGGAATGAATGAATGTTTCTGTTTATTTATGAAATACGAGAGAGTTCACAGAACACAATACTCCACGCGGGATTCAATTACGTTCTTCAATTTTAATAAAATTATGATTTTAAAGATCGTCATTAAAATATCCAGGTGTTTAGTGTTACTGAAGCAATCTTGTATATCACCTTATACAATGCAATAAGACGAAGTTGAGTTAGTTTAGGAGATGGAGGCTTTGCGTGCACGGGGTAATAAAGAAAGACGTTTTCAATTTGTTAAGGAAAAGATAAATTTGATTTTCATTTTGAAACAGGACTACAATTCACTTTGGTGAAAACACCTGAAAAGGTAAATCTATAACGTGAACAGTATTCACATGAATGACATTGAATCGTTCGGAACAAAGTATGTGAAGTGGTTGTTTGACCATAATCCATATTAACGTTCTGGAGGTGGTTACACACAGGTATCTTTGAGGACCTGGATAAACATGGCACTGGATACAACACAACAACAACAACAGGCATTTTAGGGCCATTTCCCTGCTGGAGCGGGGGTTAGCCTTGCGGTGCCCATGACAATCTTCTCCATTTTGCCCGATTTACTACATCTCCCATTCTTAACCCCCTTGCCCGCATTTCTTCTTCCACCACCTTCAGCCAAGTCTTTCTCGGTCTTCCCCGTTCTCTCCTTCCTTCTACATTCATTTCCATCACTCTTCTCAACCAGTCACTTTCATCCTTCCTCAACACATGATCAAGCCATCTCAACCTGTTTCTCTTCACAGCATCCATCACAGGCTCTATTCCCATCATCTTATGCAATTCATTCATTCATTCTCTCAACGATACTCCACACATCCACCGAACCATTCACATTTTTATTTTTTATTTTTTTTGTATACTGAATCGAGGCTCGTGAAAGAGCTAACATTTATTTCACAAACAAATCAACCAGACAAACAAAATATACAAAAAGAGGGAGCGGAAGACAAGATAGGGAGAGAAGGGGAAGCACACAACCACAACATTTGAGAGCAGGGAGAAGTGTGGGAGGGAGAGGGCTTGGGGGCAGGAGGCGTGGGAAGGGGAGGGAGAGGGGGGGGGGGGGGAGAGGTATAAAACACAAGGGGACCGAAATTAGCGGGGGCAGAAAAGATCAAGGTTTTGGATGGGGGAGGATAAGAGATGGTGGTGAACAGTTGTTTTAAAGACCTGGAGGGTGGAGTGGGATTGAAGAGAGTGAGGGAGTTTGTTCCAGAGGCGGGAGAAAAGAGGAATGAAGGAGTGAAGGTGAGCAGAGAGTCTTGATTTTGGCAGTGTAACCATAAGAGGGTTGCAGGCAGATCTTGTGCGACCTGTAGGAATATTTGGGGGACAGAGCCCAGAGAGGGCTGGGGGGGCAAGGCCAGAGAGGAGTCGGTAGAAGACGGAAAGACCACCAACCTGCCTGCGGTGAGTGAGTGAAAGGCCCTTGGAGGTAGCTTCATCGCGGGAGATTCCAATGATTCTGAACGCTTTGGTTTCAACAGCGTGAAGACGGGCTAGGTGTGAGGCAGGAGCACCAGACCAGAGGGGAGAGCAATATTCCATAGAGCTGCGGATGAAAGCCTTGTATGTGGTGAGGAGCTCAGGTGTGCCAAGGAAGGACTTCGCACGACGGAGGATGCCCAGTCGGCGACTGGCTTTGGAGGCCAGATTTGAAATGTGGTTTTCCCAGGAAAGATCATGGCAAATAGTGAGACCCAAAAGCTTGAGTGACAGAACTTCTTGGAGAGGATTATTCAGAAAGTGGATGGGAGGGTTTTCCAGTCGGTCTTTTCGGAGAGACATCGTAAGAGTGTGAGATTTATCAGGATTGAAAGACATGTTCCATTTGTTTGCCCAGTCTGTGATTTTGTCCAGGTCTGCAGAGAGTGAGGAGACTGCAGACTGCCGATCTGAGGGATGAGGAATGGAGTGACAGAGAGTAGAGTCGGCAGCAAAGAGATAGAGAGGATTTTCAAGAGAGTAAGAGAGATCATTGATGAAGACCAGAAAAAGCACAGGGCCCAGAACACTACCTTGGGGAACTCCAGCCTGAACTGGAAGAGGAGATGAGAGAAACCCATTCAGGGCCACACGTTGACTACGACCAGAGAGGAAGTCCGCCAGCCATGCGTGGAGATTTCCATGGATACCAAAGGAGGGGAGTTTGGTGAGCAGAGCAGGGTGCCAGACCGTATCGAAGGCACGTGAAATGTCAAGGGAGACAGCTCTAATTTCCTCTTTGGCGTTGAGGACCTCCATCCATTGTTGAGAAAGCAGAAGCAGCATGTCCAGAGTAGAGTGACCAGGTCTGAAACCAAATTGATGATCAGAGATCAAGCCATTGGAGAAGAGGAAAGATTTCATATCTGAAGCAATGATGGATTCAATGACTTTGCTGATAATTGGGAGAAGGCTGATTGGTCTGTAGTTGCTGGGATCTGTTTTTGCACCTTTTTTGTGCAAAGCGGTGATGTTGGCTGATTTCCAAGCAGATGGAAGATGACCTTGAGCAAAAGAGAGGGTGAAGAGAACAGAAAGAGGGAGTGAAATTGCGGAAGCCCATGATTTTAGGACCCGTGGGCTGATGCCGTCAGGACCAGTTGCAGAATCAGAGTCGAGGGTTGACAGAAACTTTTCCACATTGTCAGGTGGAAAGGACACAGAGTCCAGGAGCAGTTGGGTACGACTGGGTACGGTGGGTACAGAGAGGGATGGGTTTGGGACACAAGATTTAGAGGCAAACACAGAGTTGAGGCATTCAGCTTTTTCACATGCGGAGTCAGCCGTGTGGCCATTTGAGGTGAGGGAGGGGATGGAGAGGGAACAAACACCAGAAACAGATTTGACCAGACGCCACCAGGATTTGGAAGAGGGAGACAGATAAGAGAGTTCGGTCTTGAGAACGGTGAGATATTGTTTCCTGGCTCTCCTGAGGGTGGATGGACACACACTTGTTTTGGGCTTTGTGAAAGGAAATGAGATTTCCTTCCGTTGGATTTGCTTTCCAGGAGACGAAAGCAAGTTGTTTCAGGGCAACAGCCTCACCACAAGATTCCGTGTACCATGGACAGGAGGAAGGGTATGACAACTGAAGACGAGATGGGATAAATCTGTGCATGAGAGAGAGCAATTTACTTTGAAAGAATTCCCAGGATGAGTTTATGTCAGAGGCGGTAGAGATGGGAGACCAGTCCAGATGATTGATGGCTGCTTAAAGACCGTGCCAGTTGGCCTGAGTGAAATGCCAGACTCGTCGACGCTGCAGAGGCTCTCTGAGAATGGTCAGAGAGATGTCCACTTTGACAAGCACATGATCAGATGAGCTGATTGGAGCAGAAGAAGAGCAGCAGACATTTTCAGGGAAGTTAGTCATAACCAAATCCAGAAGAGAAGATGCTCCATTGACTGAGATCCGGGTCGGGAAATTGACAGATTGTGTCAGTCCCAGTGAGTCGCAGAAGTCCTTTGCTGAAGAGCCATGGCTGGTGAGAGAGGTACCCACACCCAGCCAACTGGCATGGTGACAATTGAAATCACCACATATGAGGAAGAGAGAGTTGGGATGGGTAGATAGAAGTTGGTCCATATTATCAGACAGCGAGATGTAGATGGAGTCGTCGCTGTTTGGTGGACGATACAACACACATATGAACAAAAGGTGGGAGCGAAGGGGAAGACGTAGCCAAAGGTATTCCTGGGGGTGAGGTGGAGAGAGGGCAGTGGAGGGCGAGTGAGGAAGAGAGTTTTTAAATAAAGATAGCAACCCCACCGCCAGGACGAGGCTCAGGTCTATCATACCGGAGGAGGGAGTAACCTGGGAGAGATACCAAGGCATCAGAGACATCATGAAGGAGGAAAGTTTCTGTTAAGCAGATCACATCTGGTTTGTCAGAAGCAACCTGTATGGAGAGATCAGTGAAGTTTGAGCGAAGTCCCCGGATGTTTGAGGTCCATACCGTTAATGAAGAGGAAGGGGGAGCATCGGGTACAGAACAGGGGGGGGGAGGGGTAGGGTAAGATGTGGAAGAGGAGGAAGAGGTAGGGAGAGCTGTTGAAGGTGTGTCAGAGATTTCAGAGATTTCAGAATGGCTTGGAGAAAGGGAAGAATGGGGCGGACAAAAGGTTTGATGGAGATTGGTTGAGGCACAGTGAGGTGTTATTTGAGGAGGGGAAGAGCGAGGCAGAAGGTTGGGGGAGATGAAGGTGAAAGTTGGAAGGGGGAAGAAGCAGGGAGGATGCTTTGAGGAGGAGGGGTGAGAGGGGAGTCTAGGAGGGGAGGAGCGAGGGAGAGCCTCGGAGGGGAGGGGTGTGGGGGGAGTTTAGGAGGGAGGGGAGGGAAGGGGCAAGGGGGGAGATTTGAAAGGGATGGGTGATGGGGAGGATTTGGAGGGGAGGGGTGAGATTGGATTTTGAAAAGTGTCCGATTCATGGGAAATGAACATTTTTTGCAAAATGAGTTTGAGACCTTCGAGTCAAAAATACGTTTGAAGACACTGAAGGAGGGGTGGAGTTCTGGATAGTTTAGGGAATGTAGAAAGGAGGAACTGTAAGAGATGGTATTATATATATTTTTGGGATAGATTTGGTTGAATAGATTTGGTGAGCAAGATGAAAGCATCCTTTTGTAGGAGAAGAAGAAAAGGGTGTTATAATATATGACAGAAAATAGTTGTTCAGGGGAGAGATTATACATTTCTAACCACGTGATCGCGTGATCGCGAACAACGTGAACGAAGAACGAACGAACAAATAAGAGCAACAAATAAACGAATAAGACCTGAGAAGGAAAAAAAAATTTGGGTTTTTTTTTTTTTTGAGTAGAGATATTAAACGTGGAGGTATGGGGTGAACGACTGGGACGAAACAGAGAACGAAAATAAATGCAGCGCATTCGACGAATCGCTGAGAGAAAAACAAAACCACAAGGTCGGAGATGGTACGGTCGCCTAAGCCTACGAGTACTAGGCCTCAGAATACTCGATACGCATTAACCGACGATTGTGTATACATGTACGAAAAATTAGCACCGAGAATTTTCCAAGAGATACGCTAAAGGTACACACACCGAAAGATAGATACAGTCTCGACAAAAACACAATTGTGAAAGATCACTTAGCTTCGAAAGCGTGAGTGCATGGAACAGCTTCGAAAAGACGTGACCTCGCCGTGATCTCGCGAGATCGTCCCCGAAGTGAGCTCGGTGCCGCAACACATGCTTACACCACACGGTGGTCTGTCCCATAATTTGAGGTTTTTTTTGTTTTGAGATTGGTAGCACCTCCAGAGCCTCTTGGCTTGGTGCAAATCTCTGTCCCATTGGGAGTTGGTCTTTCTTCCCACTGGAGGAGGTGCAGGCTTTATTTTTTGAAGTGAGCTCGGTGCCGCAACACATGCTAACACCACACGGTGGTCTGTCCCATAATTTGTTTTTTCCTTTATTTCCAACACTCATTTGGTTTGTCGAAGGCTCTTACCTTCACCCACAGTCATCCCAGAAAACACCCTCCTTTGGCCCATCGGAAGTAGTTTCTCACCGAAGCAATCACAGAGCTGGCGACTCAACACATTTGTCGATCATTCAACATTGGGTTTTTAAGAGTATTGGGGCCTTTTCATTATTTTGGGTCCTTAGGGTCTTTGTGGCATCTTGGATCTTTAAGGGTATAATCTATCTTTAATTCCAGTAATCTCTGTGTGTATGTGTGTGTGTCTGTGTGTGTGTGTGTGTGTGTGTTTGTCTGTGACCGCTGTTTCTCGACAACTACCGGTCCGATATACTTGAAACTTGCCAGGTATATTGCTGGGGACCCGAGGATGTGCCTTTTCAAGGTTTGAAATTAATCGGACAAGTGGTTCCCAAGGTATGGTCACCGTACTCGCAAGCCGTTCGCTTTGGCTTTACGAATGGACCAAACCATTTCATGTAAATAGAGGGGGGGGGGGGGTTCTGTGGTCCTTACTGGCTTTGCGAATGGACCAAACCATTTCATGTAAATAGAGGGGGGGGGGTTCTGTGGTCGTTACTGCCACGTGGTTTCAAAGTTGTTTTTTGTTGTTGTTGTTTGCACGCATGTTTTTTTGCACGCATGTACGGGCAAGCACGTACGGGCAAGCACGTACGTACGGGCACGTCCTAGTCTATCTATAATTCCAGTAATCTCTGTGTGTATGTCTGTGTGTGTGTGTGTGTGTGTGTGTGTGTGTTTGTTTGTCTGTGACCGCTGTTTCTCGACAACTACCGGTCCGATATACTTGAAACTTGCCAGGTATATTGCTGGGGACCTGAGGATGTGCCTTTTCAAGGTTTCATATTAATCGGACAAGTAGTTACAGAGCTATGGCGATTTAGCCGTTCGCCGTTCGCTTTGCCTTTGCGAATGGACCAAACCATTTCATGTAAATAGAGGGGGGGGGGGGGGGTTCTGTGGTCGTTACTGGCTTTGCGAATGGACCAAACCATTTCATGTAAATAGAGGGGGGGGTTCTGTGGTCGTTACTGCCACGTGGTTTCAAAGCTTTTTTTTTGCACGCACGTACGGGCACGCCCTAGTAACTCAAAATTTGATTATGTTCCAGCCAATTTGTTGCCAATCTTGTGTGTGTACATCAGGGTGTATCCATGTCCTTGCTCATTGATGAGGTTTGTCTGTCTGTGTCTGTCCACTAACTTTTTTTGTCCCATTTGAGCTTTGTCATCAAGTTTTCAACATAACGTTATTTGGAGGATATGGAGAAGACGAATTAATAATTTGGTGAAAAGGTCAAAGGTCAGTGTCACATAAAATCGTCAATTTTCATGAAATTGACATGGAATTTAAAGAATTTGCATGCTGGGTCACTGCATTGGCTCACCAGTCAATAGCTAGAAGCTGATTGTTTTTTGTTTTTTTGTTTTTTTTAGAACAAACTGTGAAGGTGGAAAAAAAATCATTAATTCTCATACGATTGACTTGAAAATTGAGCAGGGTTTGCATATTGGTTTGCTGAAGCCCATTGCTTTTGTGGTCAAAAGTTAAAGGTCGCCTAAAATTGTCAATTTTTTGGTATTTTTTGTTCGATATCTACCATATAAAACACAATGTGTGTTTGTGTATTTGTGTGTCTGTCCCTCTTCATAAGGGTAGGTTTTAAAGGCTTTGAGTCGTGCTTTAGTAGTGGAGGGAGTGGGGTTTTATGTGGGGTTTTAACCGGCAATCTTTGCACACTACTGTCCATCTGTTAAAAGACCTAAAATACTCTGAGGACCCAGAATACCCCAAAGACTCAGAAAACACAAAATACCACAAGGATCCAAAAGACCCCAACGACCTAAAGGATCCAAAATATCCCAATGACCCTGGACCAAGAGGACCCAATAGACTCCGAAGTCCCTGAAGACCCAATGGACCCTAAACACCCAAGATATCCTGAGGACTCAAAAGTCCCCGAAGACTCAAAAGACCCCAATACCCTTAAAGATCCAAGATGCCACAAAGACCCTAAATACCTCAAAGAATGAAAAGGCCCCAATACCCTTAAAAACCCAAAATACCCCAAAGACCCAAAAGACCCTTAGATCCATAAACGAAGACCCATAAAGACCCGAAGACCCATTAAACCTTCAAGACCAAAAAGATTGAAAATACCCAAAGACCAGAAAAACCCAAAAGTGCCTGAAGACCCAAAATTCACCAAAGAACTCAATACCCTAAAATACGAAATCACCATGAAGACCCCAAATACCCGAAAATATCTCAAAGACCCAGAGGACTGAAAAGACCAAAGGACCCCAAAGACTCAAATGACCCAAAAGACCCCGAGGAACCGGAAGACCCAGAAGACCTAGAGGACCCAAAGGACTGCTGAGGACTCCAAATATCCAAAAGAAGAGTAATTATGTCTCTTACATTGGAATTGTAGATGGTGGCTTACAAACCAAGCCTCAAGGTCGGTGTACAGAGGCATTTTTTTTATAATCACAATGTATATAAAAGGTGCAGGGAGGTGAAATTTGCTGCATGCAATGTTCAACAGGCGCAGAGTAAACCGAGTTTTCATTTACGTCTGTAGAATGTCTAATAAATAAAGATAAATGCACATATGACACTAGGCCCAGGCTTCAGACTTTGGCATGCTCACGCGGCTGCACCATCAAACAAACTGTTACAACCGTCATTTTTGACAAGCTTTATACTGCTTTTCATCATGTTTCGCATATGGAAGACGAATAAGAAGAAGTCCGAATGCAAATTGCACGTGGATGGGCTTTACATTTTCAGATGTTTTCCAGTTTTTTTAAAGTGATTCTTCATTTTTGAGAGAAGCCCAGTGTTGGCTTAGCGGTTAAGTTGGCTGGCTTAAAATCTTAGTGTCTTGAGGGGGTGCTGCATTAGTGGCACATCCATGCTCTCAGCCAAGATCTGAGAATTTCTTAAGTGATTCATTCGAATGCGGATCTGAGAATTTCTTAAGTGATTGGTCACCATCAAGAGGAAACAAATGGGGCCAAAATGATGGATATAGATAATTGAATGATGAATGATGGATAGATAATAAGGATGATAAATCAAATAAATAAAAAGATAAAATAAAAGGATGATAGATAAAAAGGATGATGAATGATGGATAGATAATAATTCTTATCTTCCCCCATCCAAAACCTTCATCTTTTCTACCCCCGCTAATTTCACCCCAAAACCACTTTTTTGAAATACCAACTTCTTTCCTGGAAGTCCTTGGTGTCCTTGTGTTTCATACTTCTCCCACCCCCCTCCCCTTTCCCACGCCTCCTCCCCCCAAGCTCTCTCCCTCCCACACATCTCCCGATGTCCCTGCTCTCAAATGTTGTGTTTGTGTGCTTCCCCTTCTCTCCCCATCTTGTCTACCGCTCCCCTTTTTATATTGTTACGGATTCAGGGTCGGCGCTCCCCTTATCAAGGGGGGTTAATCCCCTTGTCTTTAAAGCTGGCCGTCCCTCGATCCTGGAAGCTATGACGTCACTTCCGGTCGGTATTAGCCAGGGTAATTGGTCAATGGAGTCCCAAATACCTGCTTACTAACCTGACCGTAAAGCGAGGAGATAACTCCCGCTCGGACCGTGGACAAGATGGAAATTGCCGAGCGGTTTAGCAATCCGAAGACCGAGCCATTAACAAAGGACTAAACCCGATCCTGAGCGGTTTCCCAAATCGTGCCACAGGTACTCAATGGAGGAAAGACGAAAGCGATCGAATAAGAGGAAACCAAAGTATAGAAAGAACAAATATGATTTATTAATTATGTACAAAAACCCAAAGAGGAAACGAAAGAGAAAGAATATACAAGAAGAAGAAGAAGCAGACACAGGGCAACCTTAACTATACAGTCTTAACTTAACCCCGGACAAACAGACAGACTCACACGGGATGGTCGTGGTAGGAGAGGAAGGTCCAGGCAGATGGTAGGGGAGGAAGGTCCAGGCAGATGGTTCAAGCATTGAGGTCCGGCTCCAGGTGTTGACTCGTACCGGGGCGAAAACCCGGGCAGGCAGCATGCGCGTACCGTTGGCGCGCGATCGGACCTTATATATGGTGGAGGGGAGGGGGGGGTAGTCCTTCGCAAGTCCGTATGCGCCGTTCTCTGCTCGTGACCTCCTTACTCAGCTTCTCAGGTGCTCAGCGCCACTTAATGATTCCACGCACATCTGGTACAAACGAGCTCTCTCCGCGCATCGGTCGCTTCCCCTCGCGCAACTGCTCCACTCCACTCAACTCAACTCAACTGTGCAAGGGTGCCGCGCTTGCGCATATATAGTGCGCTTTTAAATCAAGCCGCGTATTCTCGCACCCCACCCACCGGTGAGCTCACCTCAGCCCTGATTGGATGGCGAGGGCTCACCACTCCACCCTTGATGGAACACTGACAGGGCCACGCCTCGTTCTGGGTGCTCCGCCCCCTTCTTCTCCAAGCTTGACCGTGTGCGTCATGGCGTTTGGAGCGAGCACTAAGTCAAAGGCGCATAACAATTTGTCGGGAGTTAAGCCGCAAAATGAATGAAATTGAAAAGGACCTATCTTATTTAATTAAAGCAACGCAGAGTCAACTATTGGGAACACAGCCTTAACTAAACACAGACTAAGGAAATAACTGAGAAGTTCCTATGGTGTCCTACGTGTTGCTTGTGGACTAACTATGGGTGTGACCTTTAACCTTTTAAACGATGAGATATTATTTACAATAATTATTTACAAGTGAGGGGTTCTCAAAACCACAACAATATATTATGTTTGTCTGTTTGATTTTTTTTTTGTGATAAATGTTATCTCTTTCACGAGCCTTGATTCTCTATACAAAAAGAAAAGAAAAAAAGGTATTTAAAAAAACGTTGTGGATGGACACAAAACTTGGTGGGTTATTTGGGTAGGTGGATTATTATTTTGCAGATGATCCAGTCATCTTTGCGCAGACTCTGGACATCCTTATGGGGTCGGTCCCTCAAGGTGATGAATGAGGAGTCGGGGCCACTGCGATTATGGGACTCCAGGGTCAACACTAATAGTCCAATAGTCCATGGACCAGAGGGGCCTAACGTGCTCCCTCCTCCCCTCCTACCCCCCACCCCTTGATCCTCCCCAATGTACATAATTATGTTCAGTGATGTCTACTTACATGGGAAAAACATGTTAACATCAAAAAAAAAAATTTTGGTAGACATGACAAAATGACCCTTTTCCAAAATATCGACCATTTATTGGGCTTTGCGAATTACGTGCACACTAATTATGATAGTTCCCATGGTTACATAGAAACACTGGTCATACATATAATTATGTACATGCATATAATTATGCATACATTATCAAGCAGTCACCATTTTAAAGCATTTTCTTACATCCAATTCTTGTTTGGGTCATTTTGAGAGCCTGTTCTTCATTTACTAAAAAAGATCCGCATGTAGATTCTGTAGCAGCATAGTTTACAACTTGATGAGTTATTTAGCTTGCATATACGCCCAAAAGCAAGATGAAAATTATTTAATGTTTTTTTTTCTTTTTCTTTTTTCAAGCATAATTGGACACCGCACCTTTACTCTGCCATTTCCAGGCGCTGCATAACGTCATTGCCGGGCACTGAAGGGGGCTCGGCAATGACGCACGCTGAAAGGGAGTACTCAGTTTTCACTCTGGTTGTTTTCTTGTTTACTTTCTTCTTTGTTTGTCCGGGCGATATCTCAGCCATCCTTTGAGCGAGGAAGCTGAAATTTCGGCACAATAGCGAGCAAGAATTTTGTCAAAAACAGTATTTTTTGTTTTTTGATCAAGCAATTAATTGATTAGTTATTTAATTATTAGCAATTAATTAAGTACTTATACATTTCCTTTCTCTTCTGGCCATTATCTCAGGCACCTTTTGAGCTCGGAAGCTGCTATTTGGACATGACAATGACCAAGTGTTTTGGCTGCCAAGGGTATTTTTGATGTATTGATTCATCAATTAATCAATGAATTATTTAATTATTTGATTAATGACTATTTTTTTTTTTTTTTTAGTTACAGATTCGGATGAAATGGTGGTGGTTTATGTGTTCTATGAGGCAATTGATTAATTATTTCATTCTTTTATTATTATTATTTATTTATTTTAATTATTAATCATTTATTTATTTTCTTTCTCATCTGGCCAATATCTCAGGCACCTTTTGAGCGAGGAAGCTGATATTTGGACATGACATTGACCAACTGATTTGTCTGTAAAGGGTATTTTTGATTTATTGATTAATCAATTAATCGATTAATTATTTATTGATTAATAAATATATTATTTAATTTTTGTATTAATGACTTATTTAATGAAATTCCTAAAAGTTACATCTTTGGATGAAGCATTAGTTGTTTAGTTATGCTATTAGCCAATTGATTAAGAAAATATTTTATGAAAATCTTTTCGTGATTTTAATTATGCAATTAATCAATCAAATATTGTGCACTTCTTCCTCCAAATACAGTCTCTATGAGCTACACGGCGGTATTGCCGTGCTCCAGAGGCGCCCCGGCATTGCCGCGCTGGAGGATATTTAATTATTTGGCATGGGAGCGGTGTACTTTGAATGTATCTGCACTTGTTTTCTTTCTTGTTTGTTTGTCCGGGTAATATCTCAGCCATCCTTTGAGCCAGGAAGCTGAAATTTCGGCACAATAGTTAGCAAGTACTTGTCAAAAATCGTATTTTTTGTTTTTTGATTAATCAATTAATTGATGAGTTATTTAATTATTAGCGATTAATTAAGTACTTATACATTTCCTTTCTCTTCTGGCCATGATCTCAGGCACCTTTTGAGTTAGGAAGCTGATATTTGGACATGCCAATGACCAAGTGATTTGCCTGTAAAATATGTTTTTGATTTATTGATTAATCAATGAACTAATTAGTTATTTAATTATTAGTGATTAATTAAGTACTTGTACATTTCCTTTATCTTCTGGGCTTTATCTCAGGCACCTCTTGAGCTAGGAAGCTGATATTTGGACATGACAATGACCAAGTGATTTGGCTGTCAAGGCCATTTTTGATTTATTGATTGATCAATTAATCGATGAATTTTCTAATTATTTGATTGATGACTTATTATTTTTAATTTTTTTATGTTACAGATTCGGATGAAATGGTGGTGGTCTATGTGTTCTATGAGGCAATTGATTAATTATTTAATTTTTTACTATTATTATTTATTTATTTTCATGATTAATCATTTATTTATTTTCTTTCTCATCTGGCCAATATCTCAGGCACCTTTTCAAAGAGGAACCTGATATTTGGACATGACAATGACCAAGTGATTTGTCTGTAAAGGGTATTTTTGATTTATTGATAAATCAATTAATCGATTAATTATTTATTGATTAATAAATAAATTATTTAATTTTTTTATTAATGACTTATTTGTTTAAATTCCTAAAAGTGACATCTTCGGATGAAGCACTAGTGGTTTAGTTATGCTATTAGCCAATTGATTAAAAAATGTTTTATGACAATCTTTTATTGATTTTAATTATGCAATTAATCAATCAAATATTGTGCACCTCTTCCTCCAAATACTGTCTCTATGAGCTACACGGCGGTATTTGATTAATGACTATTTTTTTTATTTTTTTTAGTAACAGATTCTGATGAAATGGTGGTGGTTTATGTGTTATATTATCGAATTGATTAATTATTTCATTTTTTTATGATTATTATTTATTTATTTTCATTATTAATCATTCATTTATTTTCTTTCTCATCTGGGCAATATCTCAGGCACCTTTTGAGCTTGGAAGCTAATATTTGGACATGACAGTGACCAAGTGATGTGGCTATAAAGGATATTTTTGATTTTTTGATTTATCATTTAATCGATTAATTATTTATTGAATCATCAATTAATTATTTAATTTTTTTAATGACTTATTTCATTAAATTTCTAAAAGATACATCTTCGGATGAAGCACTGGTGGTTTAATTATGCTATCAGCCAATTGATTAAGAAAATATTTTTTGCAGTCTCTGGGAGCTGCACTGCGGTATTGCTGGGCGCCTGAGGCGCCCCGGCAATGCTGCACTGTTAGATATTTGTTTTCAGTCTGTTTCTCTTGTTTGTTTCTCACAGTCTGAGAGTCCTTTCTGTGCTTTTTTGCAAACTCCAAGCGGGCTTTCATGTGTCTTTCACTGAGGAGAGTGTTCTGTCTGGCCACTCTGCCATAAAGCCCAGATCGGTGGAGTGTTGCATTGATGGTTGTCCTTCTGGAAGGTTCTCCCATGTCCACGCAGGATCGCTGGAGCTCAGCCAGATTGGCCATCGGGTTCTTGGTCACCTCTCTTGCCAAGGCCTTTCTCCCCCGATTGCTCAATTTGGCCGGGCGGCCAGCTCTTGGAAGAGTCCTCGTTGTTCCAAACTTCTTCCATTTAAGAATTATGGAGGCCACTGTGGGAACCTTCAATGCAGCAGAGATTTTTTTGTTGGCTTCCCCAGATCTGTGCCTCAACACAATCCTGTCTCCGAGCTCTGCAGGCAGTTCCTTTGACCTCATGGCTTCGTTTTTGCTCTGATATGCATTGTCAGCTGTGAGACCTTATATAGACAGGTGCGTGCCTTTCCAAATCATGTCCAATCAATCAATTGAATTTACCACAGGTGGACTCCAATCAAGGTGTAGAAACATCTCAAAGATGATCAAGAGAAATGGGAGGCACCTGAGCTAAATTTCAAGTGTCATAGCAAAGGGTATGAATACTTATGTCAATGTGATATATCAAAGATTTTTCTTTTTAATAAATTTGCAAAACTTTCTAAAATCCTGTTTTCTCATTGTCATTATGGGGTATTGAGTGTAGATTGATGAGGGAAAAAATGAATTTAAACGATTTCAGCATAAGGCTACAAAATAACAAAATGTGAAAAAAGTGAAGGGGTCTGAATACTTTCTTAATGCACTGTATGTGGGTAAGTTGTCATTCGGCAAATTTGATGACAAAATGAAGTTTAAACGTTTCCTGGTGTTTAGTTCCAACATTCCGTGTAGATAAAGCCATTAAAAGAGCAATGAACCCAATAAATTTGTTGCGACACATACACTACCGGTAAAAAGTTTTAGAAGTTTTTTTTTTTAGGTCAGCAAAAACGTTTAGGTCAGCAAAAACGGGAAAATAATGTTTATATTACTTGTTCCATTGCACATAAAAAAGTTTAGGTCAGCAAAAACGGGAAAATAATGTAAATTGCACAGTTATATTGTAAAAAAAGGCCTTCTTCAGGGAACAAACATGTTGCGTTTAGTTTTTTTTTTTTTTTTTTTTTTTTAATTTTATTCCGTGTAGATAAAGCCATTAAAAGAGCAATGAACCCAATAAATTTGTTGCGACACATACACTACCGGTAAAAAGTTTTAGAACACCTCAATTTTTCCAGTTTTTTTTGAAATTTAAGCAATTCAAGTCCAGTGAATAACCTGAAATGGTACAAAGGTAACCAGTAAACTTCTCGAGGTTAAAAAAAAGTTTAGGTCAGCAAAAACGGGAAAATAATGTAAATTGCACAGTTATATTGTAAAAAAAGGCCTTCTTCAGGGAACAAGTAATGGGTTAACAACTTACAGCTGTTGTGCAGCAATGCAAGTAAATTAAGCCTTGAAAGTTGATGCAAACAATATTCCTACAGGTGTACCAACCTCTGCTGATTACTTGATTACAAACCCCCTGTCTGTATAAAAGCAGTATTGGAACACACTGTTATTACACCCTCTGAAGTATTATTTGGACAATATTGCACTACAGGAAGTTGTATATTGGAAACTTGAGGAAACTCTGACAGGAAGAGGTCTGGCAGACCCAAAGCCACAACAGAATCGGAAGACAAGTTTCTGAGAGTCAACAGCTTGTGGGTTAGGCGGCTCACAGGACAACAGCTTCAAGCACAGCTAACACTGGTCGAAATAAGCAAGTCTTTTTTTTCTTCTTTTTTTTTGCATACAGAAACGAGCCACGTGAAAGAGCTAACATTTATCAAACAAACAAATCAAACAAACAAGCAACCAAAGTATATAAAAAGGGGAGCGGTAGACAAGATGGGGAGAGAAGGGGAGGAAGCACACAAACACAACATTTGAGAGCAGGGACATCGGGAGATGTGTGGGAGGGAGAGGGCTTGGGGGGAGGCAGGATAGGTATAAAACGCAAGCACACCAAGGACTTCCAGGAAAGAAGTTGGTATTTCAAAAAAGTGGATTTGGGGTGAAATTAGCGGGGGTAGAAAAGATCAAGGTTTTGGATTGGGGAAGATAAGAGATGGTGGTGAACAGCTGTTTTAAAGACCTGGAGGGAGGAATGGGATTGAAGAGAGTGAGGGAGTTTGTTCCAGAGGTGGGAGAAAAGAGGAATGAAGGAGTGAAGGTGAGCAGAGAGTTTTGATTTTGGCAGTTTAACCATAAGAGGGTTGCAGGCAGATCTTGTGCGACCTGCAGGAATATTTGGGGGACAGAGCACAGACAGGGCTGAGGGGGCTCGGCCGGAGAGGAGTCGGTAGAAGACGGAAAGACCACCAACCTGCCTGCGGTGAGTAAGTGAAAGGCCTTCGGAGATAGCGTCATCGCGGGAGATTCCAATGATTCTGAACGCTTTGGTTTCAACAGCGTGAATACGAGCTAGGTGTGAGGCAGGAGCACCAGCCCAGAGGGGAGAGCAGTACTCCATTGAGCTGCGGATGAAAGCCTTGTATGTGGTGAGGAGCTCAGGTGTGCCAAGGAAGGACTTCGCACGACGGAGGTTGCCCGGTCGGCGACTGGCTTTGGAGGCCAGCTTGGAAATGTGGTTTTCCCAGGAAAGATCATGGCAGATAGTGAGACCCAAAAGCTTGAGTGACAGAACTTCTTGGAGAGGATTATTCAGAAAGTAGATGGGAGGGTTGTCCAGTCGGTCTTTTCAGAGAGACATCGTAAGAGTGTGAGATTTGTCAGGATTGAAAGACATGTTCCACTTGTTTGCCCAGTCTGTGATTTTGTCCAGGTCTGCAGAGAGTGAGGAGGCTGCAGGCTGCCGATCTGAGGGATGAGTAATGGAGCGGCAGAGAGTGGAGTCATCAGCAAAGGGCTAGAGAGGATTTTCAAGAGAGTCAGAGAGATCATTGATGAAGACCAGAAAAAGCACTGGGCCCAGAACACTGCCTTGGGGAACTCCAGCCTGAACAAGAAGAGGAGATGAGAGAAACACATTCAGGGTCACACGTTGACTCCGACTAGAGAGGAAGTCTGCCAGCCATGCGTGGAGATTTCCATGGATACCAAAGGAGGAGAGTTTGTTGAGCAGAGTGGGGTGCCAGACCGTATCAAAGGCACGTGATATGTCGAGGGAGACAGCTCTAATTTCCTGTTTGGCATTGAGGACCTCCATCCATTGTTGAGACAGCAGAAGCAGCATGTCCAGAGTAGAGTGACCTGGTCTGAAACCAAATTGATGATCAGAGATCAAGCCATTGGACAAGAGGAAAGATTTCATATCTGAAGCAATGATGGATTCCATGACTTTTCTGATAATTGGGAGAAGGCTGATTGGTCTGAAGTTGTCCGGAGCTGTTTTTGCACCTTTTTGTGTAAAAAGGTGATGTTGGCTGATTTCCAAGCAGATGGCAGTTGACCTTGAGCAAAAGAGAGGGTGAAGAGAACAGAGAGAGGAAGTGAAAGAGCGGAAGAACAAAATTTTAGGACCCGTGGCCTGATGCCGTCAGGTCCAGTTGCAGAATCAGAGTCGAGGGTTGACAGAAACCTTTCCACCTTGTCAGGAGGAAAGGACACGGAGTCCATGAGCAGCTGGGTACAACGGGGTATGGTGGGTACAGAGAGGGATGGGCTTGGGACACAAGATTTAGAGGCAAACACAGAGTTGAGGCATTCAGCTTTTTCATGTGCGGAGTCAGCTGTGTAGCCGTTTGAGGTAAGGGAGGGGATGGAGGGGGAACAAACACCAGAAACAGATTTGACCAGATGCCACCAGGATTTGGAAGAGGGAGACAGATAAGAGAGTTCGGTCTTGAGAACGGAGATATATTGTTTCCTGGCTCTCCTGAGGGTGGACACACACTTGTTTTGGGCTTTGTGAAAGGAAATGAGATTTCCTTCCGTTGGATTTGCTTTCCAGGAGACGAAGGCAAGTTGTTTCTGGGCAACAGCCTCACCACAAGATTCCGTGTACCATGGACGGGAGGAAGGGTATGACAACTGAAGACGAGATGGGATAAATCTGTGCATGAGAGAGAGCAATTTACTTTGGAAGAATTCCCAGCATGAGTTGATGTCAGAGGTGGTAGAGATGGGAGATCAGTCCAGATGATTGATCGCTGCTTGAAGACCGTGCCAGTTGGCCTGAGTGAAATGCCAGACTCGTCGATGCTGAGGAGGCTCCCTGAGAATGGTCAGAGAGATGTCCACTTTAACAAGGACATGATCAGATGATCCGATTGGAGCAGAAGAAGAGCAGCAGACATTTTCAGGGAAGTTCGTCAAAACCAAGTCCAGAAGAGAAGATGCTCCGTTGACTGAGATCAGAGTCGGGAAATTGACAGATTGTGTCAGTCCAAGTGAGTCGCAGAAGTCCTTTGCTGAGGAGCCATGGCTGGTGAGAGAGGTACCCACACCCATCCAACTGGCATGGTGACAATTATTGAAATCACCACATATGAGGAAGAGAGAGTTGGGATCGGTCGATAGAAGTTGGTCCATATTATCAGACAGCGAGATGTAGATGGAGTCATCACTGTTTGGTGGACGGTACAACACACATATGAACAAGAGGTGGGAGCGAAGGGGAAGCCGTAGCCAGAGGTATTCCTGGGGGTGAGGTCGAGAGAGTGCAGTGCAGGGCGAGTGAGGAAGAGAGTTTTTGATAAAGATAGCAAGCCCACCTCCAGGACGCGGCTCAGGTTTATCATACCGGAGGACGGAGTAACCTGGGAGAGAAACTAAGGAATCAGAGACATCATGAAGGACGAAAGTTTCTGTTAAGCAGATCACGTCTGGTTTGTCAGAAGCAACCTGTATGGAGAGATCAGTTAAGTTGGAACGAAGGCCTCAGATGTTTGAGGTCCATACCGTTAATGAAGAGGAAGGGGGAGCATCGGATACAGAACAGGGGGGAGGAGGGGCAGGGTAAGATGTGGAAGAGGTGGAAGAGGTAGGGAGAGCTGTTGAAGGTGTGTCAGAGATTTCAGAATAGCTCGGAGAAAGGGAAGGATGGGGCAGACAAAAGGTTTGATGGTGATTGGGTGAGGCACAATGAGGTGTTATTTGAGGAGGGGGAAGAGCGAGGCAGAATGTTGGGGGAGATCGAGGTGAGAGTTGGAAGGGGGAAGAAGCGGGGAAGCGCTTTGAGGAGAAGGGGTGAGAGGGGGGAAATGGAGAAGAAATGAGGATGGGGAGATTTGAAGGGGAGGGGAGAGGGGCGGAGTTTATGAGGGGAGGGGTTAGGGGGGAGTTTAGGAGGGAAGGGACAAGGGGAGGGATTTGAAAGGGATGGGAGATGGGGGAGATTTGGAGGGGAGGGGGGAGTCTCGGAGGGGAGGGGCGAGGGGGAGCCTTAGAGGGGATGGGTGTGGGGGGGAGTTTCGGAGGGAAGGGGCAAGGGGGGAGATTTGAAAGGGATGGGTGATGGGGAAGATTTGGAGGGGAGGGGTGATGGGGAAGATTTGGAGGGAAGGGGTGATGGGGAAGATTTGGAGGGGAGGGGTGAGATTGGATTTTCGAAAGTGTATGATTAATGGGAAACGAACATTTATTGCAAAATGAGTTTCTTGTGACCTTCGAGTCAAAAATACGTTTAAGGACTCTGGAGGGAGGATGGAATGCAGGAGAGTTTAGGGAATGCAGAAAAGAAGCACTGTAAGAGATGGATTTTTTTTTTGGGATGAATAGATTTGGTGAGCAAGTCGAAAGCAACCTTTTAAAGAAGAAGAAGAAAAAGGTGTTATAATATGTGTTGTAAGTCTTATTTTCAACTGTGAAGAGAAGACTTCGAGCTGCAGGTTTGACAGGTTGAGTGGCAGGAAGAAAGCCATTGCTAAGATGGCAAAACAAGAAAGAGAGGCTTGCCTGGGCCATGAAGCACCGCTGGTGGACTACTGAAGACTGGAAGAAGGTCTTATGGACCGGTGAATCAAAATTTGAAATCTTTGGTTCATCACGCAGGGTTTTTGTACACCGTCGAGTCGGCGAAACGATGGTTTCTCAGTGCGTGACACCAACTGTCAAACATGGAGGAGGAAGCGTGATGGTCTGGGGCTCTTTTGCTGGATCCAGAGTCGGCGAATTGCATAGAGTGACTGGCACCCTGAACCAAAAGGGCGACCACAGCATTTTGCAGCGCCATGCAATACCCTCTGGTATACGCCTAGTTGGTCAGCGGTTCATCCGACAGCAAGATAATGACCCTAAACACACCTCCAGGCTATGTCAAAACTACCTTCGAGGAAAAGAACAAGACGGTAGGCTTCAAATCATGGAATGGTCAGCACAGTCTCCAGACTTAAACCTCATCGAGCTGGTTTGGGATGAACTGGACAGAAGGGTGAAAGCATAACAACCTACAAGTGCAACACATTTGTGGGAACTTGTGCAACAGTGTTGGGAAGAACTTCCCGAACAATATTTGATTTCCAATATTTGATTTTGACTCTTCCCCTAGCATGTTCAGAAAGAATGCCACGAGTGTGTTCGGCGGTTATATCTGCAAAAGGTGGCTACTTTGCTGAGTCAAAAATTTAAATTAAATTTTGTTAAACAAAATGATTCAATGATTTCTTTTTTTTATCTCCAATTCTTTGTTTGTTCTATGCTTAATTTCAGAGTACTGTACATTGAGACATTAAACTGCGTAAATGTCAACAAAACTAGAAAAACTGAGGTGTTCCAAAACTTTTGACCGGTCGTGTATATCCATCTTGGAAATTGAAGCATGATTAGATATTTTTTGTGGAACCCAAAAAATAATCTTGATTACACATTTGGTCTGGTGCACGACATTTTCCTTTGAGTTCAATATTGATATTTTATTTTGTTTTAGAGCTAAGGGGCCAAGTTCTGTATGCAGTTTTAAATTGCATTCTCAGATGGTGCAAGTTAACTGCACAATTTTTGAAGACGAACATGTGCTGCCATATTTATATTTGTTTTCCTCTTCTCCTCCCCTTTGGGGAGGGGGTGTAGCGGGGGTTCATTTTCATCTTTTGTTTTCGTTCATGAGCAGTGTACACTCTACAAGTTAACTATTTCTTTATCATGATGTGTAGAAGGTGCAACTCTTCCCCTAGGATGTTTAGATTCATGCTTTTAAAGAACAATTTGTCCATTACTGCATTATATTCACCATATCTTTGTGTATTGTATTCCTCTCATTGAATTTCTCCATTTTCCGAAATATATATGAATTGTATTGAATTGTTTACTCATAGACTGTTTTAGATGTGATAACCATAAACTGAAAAAAATCTTCGTCTGCCTTTTCATAAAAACATCACATGGATTGATAAACTTGTCAGAGATCAACAGAGTCTTCATGAAATGTCCAGGAAATAAGTCAAATATCCCAAACATATTGATACTCTCTCAGACAATCTGTCCCCACAAAATATGTTCCAGAAGTTGATAATGAAAGTGATTTTGCTGATCTCCATAATATCACATTTTAAAAAGTATTGTTACGTTTGTGGGGGTTAGGCAATGATTACCTTAGAGCAGGGGTTCCCAACCTTTTTGTGTTCTGGCCCCCCTTGGCTCCCAGAGCACATCCCCAGCACCCCCTCCCCTCCCTTTCGTGAGGGTAGAGCGGCGGAGCGCGTGTAAGCAGGCTCGGGGAGTCTGGGGGCATGACCCCCAGAAAAACTTTGATTTCTAGATGCTCTGTGGTGCATTCTGAGAGGTGTTTTTTTCCTTTAATTGGCTATTTTGCTTGTATGAGAGTTGGTAAATTATTACACAGAAAATGAGGAATTCCAAGTAGCCAACTTGAACATTTAGTTCCATAGTATTTTTTTCTGTTCCTTACTGGCTCCCAACTACATCATTTTTGGAAGAAGCAAACAAAGCAACGTCGCTCGAATGATGCATGTTTGATATGAGATTTTAATATTATCAGTAGCAACACTATGGACAGCATAAAATAGAACTGTCACACAAGAAAACAGTATGAAAATGTTCCAAGTCAAGAATATGTGAAAACTAAAAACCTCTGTTGTGTCTGTATTTAACGCAGCGTGCTATAATCTCACAAAAAGAAACTCAATTCGACAACAACTCAGGTAATCCAAACTAGGGACGTAGCGCATGCGCCGTAAAAGTGAATTAAAAACTCAGTGGGATGGCTGAAATTGCATTTTAGCTACCAATTGGGGTATCCGTGGTTGAGTCACAGTCAGGGCACAGCGGAGGTCATCTTCCACGTGGAGCCGATTACGCTGTTTGGATTTGATATTCAACAACGTGGAAAACACTGTTTCGCAGAGATAGGCAGACGAGAATGGCAGAAGCACCCGGATAGCTATCTGGCTGATATTAGAGTGGTGACCCATTCCCACTCAAAACTCCATCAAGCTCTTCTCTTCGAATGTGTCTTTGGCAAATTAATCGTTTTGGAGATCCAGGAATTCATCTTGCATTGCGTCCGGCATGCTCTCCACGCAAAGGTTGATGGAAAAAGGATTCCTCACAATTTTTGCCTCATTGTAATCTAAATCAGGAAAATACTTATGAGAAATTCTAGCTCCAGTGACTGCAGATGCTCAAGAATGTCATTTTTCAGTACGGGATCCAGCTCTTTTCCCATGCTGTCTTGCAATTCAGACATTCTTTTGAACATAGCAATGTATCCTGTGTTCACTTTCCTGCGCCAGTTTTGGATCTTGGCAACAAATCCTCTGAGATGATCGTGGAAAATAATAATATTAGTCGCTCTTCCTTGGAGCTTGAGCTTCAGCTGGTTTTGCTGCTTGAAAATGTCAGCAAGATAAGCAAGTCGTTCCTTCCACAATTCTTCGTCATAATGCTGCAGGAGGTCATGTTTCCCTTGAAGATTCAAGAAATGTTTGACTTCCGCACGAAGTTCAAAGACGCGGTTCAGAACATTCCCTTTTGAAAGCCAGCATACAGCAGTATCGTGCAGCAACGTTTCATGTTCCGCATTCATGTCTTTGCACAGCTCCTTGAACATTCGGATGTTGAGAGCCCCTGCCTTGATGTAGTTAACAATCTTGATTACGACTTCAAGAACTTTCTTCAATGAGAGAGGGAGAGTCTTACAAGCCAGGGCATAGCGATGAATCATACAGTGGGTTCCTTTCACTTGTGGTGCCAGCATCTTCACTTTTGCTTGGAATCCGGATTTGGAACCAAGCATGGCAGGAGCACCGTCAGTACAGACACTGCATAAATTCTCCCACTGAATTCCTCCCGCATCGAAGAACAACTTCATTTTTTCCATGATGTTGTTAGCTTTTGTCGTTGTTTCCAGGGCACTGCAGAGCAAGAATTCTTCCTTGATATCATCTCCCTTGACATAGCGTACGAATGCCAGTAGCTGGGAGCAGGAACTAACATCGGTCGATTCATCCAGTTGCAAAGAAAATAAGCCGAAAGGCGCCGCCTTAATCTCATTGATGATCTGTTGTTTCACATCTTCCGACATGTCACGGATACTACGCTGCACTGTGTTATTTGATAAAGACACATGTTCAACCTTGCGAGCCTCTGCCTTGCCGAGAACCTGTTTGACAATGAGTAGGGTACAAGGCTTGATGAGTGTCTCCCCAATCGAGTGGGGGTTTTTTTTCTTCTGCCATTTCAAGAGAAACTTCATAAGAAGCCTGGACAGTTGCTACATTTTGTTGTTGAAAAACTCCTCCCTCATCCAACTTCTGTCACTTTAAATTTATTTCAAGCCGCTTGAAAAATTTGGGATCCTGCTTTGCATGTTGTGCGTGATTCGTCTCGAGGTGCAACTTCAACTTGGATGGCCTCATGGATTCAGTACTCAAAACCTTGTGACACAGCACACATTGTGGTTTATCCTGGCCAGACATGGTAGTGGACGTGAATCCAAGCTTTATGTATTCGTCAAGATACTTCCTTTTTTTACTCCCAGAAGCCATAATGTCAAATCTGCAATAGGAAAAAGAAAAAAAACAATATTTAATTTTTAGTGTGGTTCAAATTACCCCATGGCCCCCCGAGAAATACACCATGGCCCCACAAGGGGCCATGTCCCCGAAGTTGGAAACCACGGCCTCAGAGCCAGGTAGAAGTGTATAGATTACCATGCTCCGAATGTCACGATAAAGAAGAAGATCCACCATGTACCACAAGTATAGATCCGGTAGACCGTATGTCATGTATGTGTATCTTTCTTCCCATCATGAGGGGTGCAGTTTTGCTAATTAGTTTGGGATTATGGGTGATTAATCCCCTATATGTAATTGCCTCTGTTATTTTTCCTCTGTTCTTTATGACGATGCACACACACACACAAACACACACACACACACACACACACACACAAAGCTAAGAAATCGTGCATTAATAACTGAATAAAAGTAACCGGAAGCAAGAGATGGAACAATACAGCAGGTGCTGCCAGCCGCTGCATCGCCACATCGCCACATCGCCACATCAAGCAGGCAGGTCTGTGGGGCCATGCCCCAAAGAGCAGGGATTGGTCCGGAATTGGTTCGAGCAAGGACTGCTAATATGGGACTATTGGATTGGTGGAGCAGGCATGGGTGGCGCAGGATGACGTCAGAGCCTTGAGTACAAAGGAGTGTGAGGACCGACATTTTCTCTTCTCGTCCTGGTTTTTATAGCAAAAGGTCGCTTATTATTCTCTTCTCGTTCTGGATTCCATAGAGAGAACTGTGGCTAATTTTCTCTCTCGGTTTCTGGATCTGGAAGTGAACGGTCGATATTTGTTCTCTTGCGGTGGGACAGTCTCAACGAACGGTCGAAGTCACGAGCTCTTGGCTGTGAGTTTGGTGTCGAATGGTCGTGTTCCGACATTTTCCCTCCTCTTGCATTGGGATGAGGTCTTGAGTTGGGACGTTGATAGTGAACAGTCACAGTTGTCGCCAGGGTTGTGTTGAGTTCCTGCAGACGGTCACTGCTCGTGCATTCTTTCTTCTTGGTCCGGGCGATTGGCTGAGTGGCCGCATTGTCCTTCCATTGGCTCGTTTGTGCTTTGGGGAGCGGCGGACTCGGCACCCTGTGCTGCGGCGGTTTGTGAACGAGAGCGCGCTGAGGCCTACTTCCCGCCAGGGCCTGTGCCGGGCTTGGGGCCTGGATGATTCCCGACTGGGTTCAAGAGACGCTTAGAGCTAAGTGCCCACACACACACATTTATTTTCACCAGTTATTTTTCCCCTTGTGCGGTATACGAGTCTGTATGGGGACATCCCATTTAGGAATTTTAGTTTTGCCATGTATTATTCTGTTACCGACATTTCTTCATTAAATTCGGTATTTTTGTACATTTTAAATCCTGTGTCAGCTTGAATTAATCATCGCAGGTTCGAAAGAGTCCGGTGGGACACGTGAAGGTGAGCTCTTTGTCCTCCCCGTGTATTCTCCGCTATATTTTTACTGAACGCACCGGATTGTTAAGCTCGATCGGATATCCGTCCGAGGCCGGTCTTTATCGGCCACGGACAGGACAGTATTCTTTATGAAGACATGATCACGGTTGTCTTTAATTCTTTGAAACAAGTGAATAGTCAAATGTAATGTCACGACCAACTTGATAATTATTTTTGGAATACATGGAGTATTAGTTATAAAGTTGATTTGCATGTTTGCTTATGAATAAATTCATTGTTATATGTGTGTTGTTGATACTGCATGCTATTTATTTCCGACTGCAACATCAATACTTGTTCTAACGAGAACAAAAACAAATAAATCCCTTTTATGTGGGTTAACTACAGAATGTATGATGTTTTTCAGCATGCTGACGTCATGTGATGTCATCAAGAATTACACAAACAACATCTGTATGAACTGAAATATGTGTTTGTGATACTTTTACATGTGCAACTGGGTTAATTAGCATATTGGTGTATCATGTTAATATTTCAAACAGTTATTTGAAGACTGGATGTTAATAAAAGCAAAATATAACACATTCCTACATTTTTCATTTGATTTATCTGTGTTCATTCACAGTGGAGAGAGAGAGAATAGCGGCAGATATGATGTATTTCAATGTATGCTGAGATGACTTCATAAACATAAAATCTAAACATGACGTTAGTAAAACTTTGTCAGATTGTTAAACATAATCAAAAGCAATGACATGCCAAATTCAGTAAGATTTGAGCTTGTAATTATTGAGATACAACATAACGAAGGTGCAAGTAATTCGCATACCTTAAGAAATGGTCGATATAATAAATAAGGGACATTTTGACATGTCTCCCAAAATAAATTTTTTTGATGTTAACATTTTTTACCCCATCTAAGGAGACATCACTGATCATAATTATGCACATTGGGGAGGATCATGGGGGAGGTGGGGTGCATGGTCCGCCCCTCTGGCCCATGGACTATATATATGATCCAGGCTTTCAATGACATCTTGGATACTACTATCCGGTCTGTACCTGTCGGTGGCGAGGATATTGAGGTCACATCGAGATTCACTTACCTTGGCAGTGATATTAATGGTTCCACATTTTGTCACTGAGATGTGCGAGCCCGAGGGCTGACCACCTGCCTTGTGATTGCAGTCGGTTGATCAGTATCTCAAGGAGATGGGAATGGGCTGGGCAACTTGCTGTTTGGGGGATGGTGGCTTGGAGGTCCATGGAGTACCGGCAGAAAGTGGGTGTGGCGATGGGCTGACCTAACCTGGCTCTGACAGGTTCTGACGGAATCCTCTTTATTTTTAGCCGCGTTGCAGACGCTGCTAATAGAGTGCCCTCTGCTGTTGTTGTTGTTGTTCTTCTTTGTCTTGTTCTTGCAGAGAAGACAAAACCTCAAAGCTCCACCCATTCTGGGAACCATAGCTCCACCCATTGTGGGAGAGGCTTCATATAAACAAATATCCACCATTTTATTAACTCGCATAGCTTTGAGGCCTGTTTTGTAGGCCCGTGGTGTCTTCCTCTCTCACACAGTTTTATTTCAAATCAAATTCGATATATCATTTCATTTTTCACAGTCGCTAACATAGTTTTAGACTCGGTTGAAAAAAAACGGGAAGAAAATCCGATGGAAGTTGCCCTTTATAGAACGAAATGAATTCTCAAAGGCCTGTAACTTCAAGTCCATTGATATATATATATATTTTAAATCACGGCATGGTCAGTCATACACCGCCCGAAATAACAGACGGGAAAATGCCGAGATATATATATTTTGTTTAAATCGCGGCATGGTCAGTCATACACCACCCGAAATAACAGACGGGAAAATGCCGAGATATATATATTTTGTTTAAATCGCGGCATGGTCAGTCATACACCGCCCGAAATAACAGACGGGAAAATGCCGAGATATATTAAAAATGCGTCCATTTGATGACAACCGTCACGATGAAATATTTAATTTATACGTCGTCACAATAATGTGGAGAGAGGAGCATAGCTTCGTTCACGTGTCGCCACATACGGGAAATTGCCGAGATATATATTTTTTAAATCGCGGCATGGTCAGTCATACACCGCCTGAAATAACAGACGGGAAAATGCCGAGATATATTAAAAATTCGTCCATTTGATGACAATCGTCACGATGAAATATTTAATTTATACGTCGTCACAATAATGTGGAGAGAGGAGCATAGCTTCGTTCACGTGTCGCTCCACACGGGAAATTGCCGAGATATATTTTTTAAAAATCGCGGCATGGTCAGTCATACACCGCCTGAAATAACAGACAGGAAAATGCCGAGATATATTAAAAATTCGTCGCCACACACGGGAAATTGCCGAGATATATTTTCACTTTGCACAAAAATAACATCAAGTAATCGAATCAAAAGGAATGTCCTGTGCCTATAACATCGACGTTATAGGCACAGCTGCATCTAGGCATTGTGTCACATCGACGCGGCTTTTGTTTTAATTCAAACTTTTTGTACTTGTTTATTTTAGAAGGTCAAAATTGGCCAAAGGTCAACAATTTTTTTTCTTTCTGGAATCCTCAAGTGTTTGTGGTAATTTCAGATGGGATGAAAGTTATGGGCAAAAATCTCAGTTTAACTGTGATGTCAGCCAGGGTTGCTGCAAATTGGAACACGCAGTCCATAATATTGGCATTTCTTGTGTCTTGGACGCAAAAGGCTTTTTGGATTCCTATGTTGTGCTTGCAGGTAGCTGTTTAATTACCTCGCAAACTGAAAGTGACAAGTGGGGTTAAGCAATTGGTTCACGTCTGTCTGTCTGTCTACAAATGTGGACAACTTATTTAAATTTAATATTATATTTTGAACCCCTGGTGTTGGGCTAGCGGCTAGGGTGCCGGCTTAGGATCCAAGGATCCTGGGTTCGAATCCCGGTCGATCGCTGAATTAACGCCAGGGGGGTTGACTCAGCCTGTCATCCTTCCGAGGTCGGCTAATTGAGTACCAGTTCACTGGTAATTCCCTGTTTGTCGTTAAAGGTGGCAAAAAGGGTTGGCGTCAGGAAAGACATCCGGCCGTAAAACATTGCTTCAAAAAGGGGACCGAAAAACAACAACAACCACGGTTCCCGAAAAAGGCCAACCCCAGCTTTGCGGGGAAAAATGGCCTCTAAAGGTGGTTATTTTATATATATATATTATATTTTGAACCCGAATCGGAACATGAATCCGTAAATAAACAGTTCTTTGGCTGTGAATTTTTAACGACCGCACGTGCACAGAGAAGAGTGAGTTGATATTGTTACGTTTGTGGGGGTATGGGATGAAATACCATCATAGAGGCAGAATTGTATTGGTGCAGCATGGACCGTGGATGCGTAGGAGGCACCCCAATGTATTAAGTAGGGAAACAGGCGCTTAAGATTGTTTTTGCGTCTTCACATGGGGGGTGAAGCTATGTTAACTAGGTAGGGATTAAAGTTAGTTTCCCCCCGTTTGTGATTGCCTCCTGTGGCTTTTCCCTATGTTTTTTTTTTTGACAAGGCCGGCCATAAAACCCTTGATACAACAATAACAACAACGTCACATTAACTATTCATTCGCTCTTCCCTATCTTCCTCTAAATACTAAAGCTACATTGCCCACACTGTTCTCATTAAAACTCACCACATTCTGCTCTCATTACCCCTCCCTTTTTCCTTGTTTGCCTTCCCATTGCGGGATTGGCACATGTCCATCGACGCGCGCCGAGGATGAGTCAGAGGTCTACCATATACTTTGCTCAACCTCTTTGTGCTCTTTACTTCCTCTCTATATTTTTTCCTTAATTGTTCTGTTGGAGCCATGTCTTTTGTACAAATAAATAAGTAAGAATGCCTTAGTGGGAAATAATTGGTACGGGTAAGATAAGATCTGCTCTTTTGTGCCTTTCTTGATGTTTGGTTATTGTTTGATGTGCTTGTAAATTTGTGCCCCATTATTATTGAATCTTGTGTGCTTCTAAATACGTACCTGTTCTTTGGTATGTGGTTTTCCATCCTGGCTGTTTTTGTTTAGTTTCCTTAAATGGCTTGATTTAGTGTGTGCTAACAGATAGACAGGATGTTTTGCCTCACCGATCGCTCATGCCACTAGCCATCGTGCACTCATGGTTCCGCTCAACGGTATAATAAATAGATAAATGGATTCTCTCACAGCACAGATCCTCATGGTGTCAGTGCATTTAACTTTGCCATGTCACATGACCTGACTCGGTTCATCTCAGCTTTGACTTGAGTTCCTGAACGAGTTTCTGAAAACAGGTATCCTTACTTCCTCCACCAAATGTTGATGGAGGTTTTGTTTTCCCCTTTTTTTTTTTTTTTGTATACTGAATCAAGGCTCGTGAAAGAGCTAACATTTACTTCACAAACAAATGAACCAGACAAACAAAATCTATAAAAAGAGGGAGCGGAAGACAAGATGGGGAGAGAAGGGGAAGCACACAAACACAACATTTGAGAGCAGGGAGATGTGTGGAAGGGAGCGGGCTTGGGGGGAGGAGGCATGGGAAGGGGGATGGGGGTGGGAGAAGTATAAAACACAAAGACACCAAGGACTTCCGAGACAGAAGTTGGTATTTCAAAAAAGTGGCATTAGGGTGAAATTAGCGGGGGTAGAAAAGATCAAGGTTTTGGATGGGGGAAGATAAGAGATGGTGGTGAACAGCTGCTTTAAAGACCTGGAGGGTGGAGTGGGATTGAAGAGAGAGGGAATTTGTTCCAGAGGCGGGAGAAAAGAGGAATGAAGGAGTGAAGGTGAGCAGAGAGTCTTGATTTTGGCAGTTTAACCATACGAGGGTTGCAGGTAGATCTTGTGCGACCTGTAGGAATATTTGCGGGACAGAGCCCAGACAGAGCAGGGGGAGCAAAGCCAGAGAGGAGTCTGTAGAAGATGGAAAGACCACCAACCTGCCTGCGGTGAGCGAGTGAAAGGCCATCAGAATCAGCTTCATCGCGGGAGATTCCAATGATTCTGAATGCTTTGGTTTCAACAGCGTGAAGAC
This sequence comes from Myxine glutinosa, assembly GCF_964187855.1. Classification (NCBI taxonomy): domain Eukaryota; kingdom Metazoa; phylum Chordata; class Myxini; order Myxiniformes; family Myxinidae; genus Myxine; species Myxine glutinosa. The sequence goes on from NC_136261.1 coordinate 414,673,252, forward strand.
GAGCGAGGTGTGAGGTAGGAGCACCAGCCCAGAGGGGAGAGCAGTATTCCATTGAGCTGCGAATGAAAGCCTTGTATGTGGTGAGGAGCTCAGGTGTGCCAAGGAAGGATTTCGCACGACGGAGGATGCCCAGTCGACGACTGGCTTTGGAGACCAGATTTGAAATGTGGTTTTCCCAGGAAAGATCATGGCAGATAGTGAGACCCAAAAGCTTGAGTGACAGAACTTCTTGGAGAGGATTATTCAGAAAGTGGATGGGAGGGTTGTCCAGTCGGTCTTTTCAGAGAGACATCGTAAGAGTGTGAGATTTGTCAGGATTGAAAGACATGTTCCACTTGTTTGCCCAGTCTGTGATTTTGTCCAGGTCTGCCGAGAGTGAGGAGGCTGCAGACTGTCGATCTGAGGGATGAAGAATGGAGCGACAGATAGTAGAGTCATCAGCAAAGAGATAGAGGCGATTTTCAAGAGAGTCAGAGATATCATTGATGAAGACCAGAAAAAGCACAGGTCCCAGAACACTGCCTTGTGGAATTCCAGCCTGAACAGGAAGAGGAGATGAGAGAAACCCATTCAGAGCCACACGTTGACTACGACTAGAGAGGAAGTCCGCCAGCCATGGTGGAGATTTCCATGGATACCAAAAGAGGAGAGTTTGGTGAGCAGACCGGGGTGCCAGACCGTGTCGAAGGCATGTGATATGTCAAGGGAGACAGCTCTAATTTCCTGTTTGGCATTGAGGACCTCCATCCATTGTTGAGAAAGCAGAAGCAGCATGTCCAGAGTAGAGTGACCAGGTCTGAAACCAAATTGATGATCAGAGATCAAGCCATTGGAGAAGAGGAAAGATTTCATATCTGAAGCAATGATGGATTCCATGACTTTGCTGATAATTGGGAGAAGGCTGATTGGTCTGTAGTTGCTGGGATCTGTTTTTGCACCTTTTTTGTGCAAAGCGGTGATGTTGGAAGATTTCCAAGCAGATGGCAGATGACCTTGAGCAAAGGAGAGGGTGAAGAGAACAGAGAGAGGGAGTGAAAGAACGGAAGAACAGGATTTTAGGACCCGTGGGCTGATGCCGTCAGGTCCAGTTGCAGAATCAGAGTCGAGGGTTGACAGAAACTTTTCCACCTTGTCAGGAGGAAAGGACACAGAGTCCATGAGCAGCTGGGTGCGACTGGGTATGGTGGGTACAGAGAGGGATGGGTTTGGGACACAAGATTTAGAGGTAAACACAGAGTTGAGGCATTCAGCTTTTTCACATGCGGAGTCAGCCGTGTGGCCATTTGAGGTGAGGGAGGGGAGGGAGGGGGGGGAACAAACACCCGAAACAGATTTGACCAGACCCCACCAGGATTTGGAAGAGGGAGACAGATAAGAGAGTTCGGTCCTGAGAACAGAGAGATATTGTTTCCGGGCTCTCCTGAGGGTGGACACACACTTGTTTCGGGCTTTGTGAAAGGAAATGAGATTTCCTTCCATTGGATTTGCTTTCCAGGAGACGAAAGCAAGTTGTTTCTGGGCAATAGCCTCACCACAAGATTCCGTGTACCATGGATGGGAGTAAGGATATGACAACTGAAGACGAGATGGGATAAATCTGTGCATGAGAGAGAGCAATTTACTTTGGAAGAATTCCCAGGATGAGTTTATGTCAGAGGCGGTAGAGATGGGAGACCAGTCCAGATGATTGATGGCTGCTTGAAGACCATGCCAGTTGGCCTGAGTGAAATGCCAGACTCGTCGATGCCGAGGAGGCTCTCTGAGAATGGTCAGAGAGATGTCCACTTTAACAAGCACATGATCAGATGAGCCGATTGGAGCAGAAGAAGAGCAGCAGACATTTTCAGGGAAGTTAGTCATAACCAAGTCCAGAAGAGAAGATGCTCCGTTGACTGAGATCCGGGTTAGGAAATTGACAGATTGTGTCAGTCCCAGTGAGTCACAGAAGTCCTTTGCTGAAGAGCCATGGCTGGTGAGAGAGGTACCCACACCCAGCCAACTGGCATGGTGACAATTGAAATCACCACATATGAGGAAGAGAGAGTTGGGATGGGTAGATAGAAGTTGGTCCATATTATCAGACAGCGAGATGTAGATGGAGTCATCACTGTTTGGTAGACGGTACAACACACATATGAACAAAAGGTGGGAGCGAAGGGGAAGCCGTAGCCAAAGGTATTCCTGGGGGTGAGGTGGAGAGAGGGCAGTGCAGGGCGAGTGAGGAAGAGAGTTTTTTTATAAAGATAGCAACCCCACCTCCAGGACGAGGCTCAGGTCTATCATACCGGAGGAGGGAGTAACCTGGGAGAGATACCAAGGAATCAGAGACATCATGAAGGAGGAAAGTTTCTGTAAAGCAGATCATGTCTGGTTTGTCAGAAGCAACCTGTATGGAGAGATCAGTCAAGTTTGAGCAAAGGCCCCGGATGTTTGAGGTCCATACTGTTAAAGAAGAGGAAGGGGGAGCATCGGATACAGAACAGCGGGGGGGGGGGGGGCGGTAGGGAAAGATGTGGAAGAAGAGGAAGAGGTAGGGAGAGCTGTTGAAGGTGTGTCAGATTTCAGAATAGCTTGGAGAAAGGGAAGAATGGGGCGGACAAAAGGTTTGATGGTGATTGGGTGAGGCGCAGTGAGGTGTTATTTGAGGAGGGGGAAGAGTGAGGCAGAAGGTTGAGGGAGATGAAGGTGAAAGTTGGAAGGGGGAAGAAGTGGGGAGGATGCTTTGAGGAGGAGGGGTGAGAGGGGAGTCTAGGAGGGGAGGAGCGAGGGAGAGTCTCGGAGGGGAGGGGTGTGGGGGGAGTTTAGAAGGGACGGGGCAAGGGGCAAGGGGGGAGATTTGAAAGGGATGGGTGATGGGGAAGATGTGGAGGGGAGGGGCAAGGGGAAGATTTGAAAGAGATGGGTAATGGGGATGATTTGGAGGGTAGGGGCAAGGGGGTAGATTTAGAGGGGAGAAGTGATGGGGAAGTTTTGGAGGGGAGGGGTGATGGGGAAGTTTTGGAGGGGAGGGGTGATGGGGAAGTTTTGGAGGGAAGGGGTGATGGGGAAGACTTGGAGGGGAGGGGCAAGGGGGAAGATTTGAAAGGGATGGGTGATGGGGAGGATTTGGAGGGGAGGGGCAAGGGGGAATATTTGAAAGAGGTGGGTGATGGGGAAGATTTGGAGGGGAGGGGCAAGGGGGTAGATTTGGAGGGGAGGGGTGATGGGGAAGTTTTGGAGGGAAGGGGTGATGGGGAAGTTTTGGAGGGAAGGGGTGATGGGGAAGATTTGGAGGGGAGGGGTGAGATTGGATTTTGATAAGTGTACGATTAATGGGAAACGAACATTTATTGCAAAATGAGTTTCTTGAGACCTTCGAGTCAAAAATACATTTGAGGACGCTGAAGGATGGGTGGAGTGCTGGAGAGTTTAGGGAATGTATGAAAGAGGCACTGTAAGAGATGGAATTTTTTTTTGGAATGAATAGATTTGGTGAGCAAGTCGAAAGCATCCTTTTATAGAAGAAGAAGAAAAAGGTGTTATAGTATACGACAGAATACAGTTCTTCAGGGGACAGTTTAAACATTTTTTTAACAACGTGGTCGAAGAATGAACGAACAAATAAGAACGAACAAACGGATAAGAACAGAGAAGGAATTGTTTTTTTTTTTGTTTGTTTTTTTGAGTTGAGATTTTAAAACAAGGAAGTATGGGGGTGAAAAGATCAGGAAAAACAGAGACCGAAAGTAATTGCAGCGCAATCAAAGAACCGCTAAGACAAAAACAAAGCCTCAAGCCAATATCGGACACGGTAGCCTACTACACTAGGCCTCAGAATATGCGACACGAACTAACCGACGATTCTGTACACAGGTATGAAAAACCAACACCGAGAATCCTATTAAAGACACGCCAATAGGTACACTCACCGAAATAAAGATACAGTTTTGACAAAAACACAATTGTGAAAAATTACTTAACTTCGAAACCGTGCGCGCATGGACAGCTTTGAAGAGGCGTGACCTCCAATCTTGCACATGCGCAGACTCTCCAATGCGCATGTCACGAATGTCACCCTTGTCACAATGTCACATGTCATGTCACCCTTGTCTGTCTGTCTATTTGTTACTTGGCAAAAAATCCTTTTTTGACAGGTATATTGATCACTCCAGTTTGTGTGTTTGTCTGTCTGCTCACTTATACTCGTCTACAGGTCAAAGTTTTAAACCGATCTTCATGAAACCACCAAACGGTAGAGTTGGTGATCTGACAGAATCGTCTTTATTTTTGATGTTAAAAGGTCAAAATAGGCCAAAGGTCAACCACTTTTATTTTCTAGAATCCTCAGTTTTCATCTGATTGACTTGAACCTTGAATAGGATTCACATATCAGCTAACTGAATTCAACCATCAACAATGTTTGACATCAACATCGGCCAAAAGGTCAACAATTCAAATTTCTAAAATCCTCAATTTTCATCTGATTGACTTGAAATTTGAAGAGGATTTTCATATTTGCTGAATGAATTCAACCTCCAACTATTTTTATGTCAACATACGTCGTAAGATCAACAAATGCCAAAGGTCAACCATATTCTTCAAATTTCTAAAATCCTCAATTTTCATATGATTGACTTGAAATTTGAATAGGATTTTCATATCGGTGAACTGAAATCAACCGCCAACTATTTTTCAGATCAGCATCGGCGATAAGGTCCACGACCTATTCGAATTTCTAAAATCCTCAATTGTCATCCAATTCACTTGAAATTTGAAGAAGATTTTCCTATCAACGAACTGAATTCAACCACCAACTACATTTGAAGTCAAAAGGATGCGCTGCTGAGTGCCATTCAATTTTATTTTTTTCATTATTTTTTTAATACAAAGTTGAGGCTCGTGTAATAGTTAACACACAAAATATATATAATAAAGGGAGCGGTAGACGAGAGGGGGAGAGAGAGGAAAGTACATATGCACAATAATAGTAGAGAACAGTGACATTGGTAGATTTGTGGAGGGGTGGGGGAGTGGGGATAAAATGCTATGAAACAAATGGACATGACTGACTTTCAGGAAAGAAGTCAGAATTTGAAAAAGGTGGATTTGGGGTGTATTAACGGAGGTAGACAAGATCAAGGATTTGGATGGGGGAAAACAAGGGATGGTGGTGAACAGCTGCTTTTAAAGACCTCGAGGTAGGAGTGGGATTGAAGAGAGTGTGGGTGTTTGACTGTTTGTTCCAATGCGTGAGAAAAGAGGAATTAAAAAGTGAAGGTGAGCAGAGAGTCTTGCATTTGAAAGTTTCACCAGAAGAGGGTTGTTGGCAGATCTTGTGCCTCCTCAAGGAATATTTGGGGGACAGAGTACAGACAGGGTAGGGGGAGATAGGCCAGAGAGGAACCATTAGAAGACAGAAAGACCACCAACCTGCATGCAGTGCGAAAGTGAAAATCCCTCAGAATCGGCTTCATCATGGGAGATACCAATGATACTAAAAGCTTTGTTTTCTACAGCATGAAGTATGAGGCAGGAGCATCAGCCCAGAGGAGCGAGCAGTACTCCATTAAGCTGAAGATGAACGCCTTGTATGTGGTGAGAAGCTCAGTAGTGCCAAGAAAGGGCATCGCACGACAGAAGATGCACAGTCGGCGGCTGCCTTTGGAGGCCAGCTTGGAAATGTGGTTTTCCCAGTAAAGATCATGGCAGATAGTCAGACCAAAAAGCTTGAGTGACAGCGGGTTTTCCAAACAATCTTTACGAAGAGAAATAGTGAGGGTGTGAGATTTGTCAGGATTGAATGACATGTTCAACTTGTTTGACCAGTTTGTGATTTTATCCAGTCTGCAGAGAGTGAAAAGGCTGCTGCTTGCCAATCTCAGGGTTGTAATATGGAGCGGCAGAGGGTGGAGTCATCAGCAAAAAGATAGAGAGGATTTTCCAGCGAGTTGGAGAGATCATTAATGAAGACAAGAAAATGCACAAGGCCGAGCACACTTCCTCGAGGCATTCAAGCCTGGACAGGAAGGGGAGATGAAAGAATTCCATTCATAGCGAGACGTTGACTTTGACTGGAGAGGAAATCCACGCCATGTGTGAAGATTTTCATAGATACCATAAGAGGAGAGTTTCATCAGCAGGGCGGGGTGCCTGACTGCATTGAAGGCACGACATATGTCAAGGGAAGACGGCTCTTAATTCCTGTTTAGCATTGAGGACCTCCATCCATTGTTGAGACAGCAGAAGCAGCATGTCCATGTCCATGGTAGAGTGGTCTGGTCTGAATCCAAAATGATGATCAGAGATCAAGCCATTGGAAAAGAGGAAGGATTTAATATCAGAAGCGAATATGGATTGGGAGTAGGCTGATTGGTCTGTAGTTGCAGGAATCTGTTTTTGCACATTTATTGTGTAAAGCGGTAATGTTGTCTGATTTCCCAGTATATGGCAGATGACCTTGAGTAAAAGAGAGGGTGAATAGTACAGAGAGAGGGTGCGACCGCACGGCAGAGCAGTATTTTGGGACCTGTGGGGTGATGCTGCCTGGTCCAGTTGCGGAATCAGAGTCGAGGTTTGACAGAAACTTCTCTACCTTGTCGGTAAAGAAGGACACAGAATCCAGGAGCAGCTGGGTACGACTGGTTAACGTGGGTACAGAGAGAGATGGTTTTGGGACACAAGATTTTAAGGCAAACACAGAGTTGAGACATTCAGCTTTTTTACGTGCTGTGTCCAGTGTGTAGTAATTTCAGGAAATGGAGGGAATTGGAGGGGAACTAACACGAGAAACGTATTTGTCCAGATACCACCAGGACTTGGAGGAGGGAGACAAGTTTGAGAGTTCAGTCTTGCGAGTGGAGAGATATTATTTCCTGGCTCTGCTGAGGGTCGATACGCACTTGTTCCGAGCTGTGTGAAAGGATATTTTGAGAAACTTTTACCGCCAGTAAATTCCAGAAATTTATTTTGATTAATTTTACAATCTTTATTTTATTTAAATTGAATTAAACACAAACACTGTTGAACACAAATCGCCTTATTTTTACTTCCACTATCCTCCAGTTTAGCAGTACTTCGACATGTTAAATAGGGTGGTGTATCACTGATACACTGTATCAGGGTCATGTAGCGGACTGTTTCAATGGTGCTTCACATCCGGAATTTTTGTTTTTAACAATGTTTAACTTCATTGTTATATTTAAATTGAAGTGCACATTCCATGGCGTAACATGATCGATGAACTCTAAAGATAGTTTTCAATCTCATTTACCTGCAAAAGACTGATGCTGATTTGTACACAGGTGATGTCCATCCTGTAAATACGGAAGGCAGACAACACAACAACGATTCATCTGTCACAGAAGATTCAAAATGTGCTTCAGCAAAGGAAGGTTCAGATGATATTCACATGACAAACAGAAGTGCCTCCTCTTTTGCAACTGGTGAGTGGAAACGTAAAAAAATTCACAAAAATTAACAAATCTTTTGTGTTGAGAAAATCTAAAATTTTCTGAAAAGTGTTAAATATTTTGCATTTTGATTTTGACAAAAAATTAAATGTGTTCTTTGTTTCTGTAGAACAATCCAGAAGTGAAATGGGACAAATGAGGTCCAGTCACAGCTTGACAGAAAAGAAGCCTTTTTTGAAGAAACAATCACGAAATCAAGACTCACTTCCTGTAAAATACAAGTCTGGGCCTCGCAACACCAATATTAATATTAAATTAAACAAACACAAAAAGGTGCAAAAAAGGCGAATACGTTATAAGTGTAATGTATGCAGAATGGATTTTGCTTCAAAGAGTATCATCAAAATACACATGAGGATCCACACTGGAAAACACCCTCGCAATTGCTCTGTCTGTGATAAAGGTTTCTTCACAAAAATCAATTTGAATAAACATATGAAGATCCATACAAGAGAGCGTCCTCACAAATGCTCAATATGTGATAAAGGTTTCTTTCAAAAAGGCAATTTGAAAGCACATATGACGATCCATACAGGAGAGCACCCTCACAAATGCTCGATATGTGATAAAGGTTTCTCTCAAAAAGGCAATTTGAATAAACATATGAGGATACACACACAGGAGAGCGCCCTCACAAATGCCCGATATGTGACAAAGGTTTCTCTCATAGCAACAGTTTGAAATTACATGTGAGGATCCATACAGGAGAGCGACCACACAAATGCTCGATATGCGACAAAGGTTTCTCTCAGAACATCAGCTTGAAATCACATATGACGATCCATACAGGAGAGCGACCCCACAAATGCTCGATATGCGACAAAGGTTTCACTCGCAAAGGCAATTTGAAATTACATGTGAGGATCCACACAGGAGATCAACCTCACAAATGCTCGATATGTGATAAAGGTTTCTCTCAAAAAGGCTATTTGAAATCACATATGAGGGTCCATACAGGAGAACGTCCATATAAATGCTCGATATGCGACAAAGGTTTCTCTCATAACGTCAGCTTGAAATCACATATGACGATCCATACAGGAGAGCATCCTCTCAAATGCTCGATATGCGATAAAGGTTTCTTTCAAAAAGGCCATTTGAGATCACATATGCGGATCCATACAGGAGAGCGACCTCACAAATGCTCGATGTGTGATAAAGGTTTCTTTAAAAAAGGCCATTTGAGATCACATATGCGGATCCATACAGGAGAACGTCCATATAAATGCTCGATATGTGATAAAGGTTTCTCTCAAAGTGGCGAATTGAAATCACATATGAGGATCCATACAGGAGAGCGACCTCACAAATGCTCGATATGTGATAAAGGTTTCTCTCAAAGTGGCGAATTGAAATCACATATGAGGATCCATGCAGGAGAACGTCCACATAAATGCTCGATATGCGACAAAGGTTTCTCCTATAACGTCAGCTTGAAATCACATATGACGATCCATACAGGAGATCATCCTGTCAAATGCTTGATATGTGATAAAGGTTTCTTTCAAAGAGGCAATTTGAAATCACATATGAGGATCCATTCAGGAGAACGTCCACATAAATGCTCGATATGCGACAAAGGTTTCTCCTATAACGTCAGCTTGAAATCACATATGAAGATCCACACAGGAGAGCTGAAATCTGAAATAGCAGGATATGAAAAATTAGGTGAAGAAGATTTCGGAATTGTAGAAACCTGAATATGTACCAGTGATATTTGGAGCAACAGGGAATCTGGATGATCAAGAAAAGCCTAACAGTACTAATAAAGCATTCCAGGGAATATGACAACAAACAAACTACAGTGGAGGCTGTCAGAGGTTCAGTGGGGATTCTAAAACGAGCGCTTGGAACAAAGCTATAAGAATGAAGTTTCACAAACCAGTTCATGAATGAATGATCTTTTACTGAAAAAGGATCTGGGTGAACTTCCTTTTTTTTTTCTTTTTTTTTGGTCCTTTTTTGATTGTGACCAATGTTTAGGAATTTTGTTTTCTCATTGATTTAGTTGATTTTTTTTGTCCCTTTTTGGTTATGCTCCGATGGGATCTTGCCATGGCAGTTTGAACATCAATTTTTACTCAATCTTAGCTGAAGTACATGTTTCATTGCCACGTGTGATATTAGCAGAACACCCTTGTTGTAAAATCGTTTATCAGAAGAAGACTCCTGCCTATGTTTTTCATGAAACTTGAATTTGTGAAGAGTTTCACAATAAAGAGAGGTCCTCAAAGCACAAATGCACCGTCTGTGTTTTTGTGAATATGTAATGGAACATTATGGTCAATTATCAGTCAATGAAGAGTTTTGAGTGCGCATATCCCCAGAAGTAATCCTGATCTAACCAGTTGAAAACCTTGCACAACATTTACCATCATGGCATGACTGCACTTCATGACATCACTGATTGCTGCCAAGCACCTCGGTTATACAGGTCCTAACGTGGAAGAAAGGCCACACAGATTGTTGCCACCACATTTGTCTCAACATCAATGGTAATGCATTGTTAATGGATGGAATACCTTTGAACACAGACTTCTAAAGAAAGGAAGAGGGGAAAGAACCTCTCCCCCACCCCCCCCCCTCTCCAACAAACCCCAAAGTTGAGATTCAAGTCGAAGTCGATGTGGCCACTGGCCAGACCAAGAGGGAAGAATTATTCAAAAAAAAAAATCCAAAACCAGATCCCTGCAACGACAGACCAATCAGCCTGCTCCCAATCATCAGCAAGGTCATGGAATCCATCATATCACTCGCTGACTTCCCCTAATAATCAGCAAGGTCATAGAAACCATCATCACATCACTCCCTGACTGACCCCAATCATCAGCAAGGTCATCGAATCCATCATCACATCACTCCCTGAATGACTCATTGACTGACTGACTTACTCAGTCACATACACACACACATTCACTGACACACAATCACTCAATCACTCACTGACTTACTGATTGACTCAATGACTCACTCAATGACTGACTCGCTGACTGACTCACACAACTCCCTAACTGACACACAACTCACTGACTGACCCACACAACTCAGACTGACTCACACAACTCACTGACTGACTCACACAACTCACTGACTGACACACACAACTCACTGACTGACACACACAACTCACTGACTGACACACACAACTCACTGACTGACACACACACACAACTTACTGACTGACACACACAACTCACTGACTGACACACACAACTCACTGACTGACACACACAACTCACTGAATGACACACACAACTCACTGACTGACTCACACAACTCTGACTGACTTACACACACACATACATACACACTCTCTGCCACTCCCTCACTTACCTATGGACACTGCTCGATCGATACATTTACCGACCGGACTAAAGTGTAGGTGAGCGAAAAACGAGCTTTGTGATGTATTGCTATGTTGCGCCTGCGCATGCGTGAACAAACAGTTTGGACAATGGCGATGTTCGTGTAGTTCGTGTTTCTCCTCGTCTTGTGACGACATCCGTTAGGTTCTAGGACAGTGGTTCTTCACCTTTTTAAAGGCGCCGAACCCTAACGAAACCCACCGAACACTCGCGTAAACCCTCAAATTTGACAAAAAAAAAGAAAGAAAAATTACATCTTAATGCGTTTTCTGTTCTTCTTTTCGGGAGGTGATCTGGAAAATGCGTGGTTTTGTTTTGGCAAGGGCCACCCTCAAATCATTTTCGCATGCAAGCCTGCTCCTTATCTTTGTTTTAATGTCCACCAATTTCGAAAACGCATGCTCGCAGCGATACGTTGTAACGAACGGAGTGAGGATCTCAAGGGCAATTTTAGCGATGTGAGGATACTCTTCCATTTGGTGGCACCAAAACATTGAGAGCATTGTTGTGCCGAAGAGTTGTTGTTGAGTCTGGCTCTGCTGTAGTTCGATGAGGTCGTCGAGGTATTGGTCATTGACAACTGCCATTGCCATGTCAAAAGTAAATGGCTGCTGCACCCATGCTGGGTATTGCTCATGGTCGGGGAAGTAGACGTCGAATGACTTTCCCAGCTCATCCAAGTGCGTGGCATTCGCTTGCTTCAGCTCCCCCGGTACAGCAGTGCCTCCAACTTCAGACTCATCTTCGATCCCGTTCACGCACTCGTCCAGTACCGAAACGTTCGCGAAGTTGTCGTTCTCTGTTTGCCGCCTCCGCAACGGTAACTTCTTTCGGAAAGCGCTCAGCTTTTCTTCAGATTCGATGACATTCACTCCACCACCCTGCATCTGGCAATTGAGATGATTGAGTGCGTTGAAGATGTCAGCCAAGTACGCCAAGGTGAGGGTGAACTCTGAATCTTGGAAGTGCGTTGCATGGCAATGCTGGTGTTCTCGCAAAAACAGGGCTAATTCTACACGCAAGGCAAAAACAGGGCTGACTACCTTCCATCGTGATAACCGTCGAACGTTAGAGTGGTAGAGAAGGACTTCGAATTCAGAGTCGATTTCATTGCACAGCTCTTTGAAGATGCGATGATTCAGAACATGGCTTCGCACTTAATTCACAGTTTCAATGACGATTTTCAGAACATTGGCCAGTTTTCGAGGCAGGGTTTTTGCTGCCAGTGCGTGTCTGTGCAGGACGCAGTGCATGACGATGTGTGGTGCATCGGCCTTCACCAGTGCTCCAAAACCGAATTTGCATCCCAGCATGGCTGCAGCTCCGTCAGAGCAAACTGCAGACACCATGTCCCACGAGAGGCCATTGCTTCTGAAGAAGTCGTCCATGAGCTTCTTCACGTCAGCTGCTTTCATCGTTGTTGTAATAGGCTTGCAGAACAGAAAGTCTTCGTTGATCTCGTCTCCTTTGACATGACATAGTCTGAGGTGCTGAGTGCTCTGTTTCAGGTTTTCATTAAGGATATCTCTGTACTTTGCTCCGTTCATTGTTCATTCATTGAACATTGTTCATTGTACACCATGAGATATCTGTATATTTGATCGACGTAATTACATAACAAACGTCCAACAGTTGCACCCCTCCATCCCTTGGGCCAATGGGCGATCTCCATGTTACTAAGTGCATGATTATTAAACCTCATTATACAAGATAAGAGACCTTCGCAGCAGGCAGCTCGATAATTACTCCCGCTAGGGACTAATGCATTCGATCGTGTCCATCCGTGTGTGTTTCTGAACAAGATATCTGGAAAAGTTCTGAACGGATTTGGATGAAAGTTGGTGGGCTGATTGCCCTTGGGATAAGGAAGAATTGATTAGTTTTTGGTGAAGCTCAGGATATTATTCCGGATCCAGGAATTTTTTGAAGGAATTTTTTTACCATTGGAAGATGGGGCTCAGCAGCGGCCACCCACGGCGCGAGTATGCGCTCTACTGAGTGGCGTTCTAGTTACTAATAGACTAGACGGATTTCTGAGAAATGTGAATGTTCGGTGCACTTTTGGGTAAAAGTTGGAAACCTCACTTTTTAACATAATAAGGGTATGTTGAATTCGATTAACGTGCTTCCCAAGCCGAATTTAGAGTTTTTGACCTTCTCATTAGCATACACAAAATAGCCGCCAAATTGCCATTTTTGGACACATTCTTGGGTAAAGCATTTTTTCTCATGTATATACATGCAGCTCTATGTGGTAATCTAATCTAAACAATCTACCGAGAACTTTGTCCACAGCACTGCTACCATTCCACGCATTAACTGGGTGTCACACCACCTCCTTTTTTGCAAATCACACCAAACAAACATGATGGAAAGTCTTCAAAGTGCACCATAAATTTCTGAATAACTTGGGCATTGGTGAACTCACATATTAGCCTGGTGTTGGCTTAGCGGTTAGGGTACTGGCTTGGGATCCTAGGATCCTGGGTTCGAATCCCAGTCGATCGCTGAATTTACGCCAGGGGGGTTGACTCAGCCTGTCATCCTTCTGAGGTCGGCAAATTGAGTACCAGCTTGCTGGGATGAATGATCCTGGTGTGTACCCTGGTTTAGAATAGGTCCACCTTATTCCTGCGCATCGTAAGAGGCGTCCAAGGGTTGGCGTCAGGAAGGGCATCCGGCCATAAAAACATTGCCTCAAACATGGTGGGGCCCGCAAGGCTAACCCCCACTCTGGCGGGGAAAAATGGCCTTAAAACGATCATTCATTCATTCATTCATTGGTGAACTCACAGAGGAGACAATCAAATCTGCAGAAACGTTTGTCTGCAGAATATATAATGTGCACAGAACAACCTCTGTTGATTCAGCAAGACATATGTTGTTCTCCAAGACAGGTAAACCAGAAGCATTGTCACCGACAAGTGATGCTCTTAATTTCCATTTGATGTGAGTATACTATCAAGCCATGGTATGGAGAAATGCTCATTTTGCCATACGGCTTCACGCTGTTGAAACAAAAGCTTTCAGAATCATTGGAATCTCCTGCGATGAAGCTAACTCCGAGGACCTTTCACTCACTCACGACAGGCAGGTTGGTCGCCCTCCTGTCTTCTACCGACTCCTCTCCGGCCTTGGTCCCCCAGCTCTCTCTGTGCTCTGTCCCCCAAATATTCCTACAGGTCACACAAGATCTGCCAGCAACCCTCTTATAGTTAAACTGCCAAAATCTAGGCTCTCTGCTCACCTTCACTCTTTCATTCCCCTTTTCTCCCACCTCTGGAACAAACTCCACCACTCCCTTCAATCCCACTCCTCCCTCCAGGTCTTAAAAACAGCTGTTCACCACAATCTCTTATCTTCCCCCATCCAAAACCTTGATCTTTTCTACGCCCGCTAATTTCCACCCCCAGATACACTTTTTTGAAATTCCAACTTCCTTCCTGGAAGTCCTTGCAGTGTCGATATATTTTATCCCTCCCACCTTCACCCCAAGCCCTCTCCCTCCCACAGTTCTCTCGATCTCCTTCCTCTCAAACGTTGTGTTTGTGTCCTTCCCCCTCTCTCCCCATCTTGTTTACCGCTCCCCTTAATTTGTGTTTTTTGTGTCAGTTTGACTTTTTGTGTGATGAATGTTTGCTCTTTCACGAGCCTCGATCTTGTATACAAAAAAAACCCCAAAAAAAACCCTGATCTTCCTGCACCTGTGGAAATGGGATGGAAACGTGGTGATTCAGGAGGAGAGCCTATTCTGATGTCACCGAGTCCAATCCCAGAAAGTTGCCTCGAGATGATTTGTTGTGCATGCCAGAAGCAATGTGAGTGCTGCATGCCAACTCGACACTGCAAATGTCGCTATTTAGAGTTGAGATGCACATCAATGTGTGCCTGTCAGCAACAGAGTGATGATCAGATCCCTTGTATGAATTTGATGCAGTTTGGCAAAGTTTGGTGAATTGTTCAGAAAAAGGAATGCGATATAAAGTTATAAACATCAATTATATTCAGAAGAAGTACATAAGAAAGCTCTTGGAGCTTTTGATGATAAGAGGTTTATTTTAGAAAATGGAATTGATAGTCTCCCTTATGGTTATAAGTGTTAAAATAAATATAAGTGATAAGTATAAGTGTTAAACTATATTAAGATAAACATAAGTGATAAGTACAAGTGATAAGATAAAAAAGGGGGGTGAGGGGTAAGGAATTTTAATGGGTTCAGTGTTAATATAAATATAAGTGATAAGTATAAGTGTTAAACTATATTAAGATAAACATAAGTGATAAGTACAAGTGATGAGATAAAAAGGGGGGTGAGGGGAAAGGAATTTTAACGGGTTGCCGCCGCCTTTTTTACTAATATATATATATGATAGAACCAAGCAATAACCAAACCAAAGATTGGAGAAAACAACAACCTTGGCATTTAAATGGAAAACATCATGAATGTGAAAAATATCAAATAAGTCTCATTGAAAAAAATAACAGGGGCAAGAGCAGATGAAACAAATAAACGAATAAATTTAAATACGGGTAAGTTAGAGGCTCTCAGAGGCAATATCCTTGAATGGACTGAGAACTTTGATGGTTGTCAAGAAATAAAGACAAGGTATGCGGACTGGAGTCCTAAATAGGAAAATAATTTTCTATAATCTCAAAATGATATGTGGTTCGGAAGGGGGTCAGATGAGGTCATTAAGATAAGTTTATCATTTCATATTGGCTCAACAGCGATACCTAAACCGAGAGTTAAATTCTAATGTCATATTTATCAATATTTTAGATGGTGATTTCTCTGATAAAAGGACGGATCTTATCAGGGAGATAAAACATGATCAGATATTCGTTGGGTCTCTGTATGAGCATAATAAAAAATGGGGGAGTTAATTTAAAAAGAGGTAGAAATGGGTGTAATTTTTCAAGAGAGGGGGTAGGGGTCAATTCATTTCCTTCATTTTTCCCATTGACTTCAATGTCAAATTTTATGTGAGCCAGAACCCCCATTCTCCTACTACTGGGCTGTTGAAGGTTTTATATCTGATATGTCAATGGGAACAAACACAGACCCTGGTTATAATCAAAGAAAGACAATGTACAACGATGATACAAAAGCAGAGAAAAGTTTTACCGTAGCAGTTCCCCTTAAGGGTATATTTGGATTTTGTGATTGTGATAAAGTTTTGTATGGACTTAAAATTCGATTTCAACTACAAAGGAATGAAAATGTAAATAGATTACTATTTGGGGATGCTAATGCTTTTGGTGGTAATGATAATTTTTTTAGTAATAAAATGGGTTGGTATATTAGTGAATATACTCCTAATATTAAAACGAAAGAGATGAGAGTGAGAGAGAAAGAAAGATAGAAGACTTAACTCAAAGAAACCGCTGAATGTGTCATACCTTAAAAGTATATGTCAACATGTTAAACTGGAACACACTACCTACACTTGGAATTTAGGTGTTCTGGAAGGAAAGCCACGATACCTATGGCTCATTTTAAAGAAACCAGTGTGTTTGTCCTTCCCCCTCTCTCCCCATCTTGTCTACCGCTCCCGATGTTATATGTTTTATGTGTCGGTTTGTCTTTCTGTGTGATTAATGTTCGCTCTTTCACGAGCCTCGATCTTGTATACAAAAAAAAAAAAAAAAAAAAAAAGTATAGGTTTGGCCATTTCAATACTCTTTGAACAAATGGATCGCACAAAAGTTCTCAGTTAAGACCTCAGCTCTTTAAAAACTCGGTCTATTAATCAATTTTGATGCTTGTCCCCAAGATGTTGAGTCTGATATTTTGTCTTTTCGTCATGTTCTCCATCGTTTTTCCAAATACAGAGTTAATCATCAACTTTTAAAAGTCTATCTCAAAATCATTCTTTGATCCAATCCTGCATTGTGTGTTAAAATCAATGTACTCTTTCAACCAATGACTCTGATTAAACTTGAGAATCCTATGTATCTTTTCAACATGGAGACCCTTTGAAAGACATTGTCGCAAATTTCTTTGGTGTACAACATAATTTTTCTTGTTGTATATTGTAGTAAGTAATTTTTCTGTTGATTCACCTTTTATATCAAACAATCGTTGATAATCACTCAGCCATTCTTTCTTTGGACTTTCTTTCTCAGAAGCAAATGGTAGATCTTTGTTTGATATGAAGTTCTTCAGGATATTTTAAATCGACCTCAAAATAATAACCAACCTTTGAATCATCCAATTATTTTTGTGTAGAGATACATACATCTTGTAAAACCTTTTTATGATTGTCCTTTTCCTTTACCCATTTAAGTTTACCATAAGGAAGAGCTTGAGACATTGCCCAGCCATACAAGTTGTTTGCGTCATAGTACATCAAGTAAGAACTCTCTTTCGTTGAATCATAATTTCGAAGATATTTGTTATTTGCTTTTGCGTATCTACTCGAGCAGACTTGTGAAATTCCACCTCTTTTTGCCTTTTCAATCATCAAGAGCATATCAACATCGGTTATCAAATCCAAATCTTGTTTGGACATTTTCAACATTGCACTCCAAGCCAATCCAGGTGCTGTGTAGTAGTGAGCAGGATCCAATCCATATCCAGTGCGACAAACAGATCTAAAGGTCTCAAATACATCAGCCAATAAAAGCACATCAGTTTTGAGATACAAATCATGATACTCACCAAGATTCTTGATGTTGTATTTTTTCCAAACATTTTGAGCATGTAAATAATTTTTGTCAGATATATGTTTATTGTTTAATTTGTTGTAAAAATTTTCTTTTGAAGGAAGTTGTGTTTCATTAAATCTCGCAAATGAATCCATATAATCATAGGGGTAAATTCCCTTTTGTGTTAGTAAATCTTTATCAGAAAAATATTCGGAAAGACATGGAAACTCTTTAAGATTATTAACCAATTTTTTCAATGGACTTGCCATGAATTTAAATGTATCAAGAAATCTGATGAGTAATAGGAGATGTGTGAATTGTTTTTGTGAATGAAATGTATTTCTGATCCGTGTTAGGAATTGCTGAAATGTGTCCAGATGTCTTTGAAAGTTCATTAATAAATAGATGCGTATCATAATGAGCGTTGTTATGAAGAAAGACAGGAATGAAAGAGGGGAGTTTATAATTAATATTACAACTTTGATGAGCCAGACCTCTATATTTCCCAGTGAGATGACAATGATCTCTAACCTTTAGACCTTCACCAATTTTTTCCTCACAAATATGACAAACATTGTTTTTTCTAAATTCCCTTTTCTCTTCACTTGTCAAGGACATTGGTTTATTGGTTTCTCTCATTATCTTGGTTAATCGAACACAGTCTTTTTCTAGTCGTTTCACAAACTCCTCTGGGGTATTTGAGCCTCTATACACCTCTAACTTGTTATATTCATCACCAACGGATGATTTGATAAAATAACAAAAACCACAAGGAGTATGTTTTTGATATTTATTTGTGTATGATTTTCCTGTACCATCTTTCTTCTTTGGATTTGGTTGTACGGTGTCAATTTTTTCTAGAATACTTTCAAAATCAGCATATATAACAAATGGTGGTTTTATTGTTTTCTTTTCATCTTTGAATGAGATATTTGAGCCTTCTTTAGGCATATTGATTACCGTTGATTTTTGTTCACCACAATAATTTGAATGTTTATCTAATCTTTCTTGTGTATGGAAGAAGTTAAGACAATGCAAACAAACATATATTTTATTTGTTCTTTTACATATTTGTGGTTTTATTAATTTAGCAATATCTTTGATGTATGTATAATGTGAATTTTCCTCTGAATTAAAATATAGAAGATTAATATGAAGTTGTTTACAATATTGTCAGAAAGCTTTAAAACCTGAATGTTGTTTGTTTCTGTTAGACCATAAACATTAACTGATAAATTATTTAACTTTTCAAATTTAGGAATATCATTTAAAGTCATCGGAAACTTTAGATCTTTTGTATTTAATGTATTCTCATATTTTTTATAATGAGATACTCTTTCATCATGAAAATGTGGAGGATGTAAGTGTGCTAGAATAGACCAGAGAAAACATTTAGTCTTTATTTTTGATATTGATAACTGCTTTTCTATTTTTGATAACACTGGGTAAATCGATGTAAGAAGAAGCTTTTAGAGGATCTGATTTAAGAATATGAATGTCTATGTAAATAATTTTTCCTATATTGAATCCACTTCCAACGATTGAATTATCCACATCTTGCTCTTGTTTAATAAGTTCATCATAGACTCCTGATGTTTTAAAATCTTGATATGAAGATATAAAGTGTGGCTCAGTTCTCATGTATGGTGTATCTATAACTCCTTCATCCTTTGTCATTTCTAATTTTACTCCCACATAAAATTTAAGTGGTTTCATTTATTTTAGTGTTTTTTCAATCAATGTTTGAACAGCAGGTTTAACTATTTCTATAGCATCAACTATAGGCTCTGCTTCAGGAGGTTTGAAGTTAAAGACTCTTATTTTGATATGTCCTTTGAATGTGCCATCAGAGTTTTTAGTTGTGATAAAATTTGATAAATGTAGATTTGTTTTAAGATGTATTTCGAAGCCTTTCTTGAGGATATTTTTTATTACAGACAGAACAGTGTTTTGTTTCCTTCTGAACAGGAGCTAGTTGGTGAAGTAGATTAAATGTGTGTTTGTTAGTTTTAAGATGTCTTTTGTATTGTTTATATTCTTGTTCACAAACGTTGCAATACGTTGCTTTGGTCATATTTATAGAGCAAAATTATACTTAAAGTAAAACACCTTTTTAGAGGCTTTTTAAAAGATGAAACTGTGCTTAAAGTAAAACACATAGAGAAGAAACTGCCTTTTTACAGGCTTTTTATATATATAACTTTACTTAAACTACAGACTTGGCATTTAATATGGAATTTTTTTTTTGTGGGGTCGAACTTACTTTTCAAGATGTCTTAGAACCAAAAGTTCATTGGAATTATGTTGAAATTATTCTAGATTTTGTTAATGTGACCTTTAAAAGAAACAAAAACCACATTTGACATTTCAAAACAAATAAATTGATCCTTGAAAGTGATGTAAACTGATATCGAACTCAATTCACAGACAGTGCTGTGTTAAACTTCTGTACGTTTTCCAGAAGTATCTCTTTATTTTGCACATTAGCCAAAAAAAATTTAAACAAAAGTTAAATTACGACTGGGATTATGGATAGTAAAATTACAGTTCAGTACTTCGTGTAACCCCCACGAGCATTCAGGAGAGCACGTACACGTTGAGGCATGCTGTTCACGAGATTTGCCAAGGTTTGGACAGGAATCGCTTGCCATGCAGTGACAATAGCCTGCTGCAATTCACGCACAGAGGCAGGCTGCTGGTCCAAGTGGTCGATTTGACGCGTTAATTCTGCCCACAAGTTCTCTAATGGATTCATATCCGGGGACATGGCAGGCCACTCCATATGCTCTACACCACAAGAAAGAAAGTGTTGGATCATGTTGTCAGCAAGAAAGTGTTGGATCATGCGAGCACGATGAGGCCGTGCATTGTCATCTTGGAAGACAATGTTTCCTCGAAAGGCTGCACGAGCAAATGGAAGCAATGTTTCTTCCAGAATGGCCCTGTACTTGAACTGGTTCAGGTTTCCATTCAGAACAACCAGGTCAGTTTTGCCCCCTGCATGAAAAGCAGCCCAAACGGTCACCCCACCACCTCCAGCTTGGACACTTGGCACTATACAATCTTTGTTGTCGGTTTCATGCACTTGTCTGCACACTCGGACGCGGCCATCTTGACGATAGACCAGAAATCTAGACTCGTCACTGAAGATCACGTGATTCCAGTGTCCTGGCTGCCATTGACGGTGCTCTCTGGCCCACTGCAATCGGCGCTGGTGGTGTTGTCTGGTCAGGCGTGGCTTTCTCAGGGGACGCCTGGCACGATAGCCTGCTTGAACCAGTCGTTGGTTGACTAGCCTTCTGGATACAGGCACATTTGTCAGTTGCTGCCACTCAGATCTAAGCCGATTAGCTGACTTGGTACGGCCATTGCGGACTAACCGGTGCAGCTGGCGATCATCCCTCCTTGTGGTTCTGCGGGGACGTCCTGGCCTCGGGATTGGAGTAGGGACACCCCTCTGAGCATTGCGTTTCAGGATCTTTGACACCTGACCTTGAGTGATGCCATACTGCCGGTCGCGACGCGACATCATATTGCCATGTGATTTGCACCTACTACAAATACTGGTTTCAAAAACGCCGTCTATCCGACGGGTTTTTACTTAGGTGGGGAGGACTGTGAGAAACCACCTTGTTCTCACCCAAATTAGTGCCCCGCCCACCACGTGACGTGACCTCCTTTGAGCCTCACGCGATTGGGTGGCGATTCGGCACGCGATTGGTGGAGGGTAAAAGAGCGCGGCCGCCATCTTATGGCACGGACGCGACTCGAAGGTGTCGAGGCCTCACGCAGGAAAATAGAAAGAGGGACTTTCGTTAAGCCTCACGACAGCCGAGTTGTGCTGATCGTTTATAGTTCTGTATTTTACGAGTGAGTAACTCCGGAAGAGAACGAGTGATTCCCGGAGATCGTAGATTGGAACTGTGAGTGATATTACCTGCGTCCTGTTTGGAGCTTCTGGTGACGACAGTTCCTGCAGGCCTTGTGCGGTGTATTCCATTCTGTTACCATCCGAGTCCCGGAGATCGTAGATTGGAACTGTGAGTGATATTACCTGCGTCCTGTTTGGAGCTTCTGGTGACGACAGTTCCTGCAGGCTTTGTGCGGTGTATTCCATTCTGTTACCATCCATGGTTTTGTGATCGAGCCAATAAATCATCGTGCCTACCCCTAGAGGCCGATTAAAACACAATGGTGTTTATTGAGTTCTCTTTGTCCTACCCGTGGACTACTTGAAGCCCGGACATTAACGTCCGTATTCCGTGCTGGAAGCATTTAACAGCCGGGAGCACGCTGTTTCATGCCGTAATTTCGTAAAGCCACCACTCCATGACAAACCGCATTGTCGAGTTGACGGACCATCTCCAGAGGAAGTGGCAATAACTTTTGGAGACGTGCAGCAGTTGTTTTCCACTAATACAGAACACAACAACCCTTGTATACCCGACTGTGAAGCCAATCATCAAATGCACCTGTCCGTACATTTTGCCACGCCACCTGTGATATAATCCTGTTGTTGACTTCTTGCTGCGACAGACAATCAGTGACATGGTTCTTTTAACAAATAAATCACCAAAGTGTAAAAGAAACTCACCAGAGTGATATACTGAGTAAGAAAGTAAACCCAAGTCAAGAAAAAAAAATTCCATATTAAATGCCAAGTCTGTAAAACACCTTTACATCTCCCAATCGATATCAGAACTGGGGTCATATTCAGAATCAATCTCACAATCAGAGACATCTGAGTCATCAATAAAACTACTGTCACAACTATCACAAGAGCAAAGACTCTGAATCAAAACTATCTACTGAAGTTTAGTTTTGAAGACTCTCCGTATCACAGGATCAGAGACTCTCTGTATCACAGAGACTCTCAGTATATGAGGAAACTTCTGAGCAGGAACTATCACTCATTTAATTAGCAGGAAAAATATTCCCATCAATATCTATATACTTTCTTTCATTAATGGATTCAATCTCCACATTTTTAATATCAAAAGTTATCTTTAAATAATCTCTGACTATCATAGAACGAAATGACATTTCACCAGAAATATTAACATCATTCATTTTACTTAGATCTACACCATTTGGATTATTAAAGTAAATACAAATTTCTCCACGAGTATTGTTGATGGTCTTATCATTCTTTTTCAAAGTATCGCGATCGATCACTTTTTCAAGCTTTGAATAAATTGCCAGGAGTAGAGGAGAAACTTTTGTTAGATTTACTTTAATGGATGTCTTTCCAGGTATAGTTAGAGCTCTTCCTTTAAATGAAATAGAGGGGCTCATGTTATTTTCCATAACTTGTTTTACCCAAAAATTTCCATATTTATCTTTGTTCAATTTAACATCTTTGACATATTTTTCTATATCTTCCACCGAAGTAGAGATTGTTTGAAATTTGTCTTTTGTGCTTTGAAACATTGTATTTATTAGCTAAAAAAAACTTGCGTTTAGTTTAAGTAAAAATTTACTGTTTAAATATGGCAGAAGGAGATTTCGAATTTCCAGACTCTCCATATGATAATTTAGAAATCTGTCACCATTGTGATAGAATAGGGCTTAATAATGAGGGTTCATATAAACAATGTATTTTCTGTGATTTAATTTTCATTAATGATAATAAAAAAAATAAAAATATATATAACTCTTTTAAATTATAACCAAAAATGAATTACTTTACAAGATTAATAAGAGAGATGAATGTTAAGTATTGTGATGATAATACACCATTTCCTTCAAGGGAAGAGACTATTTGTATTGAGGAAATGTATAAGGGTTTAATGATATTTATTATTCAAAATAATTTTAATGGAAATGTTAAGACAAGATACTATATAAATAAAATAATGAATTATTTTGGAATTAAACCTGAACTCAGGATAAAATATAGAGTTTCTAAAATAGCTCAAAAAAGTTAGATGACTTGTTTTCCAAATATATAAATGAATGATTTTTTACCCGTTTGGGAAAATAAGATAAAATTTAATAACCATAAAAATATTCCAAATTCATTGAGATGTCTAATAGTTTGTTCAAGCAGATGTGGAAAAACCTGTTTGCTTTTAAAGATGCTCCTTAGTCCTAATTTTTTAGATTATGATAATTTAATAATTTTTACGAAGTCAAGTTTTCAACCCGAGTATCAAGTACTCTCACAGGGTTTTAATGCGGGTCTTAAAAAGGAAGACATCATCGGTTTATTTAAACTTCAAAACAAACGAAATGATTATAATATTGAAGATATAATACAATTATTTTGTAACACACAGAAATCAAAATCAAAACCAAAACCCATAACTTGTATTCTCAGTGATAATACGGATGATATACCTTCACCCCAAGATTGAGATAAATAAAAAAAGAACCTCGTTATCTTTGATGATTGTGTTAATGAGAGAAACCAAACAGTAATGGATAGCTACTATACAAGAGGGAGACATTCTTCTTGTAATTGTATTTATCTTAGTCAGTCATATTTTCAACTCCCTCGGCGCTCAATAAGAAACAATGCTAATACTTTTATTTTATTTAAGTTGAATTCAATGGATACAAATAATTTTTGGAGAGATAATTGTTCTACATTATGTAGTAAGAAGGAATCTGAAAATTATATGAAACACACGATTGGAAAATATAAATATATTGTTGTGAAACAAGATGAGATACTAACTGATATTTTACACACATAAATGACAACTATTATTATTAATCTTGTGGGTAAATCTGCTTCAGGAAAGAACTTTCATAAATCTAAACTCTTGAATAGTAAAAATGAAAAGATTGTAAGTTTTTTTATTTTAAAAACCCTATGATTCGTTTTGTAGGTACGACAACCAGAGCAATGCGACCAGGAGAAGTAGAAGGGAAAGATTATTACTACATTTCAATGGAGGAACATATGCGATTGAGGAACGAAGGTCAAATATTTGAGGTGGTCTCTCTTGGTTCTACAAAATATGCACATTGTAAGAGTGAGTTAAATAAAGTAAAATCTAACAGTCTTGGGATTTTAGAAACTAATTCTGAAGGAATGAGACAAATTATTAAACATTTGCATGGTGACGGAGTTAAGATTTTATCATTCGGTTTTGATATCGATGAGGAGACTCAACGCAAATGTATGAAAAGCAGAGATACAAGTATTAGTGAAGAAGAAATAACAACTTGTATTAATACCAATAAAGAATTCAACACATTTACTATAATGACGAAGAAAAGGAAAATTTTCCCATTGACCTTTACAATTCATTAAATTCTACTTTTCAATAAATAAATACAGAAAATGAATACCGAAGAAAGAGCAAGAAAGTTTAAAGAACATCAAGAGTTGGTTTCAAAAGTTGTAAAGCAACAGGAAGAGATAAAGAAGAAACGGAGACAGAAACTAACCGGTGAAGAAGCCTTTGAAAGAAAACAAGAGAAATTTTTTAAACCACTTTTAAAAACTCAACAAACGATTTCATCTACAGTTCCCACGGTAGAATTTACTCCGAAAAAACTTCAAATGCTCAAAGATTTTAGTCAAATGACAGAGCAAGAACTTGGAGAATTAGAATATGATGATGAAGGATTATTTCGGAAACTGGAGGAGGTAAATCAACCCCCTAATTATGTTGTGGAAGCTCTACAAAACAATGAATATTCGGCGGGTTAAAAAACCAGAGCAGGTCTCATTCCAACAGAAGAACCAGCACAGTTCCATCTTGTGAAAGAAAAGTTATTGATATTTAAACCAAATGTTGAATTAACTCCAAGATTAATGTTTCTTCGAACAATCTCCGGATTCAGCGGTTCAAAATATTTTGAGGAACCACTTGATATGGAAAGAGAGGAAGATAGAGAGTATATTGAGTTGCTAAATGCACTTGATTATGGAGTTTCTGTTGCTGGTAAAAGTAAGAAGAATGAGAAGGAGAAACATATTATTGATGCTTTAAGTAAGCTTGGTTCGGGTGTTAACTTTCTTCCAAACGACCCATCACAATTAGTTAATAGGCTATTATTGTTGTTAGGTAGTAAGAAGGCTGGAAACAACAATTGTTTTAATGAAACATCCGCCATTTTAGACCAGTTGATGAATATGAAAATAATTAATAAATGTCAATACAAAGATATTTTATTAGATATTAAATAAGATGAGAAGCACAATTCTTAGTTTTAATTTCACAACGAGTGATTACACAGCATCATTCCCTTACCCACTACAACTTGACCCCATAAAAGAATATGAGGCATCTTTATTGTCGATGGAAACTTATAATTCCTTGTTTAATATCACAGAGAAAAACAACAAGTTTAGTTATAATCCAGGAAGTGGATATAAAACTATAACCGTTTCACCCGGAGCTTACGAGATTTCTCAAATATCTTCTGAAGTCTCTCGCCTTATGAAAGAACAAGGTGATGAACCAAAAAATATTGTAATAGATATTCAAAAACACACTTCAAAATCAACTATTAAACTTAAAAATAATTATAAAGTTGATTTCACGATTGAAAAATCGTTTAGAGAGCTATTGGGTTTCTCTTCAAAAAAGATTGAGACTAACGGGACGTTTTACAGTGATAATGTCATTCAAATATCCTCCGGTATAAATTCAGTATTAATTCATTGTGATTTGATTGATGGTGCTTATAACGATGGAATAAGAACAAATACAATATTTTCATTCAGCGCATACTCAACCCCGATTGGTTATAAATTTAATATGGAACCAAAAAATCTTGTCTATTTACCTGTGTCAGGAAAAACCATATACAGGGTAAATTTTAGGATAACCGATCAAGATAATCATATGATCTCCTTTAATTAAGAAATTATATCCATCAGAATTCACCGACGTGAAGTTTTTCAATAAATAAATAATGGTTATTGTGAGAAAACACGAGTTGGGAAAATATAAAATAATTACAGGGGGTGGGATGTTCCTTTCACCATACTAAAAGGGTGAAGGTATGTTTCTTGGTAGAGGATACTATAAACCAAAGAGACAACGGGGTGTGGGACATCAAGTTAGAAATAAAGGAGATGGGATAATTGATACTCTAATGGGTATTGGTTCAACCATCCTTAAACATAAAGACCTAAGTGGTTCAACTGCTTCTGCCGTGGGCTCAGTTGCAGGTGCTACTAAGAGTATAAAAGATGCTCAAAAGACTCTCATAAATTACAATCAATCAAAGAAATTTAAAAAGGTAGAACTCAACTATCTTCACAAGAATGACAAAAAATCATTCAAATACTTGGGTCAGGGTTTCAACGATTTTAATGCTATACAAATACAAGTATGGAAGCGATTGATAGTATCTATGATTTGGATGATACGATTATCATTTCAAACTCCACTAAAAAGGAAGACTATTTTAAGGTAAATGCTATAACAGGAACAGACTGGAATTCAAACGGAACAAAAAGTTTTGAAATAAATAATCAACAAACTTACTTGAATCTAGCTGATAGTTTCTTGCTGTGTAAATTTAAATTCACTAAGGCTGCGAATAATACTAATGCCACACTCGTAAATGATTTCTTCTGGAGAATGTTTGATAGTGTCCGCCTGTATATTGGAACACAAGAGGTTGAAGCGGTTGATTATGTCTCTGCTACATCTGAAATGATGAAATTTACACTATATTCGTTTAGTGATAGAATGGGTAAGGGAGCTGTTGAAGGTTTTATTCCTGATATGTCAACGGGTACAAACGCTGGCCCTGGTTATAGTCAAAGGAAGGCAATGTATAATGATGATGCAAAAGCAGAGAATAGTTTTACCGTAGCAGTACCTCTTAAAGGTATATTTGGATTTTGTGATTATGACAAAGTTTTGTATGGTCTTAAAATTTGATTTCATCTACAAAGGAATGATAATGTAAATAGATTGCTTTTTGGGGCTGAAAATGCTTTTGGCGACAATAATAAATTTGTTATTAATGATTTGTGTTGGTATATCAGTGAATATACTCATCTTAAAACGGAAGAGATGTTAAATAAAAGACTTAACTCAAAGACCCCGCTAAATGTATCATACCTTAAAAGAAGATGTCAACACGTTAAACTGGAAGACACTACCTACACTTGGAATTTGGGTGTTCTTCAAGGAAAGCCACGATACCTATGGCTCATTTTTTTTTTTTTAACCAGATGGAGAGGACGGTACTGATAAGAATAATGCGCTGAGTGATAATGCTAATGTGAAACAACTTCGGGTTTCTCTTGATGGCACATTTTATCCGCGAGATAGATTGGAAATTGATTGGGAAAAAAATGATTATGCGGAAGCCTACAAGTCTAACCAAAAGGTGTGTGAAAGCAGTGGTAATAATGATCCTATTTTGGATATGGTTGCCTTTCAAAAACTTTATATGATCTACACAATTGACCTGAGTTCTCAAAAAGAAACTAAAGTCTAATAGAGTGGTTACTTCTCTATACATTGAAAGAGGGGAGAGTGAAGAGGTTAATACATATGGTTTGCTTTTGGAAGAAACAGAATTACAGATTAATACAGATAATGGTGTTATGATTAATATCACATAGATTTTTTCTCATAAATAAATGAGTAGGAAAGAACCGGTATATGTTCATCAAATCAATCTTGATAAATTAACATCTTGTATTCAAAATCAAAAGCCTTGTCTTATTAATGTTAATACAATTCAAAGAAAAGGAGCAGTAAGAATTGATGTTTTACTCACAAGAGAGCAGGTGAAAACACTAAATGATGTTGGATCACTTAAAATTAAAATGACAAAACCTATGTTGAAGAAATATTCAACAAGGGAAACGAGTGGAGGATTTTCCCGTTTCTAATTCCTTTATTTTATGGTTTAAGTGCGGCGGGAGCATTGACTGGTGGTATTTCAGCAGCGGTAAAAACTGCTAACGAAAGGAAGGCACAGCTAAAAGCTCAAAAAGAATTGGAAAGACATAACAAGGAGTTGGAGAAACAAATTAGTGGAAGTGGTGTAATTGTAGATTTTGCTGAAAAGCTTGAAAGCCTACCTGATAAAGCTCGATTGTTAGTTGGAGATATGCTTTCCTCTATCGCTCAAGCGGGTGTTAAACTAACTAAACGGGGTAATGGATTGTATCTTTCTCATAAATAAATGGATAAATAGTTTAAACAATTTGGAAAGAATACAACGTCAAATATAGAACTAGCTAAATATTGTAAAAAACTAAAAATTGATAATGTGGTAATCCGTATGAGAGATGAATTAACAAAGTTGTCCAAGAATACAAATAATATTATTATGAATTTAGACACAGAATGGTTCTCATTGGGTTTGTATTCATAATAGTCAGGATAAATATTATTTTGATCGTTATGGTATGCCACCACCTGTTGAAGTAATACAATTCTTACAGAATGGTGTTTATCAAACATTTCAAGTTCAAGAAATTAATTCTAAATGTTGTGGCCAATTATGTTTATATGTATTATTTCAACTCAACAATAATGAAAATTTTTATGATGTCATTTTTAATCTAATATAAATGACTTATGTCGGAAAAGATGGTTCTATCTTTGGAGAATCCTCTCAGGATATTGATTTATCAAATTATTATACAAAGGCACAGGCTGAACGACAAAAATATAGTGTAAGTAAAAATATTAATATGAAGAATACCTATAAATTAACCAATTATCCAAACCCTACAGATGCGAATGACTTAATTAGATTCGGTGGTTTATCACAATATATATCTTTAAATAAAACAGCACGTTTTGTTAAACAAGTAAAATTTACAACCACAACACCTGGTTATACTGACCATACACCTTTCCTCATTCAATTTAACTATCTGCTTACAATTGAATTTTTATAAAGAAGGACATGTAGTTAATATGCGAATTAATAAATGGGGGTATGATATGCCTGATTTAGGGTATAATTGGTCTTTTTCAATAAACCTAGAAGACCTACATGATTTTAATCAGTCTCGTAAAGAAGAATATTATCCACTTGGTTCGGATAAGGATTTATGTGGAAGTACAATTAGTAAACAACAAATACATGATTTTAAGAAAAGAAAAATATATGATAGTATAGCGATGGTTAGCATGACAAAGAAGGAAGGTAATGAGATAAGGATAGAAAGCCGAGGAATACAAACCGATTTGGTAGTGGGAAGATGGGGTGGTATTACCAATCATAATATTAATCTCACATATATTTCTGATACATAAATGGCAGGAAGAACATGGCAATGGCAGGCAGAAGAACAATGGCAGGCAGGAACAGGAAGAACTACAAGAGAATTATAATTTTTGTATTCGGGGATACCTACAACAAAAGGGTGCTCAGTATTACATACCTTATGATTTGGAGCATATACATGGAAATTTTGTCATTAAAAACTGGCCTTGTACTGATATTGTTAAACCCACAAAGAGAGACTTGTTTAAAATATTAAATAAAAATGAACTTCTCAAAGTTATGAAATATAAAACTATTTTAGAAATCATCAACAAATCTTATTTGTATCCTATTATGAGAAAAATAATAATAGATACAAGAATATCTCAAAATCCAGATGAGTATATGTATAATATTCTTTGGGGCTCAAACTCAAGGGTAGCGAGGGATGAGGAAGGAGTTGAAGAAGAGAACGAGGAAAGAGAGAAAAAGGAGAACGAGGAAAGGGAGAAAAGGAGAAGGAGGAGAGGGAGAAAAAGGAGAGGGAGAAGGAGGAGAGGGAGAAGGAGGAGAGGGAGAAGGAGGAGAGGGAGAAGGAGGAGAGGGAGATGGAGGAGAGGGAGAAGGAGGAGAGGGAGAAAAAGGAGAAAGAGGAGAGGGAGGAAAGGGAGAAGGAGGAAAGGGAGGAAAGAGAGAGGGAGGAAAAATATAAAAATATGACCATTCCTGAGATTAATGAAAGATTGAAGGTATTAGGTCAAATAAATCAATCTCAACGCACCGAAGAGGAAAATAAAGAATTAATGACTTAGGAAGATATTGTTTTCAAGAATAACGACGTCAATGTCTTCACTTTCAGGGAGGAGATTTAAACGAGAAAGTGGGGATAAAGAAGAAGAAGAAGAAGGAAAAGATTATGTGATTGATGATGTTGGTGTTATTGACTTTAGTTAGTTTTTATTTGTAAATAAATTGAGGAGAGAGTGAAGGCATTCCTAAGGATTCTTTATGTTTTAAAAATTAAGATAGAAATGTATGTGTTGAAAACCAAAAAGGTTTTGATACTCTGTCGGAATTTTTCTGATAAATAAATATGAGTTATTGTCTCAAATGTAAAAAGAAAACTAAATCTAAAAATATCTCTTATGTTAAAGCTAAAAATAATAGAGTTTATCAAAAAGGAATATGTCAAGTGTGTGGCTCTAAAAAGTGCCAAATCATCTCTCCTAAAAGTGGAGGAGACATACAAAAGTTTCTGTCACGAAGTAAATTTACAACAACTGGAATTCCTCGGGAACTACATCTACCTGGATATTCTTTATGTGGTCCTGGAACAAACCTGGATAAAAGATTAGATGAGGCTGACGATTCCTAAACCTTGGTCTAAGCCTATAAATAGGGTTGATGAAGTGTGTATGAAGCGTGATATTGCTTATGGGAATACCATTACATTGGATGAAAAACATGAAGCAGACAGAGAAATGTTGTATAATTTGTCTTTGATACGAAATCCTACATTGAGAGAGAAAGTTGATAGGTTTATTGTGAAAAAAAATGATAAGTGCTAAATTGAAACTTGGTCTTGGTTATTCACCCTCAAAAAACTATTCGGCTCTAATGATGTAAACAAGACTGAGGAGCTTTTGGCTAATGAATTACATAAACCTATAATCACAGTTTAAAAGAAGGAAAGTTTATTCTGAATACACCGACCACATATGGTCCGCTGATTTAATCGAACTAAGTAATGATAAGGGATACAGGTATGCTTTAACTGTTATTGATTTGAGGAGTAGATTTGCCTGGGTTGTTCCTTTAAAAAATATAAGGGGTGATACTTTAATGTTAGCCTTTAAGCTAATATTTGATAGGGATAAAAGGAAACCAAAGAAGTTATGGACTGATGAGGGAACAGAGTTCTATAACAAAATATTTATGAAATTTCTTAAGGGGGAGGGTATTAAATTATACAGCACCTTTAATGAAGGAAAGGCAGTTGTTATTGAGTGTTTTAATCGTACTTTGAAAGAGAGACTATATAAAAAATTCACACAACTCGGTTCTCAAAAATGGGTGTATTTAATTCAGGATATTGCAAATAATTACAACAATACAGTTCATTCATCAACAAAATCAAAACCATCGGAAACATTTACAAAATTAGAATATGAAAAGGAGATTTATTTGAGAAAACCCAAGTTCAAAGTTGGTGATATTGCAAGAATATACAGATGGAAAAGCCATTTTGAGAGGTTATACAAAAAAATGGACGAATGAATTATTTAAAATCGTTGATGTAATGGATACAGTCCCTTGGACCTACAAATTATATGATTTAAATGGAGAAGAAATCTTGGGTTCATTTTACACATCTGTGAACCCCAAACACAGAATCCCTCAACTTTTCATTTGGGGCTTAACTTTTGTGTGTGTGTGTAATGGGGATACGTTCTTGAGATCTGTGAACCCCAAACACAGAATCCCTCAACTTTTCAGTTGGGGCTTAACTTTTGTGTGTGTGTGTAATGGGGATACGTTCTTGAGATCTGTGAACCCCAAACACAGAATCCCTCAACTTCTCAGTTGGGGCTTAACTATTACTAAAAATACAAGTAAGCAGATAATACCCTTGAAAACAATAAATAAATAATAAAATGTAATGGGGATACGTTCATGCGATCTGTGAACCCCAAACACAGAATCCCTCAACTTTTCAGTTGGGGCTTAACTTTTGTGTGTGTGTAATGGGGATACGTTCTTGAGATCTGTGAACCCCAAACACAGAATCCCTCAACTTTTCAGTTGGGGCTTAACTTTTGGGTGTGTGTGCAATGGGGATACGTTCTTGAGATCTGTGAACCCCAAACACAGAATCCCTCAACTTTTCAGTTGGGGCTTAACTTTTGTGTGTGTGTGTGTAATGGGGATACGTTCTTGAGATCTGTGAACCCCAAACACAGAATCCCTCAACTTTTCAGTTGGGGCTTAACTTCTGCACACAATTTTGTTTGTTGGTGTGTGTGTGAGTGAGTCATAATAATATACGAATCCTAACCCAACCTCAACCCTAACCCCAACTGAACCCTTAACCCCCACATTAAAACACCAAATTTGTAAGTCTAAACAACTGTATCCATTACATCAACCATTTAAAAGGTTCTTATCTCCATCTCTTTGTCTAACCTTCCAATTATATTGATCTTTTTCCAACTTTTTTGAAACAATTCAATTATAATTAATATAAGATAAATGAGTCTGTGAGGTATGGCATTCATTCAAAAATTCACCTCACATCCAGAACCCAAACCCAACCCCATCCCTAACCCAACCCATCCCTAACCCTCATTCAAAATCCCAACCCTAACCCAACCCCATCCCTAACCCAACCCATCCCTAACCCTCACATTCAAAATCCCAACCCTAACCCAACCCCATCCCTAACCCAACCCTAACCCTAACCCAACCCCATCCCTAACCCAACCCCATCCCTAACCTAACCCATCCCTAACCCTCACATTCAAAATCCCAACCCCAACATAATCTTTTTTTTTTCCCTCTTCTCCCAATTCTGTCTTGCAATGTTTTCAAGTTTGAAGAGGGAGAAATGGGAAAAAAGAATTTTCCAGCATTTTCTTCCCCGAATTTTCTTGATATTGCTGAAATACTGTATATGTAAAAAAATTAAAAAATAATATTACTTATCTAATATTGAATTAAATAACATATAATTTAATTGATTTTTAATGAACTGAACTTACCTTAAATCAGACGTCATTAAACAATGAACATTGTTCATTGCTTTAGAATCCAAAGAGTCTCCAAGATGGACCCCACAGGTAGAGTCTCCAAAATAAAACCAACTTTCCAAGTTCCCAAGGAATTTTTTTTTTTTTTTTTTTTTTTTTTTTTTGTATACTGAATCGAGGCCCGTGAAAGAGCTAACATTTACTTCACAAACAAATCGACCAGACAAACAAAATACACAAAAAGAGGGAGCGGAAGACAAGATGGGGAGAAAAGGGGAAGCACACAAACACAACATCTGAGAGCAGGGAGATGTGTGGAAGGGAGAGGGCCCCGGGGGAGGAGGCATGGGAAGGGAGGGGGGGGGGGGAGGGAGAAGTATAAAGCACAAGGACACCAAGGACTTCCAGGACAGAAGTTGGTATTTCAAAAAGTGGAATTGGGGTGAAATTAGCGGGGGTAGAAAGGATCAAGGTTTTGGATGGGGGAAGATAAGAGATGGTGGTGAACAGCTGTTTTAAACACTTGGAGGGTGGAGTGGGATTGAAGAGAGTGAGGGAGTTTGTTCCAGAGGCGGGAGAAAAGAGGAATGAAGGAGTGAAGGTGAGCAGAGAGTCTTGATTTTGGCAGTTTAACCAAAAGAGGGTTGCAGGCAGATCTTGTGCGACCTGTAGGAATATTTGTGGGACAGAGCCCAGAGAGAGCTGGGGGGGCAAGGCCAGAGAGGAGTCGGTAGAAGACGGAAAGACCACCAACCTGCCTGCGGTGAGTGAGTGAGAGGCCCTTGGAGTTAGCTTCATCGCGGGAGATTCCAATGATTCTGAATGCTTTGTTTTCAACAGCGTGAAGGCGAGCTAGGTGTGAGGCAGGAGCACCAGCCCAGAGGGGAGAGCAGTATTCCATTGAGCTGCGGATGAAAGCCTTGTATGTGGTGAGGAGCTCAGGTGTGCCAAGGAAGGACTTCGCACCACGGAGGATGCCCAGTCGGCGACTGGCTTTGGAGGCCAGATTTGAAATGTGGTTTTTCCAGGAAAGATCATGGCAGATAGTGAGACCCAAAAGCTTGAGTGACAGAACTTCTTGGAGAGGATTATTCAGAAAGTTGATGGGAGGGTTGTCCAGTCGGTCTTTTCGGAGAGACATCGTAAGAGTGTGAGATTTGTCAGGATTGAAAGACATGTTCCACTTGTTTGCCCAGTCTGTGATTTTGTCAAGGTCTGCAGAGAGTGAGGAGGCTGCAGACTGCCGATCTGAGGGATGAAGAATGGAGCGACAGAGAGTAGAGTCGTCAGCAAAGAGATAGAGAGGATTTTCAAGAGAGTCAGAGAGATCATTGATGAAGACCAGAAAAAGCACAGGGCCCAGAACACTGCCTTGGGGAACTCCAGCCTGAACAGGAAGAGGAGATGAGAGAAACCCATTCAGGGCCACACGTTGACTACGACTAGAGAGGAAGTCCGCCAGCCATGCATGGAGATTTCCATGGATACCAAAAGAGGAGAGTTTGGTGA
Organism: Myxine glutinosa; assembly: GCF_964187855.1. Classification (NCBI taxonomy): domain Eukaryota; kingdom Metazoa; phylum Chordata; class Myxini; order Myxiniformes; family Myxinidae; genus Myxine; species Myxine glutinosa. The sequence goes on from NC_136261.1 coordinate 414,708,118, forward strand.
GCAGAGCGGGGTGCCAGACCGTATCGAAGGCACGTGATATGTCAAGGGAGAATGCTCTAATTTCCTGTTTGGCATTGAGGACCTCCATCCATTGTTGAGAAAGCAGAAGCAGCATGTCCAGAGTGGAGTGTCCAGGTCTGAAACCAAATTGATGATCAGAGATCAAGCCATTGGAGAAGAGGAAAGATTTCATATCTGAAGCAATGATGGATTCCATGACTTTGCTGATAATTGGGAGAAGGCTGATTGGTCTGTAGTTGCTGGGATCTTTTTTTGTGCAAAGCGGTGATGTTGGCAGATTTCCAAGCAGATGGAAGATGACCTTGAGCAAAAGAGAGGGTGAAGAGAACAGAGAGAGGGAGTGAAAGAGCGGAAGAACATGATTTTAGGACCCGTGGGCTGATGCCGTCAGGTCCAGTTGCAGAATCAGAGTCGAGGGTTGACAGAAACTTTTCCACCTTGTCAGGAGGAAAGGACACAGAGTCCAGGAGCAGCTGGGTACGACTGGGTACGGTGGGTACAGAGAGGGATGGGTTTGGGACACAAGATTTAGAGGCAAACACAGAGTTGAGGCATTCAGCTTTTTCACGTGCGGAGTCAGCCGTGTGGCCATTTAAGGTGAGGGAGGGGATGGAGGGGGAACAAACACCAGAAACAGATTTTACCAGACGCCACCAGGATTTGGAAGAGGGAGACAGATAAGAGAGTTCGGTCCTGAGGACGGAGAGATATTGTTTCCTGGCTCTCCTGAGGGTGGACACACACTTGTTTCGGGCTTTGTGAAAGGAAATGAGATTTCCTTCCATTGGATTTGCTTTCCAGCAAATCCAGCAAGGGAGATTGCATAACCACAATCCTGTTGAGCCTCCAGGATAGGTATCACATTCCGAGTCATCAAAACAAAACCCCCATTCTGAGTCTCCAAAAATATAACCATCTTTCCAAGTCTCCAAGGTGGAACCACAATTTTCAGAAATATTGGGGGTTTCTGTGATAAGTCTCACATAGTATAACTGCGGACCATCAGGAAAAACTTCCCTTTTCCAATTTTTTAGGGTTTCTGTGATGAGTCTCACATAGTATAACTGCGGACCATCAGGGAGAACTCCCATTTCCCAATTTTTTAGGTTTTCTGTGATGAGTCTCACATAGTATAACTGTGGACCATCAGGGAGAACTCTCCTTTCCCAATTTTTTATGGTTTCTGTGATGAGTCTCACATAGTATAACTGCGGACCATCAGGAAGAACTCTCCTTTCCCAATTTTTTAGGGGTTCTGTGATGAGTCTCACATCGTATAACTGTGGACCATCAGGGAGAACTCTCCTTTCCCAATTTTCATAAATTTGTGGGTCTCCATTGTATAACTTGTATTCTGGCTCATCAAGGTAGAACTTGTTCAGTGGGTTTTGTTTTGATAACTCACAATAAGTATCATCATGGTAGAACTCTTTTTCATGATTTTGTGGATCTCCAAGGTATAACTCTTTGGCTGGGTCATCAAGGTAGAACTCGTTCTGTGTGTCTTGGCTGTTCAAAATGTCTTCAAACAAAAAAATAACTTCATTCCAAGTTGTGTTAAAAGCAGTATTTTCATTTCGTATCTCAGATACAATTTCCTGTGAGAGAAAATAACAATGTATTAATTTAATACAATATTTTTCATGTATAAATCAAGCTCTATGAATATTAAAAGAAACTTTGCTAACTCTTACACGAGTCGTATTTTAAAAATAAAAATAAAAATTAAATAACTAAATAAATAAATAAACAAGAAAACGTCATGCGTAGCACGATACTTGCAAAATACGCCCTCCCCCAAAAGTTTTCAATGTGACATGATGGCTTATGGTGACCTCAAAAATACTTGGTGGTTGAATTCAGTGACCAGATATGCAAGTCCTCTTCAAATTTCATGTCAATTGGATGAAAATTGAGGAGTTTAGAAATTTGGCCTATGTTGACCTTTTGGCCTATGTTGACCTCAAAGATACTTGGTGGTTGAATTCAGTGACCAGATATGCAAGTCCTCTTCAAATTTCAAGTCAATTGGATGAAAATTGAGGATTTTAGAAATTTGGCCGATGTTGACCTTTTGACCTATGTTCACCTAAAATATAATTTGTGGTTGAATTCAGTGACGAGATATGCAAGTCCTTTTCAAATTTCAAGTCAATTGGATGAAAATTGAGGATTTTAGAAATTTGGCCTATGTTGACCATTTGGCCTATGTTGACCTCAAGAATACTTGGTGGTTGAATTCAATGCAAGTCCTCTCCAAATTTCAAGTCAATTGGATGAAAATTTAGGATTTTAGAAATTTGGCCTATGTTGACCATTTGGCCTATGTTGACCTCAAAAATGCTTGGTGGTTGAATTCAGTGACCAGATATGCAGGTGGTCCTCAAATTTCAAGTCAATCGGATGAAAATTGAGGATTTTAGAAATTTAGAAAAGTTGGTGACCTTTGGCCTATGTTGACCTTTTGACCTATTGATCCCAAAACAATAGGCTTCTGGCATTTGACCAACTCTACCACTTGGTGAAGTTTGGTGAAGATCGGTTGAAAATTGTGACCTGTAGGCCGGTGACAAACAAACAAACAAGAAAACATCATGCGTAGCACGATACTTGCAAAATACGCCCTCCCCCAAAAGTTTTCAATGTGACATGATGGCCTATGTTGACCTTTTGGCCTATGGTGACCTCAAAAATACTTGGTGGTTGAATTCAGTAACCAGATATGCAAGTCCTCTTCAAATTTCACATCAATTAGATGAAAATTTAGGATTTTAGAAATGTGGCCTATGTTGACCTTCCGATGTTGACCTCAAATATACTAGGTGGTTGAATTCAGTGACGAGATATGCAAGTCCTCTTCAAATTTCAAGTTAATTGGATGAAAATTGAGGATTTTAGAAATTTGGCCTATGTTGACCTTTTGACCTATGTTCACCTAAAATATAATTAGTGGTTGAATTCAGTGATGAGATATGCAAGTCCTTTTCAAATTTCAAGTCAATTGGATGAAAATTGAGGATTTTAGAAATTTGGCCTATGTTGACCATTTGGCCTATGTTGACCTCAAAATTTCTTAGTGGTTGAATTCAGTGACCAGATATGCAAGTCCTCTCCAAATTTCAAGTCAATTGGATGAAAATTGAGGATTTTAGAAATTTGGCCTATGTTGACCATTTGGCCTACGTTGACCTCAAAAATTCTTGGTGGTTGAATTCAATGACCAGATATGCAAGTGGTCTTCAAATTTCAAGTCAATCGGATGAAAATTGAGGATTTTAGAAATTTAGCAAAGTTGGTGACCTTTGGCCTATGTTGACCTTTTGACCTATTGACCCCAAAACAATAGGCTTCTGGCATTTGACCAACTCTACCACTTGGTGAAGTTTGATGAAGATCGGTTGAAAATTGTGACCTGTAGGCCGGTGACAAACAAACAAACAAGCAAACAAACAGACAGACAGAGTCACAAACACAACCGACCAATATACTTGTAAAATCTTCGATTTTGCAAGTAACAAGCAAACAAACAAACAGACAGACAGAGTCACAAACACAACCGACCAATATACTTGTAAAATCTTCGATTTTGCAAGTAACAAACAAACAAGAAAACGTTATGCGTAGCACGATACTTGCAAAATACGCCCTCCCCCAAAAGCTTTCAATGTGGCATGATGGCCTATGGTGACCTCAAAAATACTTGGTGTTTGAATTCAGTGACCAGATATGCAAGTCCTCTTCAAATTTCATGTAAATTGGATGAAAATTGAGGATTTTAGAAATTTGGTCTATGTTGACCTTTTGGCCTATGTTGACCTCAAAGATACTTGGTGGTTGAATTCAGTGACCAGATATGCAAGTCCTCTTCAAATTTCAAGTCAATTGGATGAAAATTGAGGATTTTAGAAATTTGGCCTATGTTGACCTTTTGACCTATGTTCACCTAAAATATAATTTGTGGTTGAATTCAGTGACGGGATATGCAAGTCCTTTTCAAATTTCAAGTCAATTGGATGAAAATTGAGGATTTTAGAAATTTGGCCTATGTTGACCATTTGGCCTATGTTGACCTCAAGAATACTTGGTGGTTGAATTCAATGCAAGTCCTCTCCAAATTTCAAGACAATTGGATGAAAATTGAGAATTTTAGAAATTTGGCCTATGTTGACCATTTGGCCTATGTTGACCTCAAAATTACTTAGTGGTTGAATTCAGTGACCAGATATGCAAGTGGTCTTCAAATGTCAAGTCAATCGGATGAAAATTGGGGATTTTAGAAATTTAGCAAATTTGGTGACCTTTGGCCTATGTTGACCTTTTGACCTATTGACCCTAAAACAATAGGCTTCTGGCATTTGACCAACTCTACCATTTGGTGAAGTTTGGTGAAGATCGGTTGAAAATTGTGACCTGTAGGCCGGTGACAAACAAACAAACAAACAAGAAAACGTCATGCGTAGCACGATACTTGCAAAATACGCCCTCCCCCAAAAGTTTACCATTGATACAGCAAATTGTCCATTTCATGAAGATTTAAATTTACAATCTTGATCAAAGCTCGGTTCAGCAGGATGAAAATTGAGGATTTTAGAAATTTGGCCTATGTTGACCATTTGGCCTATGTTGACCTCAAAAATACTTGGTGGTTGAATTCAGTGACCAGATATGCAAGTGGTCTTCAAATTTCAAGTCAATTGGATGAAAATTGAGGATTTTAGAAATTTGGCCTATGTTGACCATTTGGCCTATGTTGACCTCAAAAATTCTTGGTGGTTGAATTCAATGACCAGATATGCAAGTGGTCTTCAAATTTCAAGTCAATCGGATGAAAATTGAGGATTTTAGAAATTTAGCAAAGTTGGTGACCATTGGCCTATGTTGACCTTTTGACCTATTGACCCCAAAAAGAATAGACTTCTGGCATTTGACTAACTCTACCACTTGGTGAAGTTTGGTGAAGATCGGTTGAAAATTGTGACCTGTAGGCCGGTGAAAAAACAAACAAACAAACAAACAAGAAAACGTCATGCATAGCACGATACTTGCAAAATCCACCCTCCCCCAAAAGTTTTCCAATGATACATGATGGCCTATGTTGACCTTTTGGCCTATGGTGACCTCAAAAATACTTGGTGGTTGAATTCAGTAACCAGATATGCAAGTCCTCTTCAAATTTCACATCAATTAGATGAAAATTTAGGATTTTAGAAATGTGGCCTATGTTGACCTTCTGATGTTGACCTCAAATATACTAGGTGGTTGAATTCAGTGACGAGATATGCAAGTCCTCTTCAAATTTCAAGTTAATTGGATGAAAATTGAGGATTTTAGAAATTTGGCCTATGTTGACCTTTTGACCGATGTTCACCTAAAATATAATTTGTGGTTGAATTCAGTGACGAGATATGCAAGTCCTTTTCAAATTTCAAGTCAATTGGATGAAAATTGAGGATTTTAGAAATTTGGCCTATGTTGACCATTTGGCCTATGTTGACCTCAAGAATACTTGGTGGTTGAATTCAATGCAAGTCCTCTCCAAATTTCAAGTCAATTGGATGAAAATTGAGAATTTTAGAAATTTGGCCTATGTTGACCATTTGGCCTATGTTGACCTCAAAATTATTTAGTGGTTGAATTCAGTGACCAGATATGCAAGTCCTCTCCAAATTTCAAGTCAATTGGATGAAAATTGAGGATTTTAGAAATTTGGCCTATGTTGACCATTTGGCCTACGTTGACCTCAAAAATTCTTGGTGGTTGAATTCAATGACCAGATATGCAAGTGGGCTTCAAATTTCAAGTCAATCGGATGAAAATTGAGGATTTTAGAAATTTAGCAAAGTTGGTGACCTTTGGCCTATGTTGACCTTTTGACCTATTGACCCCAAAAACAATAGGCTTCTGGCATTTGACCAACTCTACCACTTGGTGAAGTTTGGTGAAGATCGGTTGAAAATTGTGACCTGTAGGCCGGTGACAAACAAACAAACAAGCAAACAAACAGACAGACAGAGTCACAAACACAACCGACCAATATACTTGTAAAATCTTCGATTTTGCAAGTAACAAGCAAACAAACAAACAGACAGACAGAGTCACAAACACAACCGACCAATATACTTGAAAAATCTTCGATTTTGCAAGTAACAAACAGAGTCACAAACACAACCGACCAATATACTTGAAAAATCTTCGATTTTGCAAGTAATAAATAAACTCCATTGATAAGACTCCATCTCCATTGATAAGAGGTTGGAGTCCAGTTCATCAATCTGAAGGTTGAGCTCCACACAGGTAGCAGGACTCCAAGGAATGGCAAAGTTATCCCATTCCATTTCAGCACAGTAGTCCATTCTCAAGTGAAGCAGAAAGCGTGTTTGAAAAAGCCTGTGTGGTCGGTGCCTTTTATAAAAAGGGCTGGGTGTGTGTCATTTCCTGTGGAAATTCCCTGGGCAAACCTGGGCGTGTCTTAACTGGAAATGATGTAATGTCTTAACTGGAAATGATACAATGTTGAGAGTTTATAAAGTGGGTGTGACTTAACAAAGTGGGTGGGGTTTGGCAAAAGTGGGCGGAGCTTAACAAAAAGTGGGCAGAGCCTACCAAAAAGTGTGTGGCACTGGAGGCACTCAAACAAGAACATTGAGGGAGGTTTACCATTTTATCTTAGCTCAGTTAAAATATCTTGATAAAGAACCAAACTCAAACATATATTTTGTTAATTTATTAGATGGTGATGAGAGTTGTAGGAGAATTAAATTATTTCCCACACATAAACAAATATTTGTAGGATCGATGTTTGAGTGGTCCACTAGAGATCAATGATATTAAGAGAGTGAGAGGGAGCAAATATTCGTAGGATCATTGTTTGAGTGGTCTAATGAACAACATTAAGGATAGGTGCTATAGCTGGTATGTCAAAAGGCCAAAAGGTTTGTAAAGATCAGGGTGGCAGAAATAGAGGTGTTAAGGGGGAAATGAGGGAAAGTGAGGGTGAGAGGAAAATTTACATGTTAGTGAATGGAGATTTGGGGGTGTCCCAGGAACAACATTTATTATCTACTCACGGCCTTAGAGCCAGGTAGAAGTGTATAGATTACCATGCTCCGAATGTCACGATAAAGAAGAATATCCACCATGTACCACAAGTATAGATCCGGTAGACCGTATGTCATGTATGTGTATCTTTGTTCCCATCATGAGGGGTGCAGTTGTGCTAATTAGTTAGGGATTATGGGTGATTAATCCCCTATATGTAATTGCCTCTGTTATTTTCCCTCTGTTCTTTATGACAATGCACACACACACACACACACACACACACAAAGCTAAGAAATCACGCATTAATAACACTGAATAAAAGTAACTGGAAGCAAGAGATGGAACAATACCGCGGGTGCTGCCAGCCGCGACATCGCCACATCAAGCAGGCAGGTCTGTGGGGCCACGCCCCCAAAGAGCAGGGATTGGTCCAGAATTGGTTCGAGCAAGGACTGCTAATATGGGACTATTGGATTGGTGGAGCAGGCACGGGCGGCGCAAGATGACGTCAGAGCCTTGAGTACAAAGGAGTGAGAGGACCGACATTTTCTCTTCTCGTCCTGGTTTTTATAGCAAAAGGTCGCTTATTATTCTCTTCTCGTTCTGGATTCCATAGAGAACGGTGGCTCATTTTCTCTCTCGGTTTCTGGATCTGGAAGTGAACAGTCGATATTTGTTCTCTTGCGGTGGGACAGTCTCAACGAACGGTCGAAGTTACGAGCTCTTGGCTGTGAGTTTGGTGTCGAATGGTCGTGTTCCGACATTTTCCCTCCTCTTGCATTGGGACGAGGTCTTGAGTTGGGACGTTGATAGTGAACAGTCACGGTTGTCGCCAGGGGTGTACTGAGTTCCTGCAGACGGTCCCTGCTCGTGCATTCTTTCTTCTTGGTCCGGGCGATCGGCTGAGTGGCCGCATTGTCCTTCCATTGGCTCGTTTGTGCTTTGGGAAGCGGCGGACTCGGCACCCTGTGCTGCGGCGGTGTGTGAACGAGAGCGCGCTGAGGCCTACTTCCCGCCAGGGCCTGTGCCGTGCTTGGGGCCTGGACGATTCCCGACTGGGTTCAGGAGACGCTCAGAGCTAAGTGCCCACACACACACATTTATTTTCACCAGTTGTTTTTCCCCTTGTGTGGTATACGAGTCTGTGTGGGGACATCCCATTTATGAATTTTAGTTTTGCCGTGTATTATTCTGTTACCGGCATTTCTTCATTAAATTCGGTATTTTTGTACATTTTAAATCATGTGTCAGCTTGAATTAATCATCGCCGGTTCGAAAGAGTCCGGTGGGACCCGTGAAGGTAAGCTCTTTGCCCTCCCCGTGTATTCTCCGCTATATTTTTACTGAGCGCACCGGACTGTTAAGCTCGATCGGATATCCGTCCGAGGCCGGTCTTTATCGGCTACGGACAGGACAGTATTCTTTATGAAGGCATGATCACGGTTGTCTTTAATTCTTTGAAACAAGTGAATAGTCCAATGTAACGTCACGACCAACTTGTTAATTATTTTTGGAATACATGGAGTAATAGTTATCAAGTTGATTTGCATGTTTGCTTATGAATAAATTAATTGTTATATGTGTGTTGTTGATACTGTATGCTATTTATTTCCGACTGCAACATCAATACTTGTTCTAACCAGAACAAAAACAAATAAATCCCTTTTATGTGGGTTAACTACAGAATGTATGATGTTTTTCAGCATGCTGACGTCATGTGATGTCATCAAGGATTACACAAACAACATCTGTATAAACTGAAATATGTGTTTGTGATACTTTTACATGTGCAACTGGGTTAATTAGCATATTGGTGTATCATGTTAATATTTCAAACAGTTATTTGAAGACTGGATGTTAATAAAAGCAAAATTTAACACAATCCTTCTTTTGATTATCTGTGTTCATTCACGAGAGAGAGAGAGAGAGAGAGAGAGAGAGAGAGAGAGAGAGAGAGAGAGAGAGAGAGAGAGAGAGAGAGAGAGAGAGAGAGAGAGAGAAAGAGAGAAAGAGAGAAAGACAGACACACAGACACATGGAGACGAAGAGGAGAAGAGAAGAGAAGAGAAGAGAAGAGAAGAGAAGAGAAGAGAAGAGAAGAAAGAAAGAAAAAGAAACGGCAGATATGATGTATTTCAATGTATGCTGAGATGACTTAATAAACATGAAATCAAAACATGACGTAAGTAAAACTTTGTCAGATTGTTAAACATAATCAAAAGCAATGACATGCCAAATTCAGTAATATTTGAGCTTATAATTATTGAGATACAACATAACGAAGGTGCAAGTAATTCGCATACTTCAAGAAATCGTCGATATATTAAATAAGGGACATTTTGACATGTCTCCCAAAATGCCAAAAGAAAACATCGACCAAAATATTTTTTCCCCATCTAAGGAGACATCACATCATAATTATGCACATTGGGGAGGATCATGGGGGGGGGGGAGGGGGTGCACGGTAGGCCCCTCTGGCCCATGGACTATATATATGATCCAGGCTTTCAATGACATCTTGGATACGACTATCCGGTCTGTACCTGTCTGTGGTGAGGATATTGAGATCACATCGAGATTCACTTACCTTGGCAGTGATATTAATGGTTCCACATGTTGTCACTGAGATGTGCGAGCCCGAGGGCTGACCACATGCCTTGTGATTGCAGTCGGTTGATCAGTATCTCAAGGAGATGGGAATGGGCTGGGCAACGTGCTGTTTGGGGGACGGTGGCTTGGAGGTCTGTGGAGTACCGGCAGAAAGTGGGCGTGGCGATGGGCTGCCCTACCTGACCTAACCTGGCTCTGACTGGTTCTGACAGAATCCTCTTTATTTTTTATTTTAGAAGGTCAAAATTGGCCAAAGGTCAACCACTTTTTTTTTCTTCTTGGAATCCTCAAGTGTTTGTGGTACCTTCAGATGGGATGAAAGTTATGGGCAAAAATCTCAGTTTAACAGTGATGTCAGCCAGGGTTGCTGTAAATTGGAACACACAGTCCATAATATTGGCATTTCTTGTGTCTTCGACACAAAAGGCTTTTTGGATTCCTATGTTGTGCTTGCAGGTAGCTGTTTAATTACCTCGCAAACTAAAAGTGACAAGTGGGGTTAAAAAATTGGTTCACGTCTGTCTGTCTGTCTGTCTACAAATGTGGACAACTTATTTAAATTTAATATTATATTTTGAACCCGAATCGGCACAAGAATCCGTAAATAAACAGTTCTTTGGCTGTGAATTTTTAACGACCGCACATGCACAGAGAAGAGTGAGTTGATAGTGTTACGTTTGTGGGGGTATGGGATGAAATACCATCGTCGAGGCAGAATTGTATAGGTGTAGCATGGACCGTGGATGCGTAGGAGGCACCCCGATCTATTAAGTAAGGAAACTGGAGCTTAAGATTGTTTTTGCGTCTTCACATGGGGGGTGAAGCTATGTTAACTCGGTAGGGATTAAAGTTAGTTTCCCCCCAGTTTGTGATTGCCTCCTGTGGCTTTTCCCTATGTTTTTTCTTTTTGACAAGGCCGGCCATAAAACCCTTGATACAACAATAACAACAACGTCCCATTAACTATTCATTCGCTCTTCCCTATCTTCCTCTAAATACTAAAGCTACATTGCCCACACTGTTCTCATTAAAACTCACCACATTCTGCTCTCATTACCCCTCCATTTTTCCTTGTTTGTCTTCCCATTGCGGGATTGGCACATGTCCATCGACGTGTGCCGAGGATGAGTCAGAGGTCTACCATATACTTTGCTCAACCTCTTTGTGCTCTTTACTTCCTCTCTATATTTTTTCCTTTATTATTCTGTTGGAGCCATGTCTTTTGTACAAATAAATAAGTAAGAATGCCTTAGTGGGAAATAATTGCTACGGGTAAGATAAGATCTACTCTTTTGTGCCTTTCTTGATGTTTGGTTATTGTTTGATGTGCTTGTAAATTTGTGCCCCATTATTATTGAATCGTGTGTGCTTCTAAATACGTACCTGTTCTTTGGTATGTGGTTTTCCATCCTGTCTGTTTTTGTTTAATTTCCTTCAATGGCTTGATTTAGTGTGTGCTAACAGATAGACAGGATGTTTTGCCTCACCGATCGCTCATGCCACTAGCCATCGTGCACTCACGGTTCCGCTCAACCGTATAATAAATAGATAAATGGATTCTCTCTCACAACACAGATCCCTCCTGGTGTCAGTGCATTTAACTTTGCCATGTCACATGACCTGACTCGGTTCATCTCAGCTTTGACTTGAGTTCCGAACGAGTTACTGAAAACAGGTATCCTTACTTCCTCCACCGAAGGTTGATGGAGGTTTTGTTTTCACCCTTTTTTTTGTTTGTTTTTGTATACCGAATCAAGGCTCGTGAAAGAGCTAACATTTACTTCACAAACAAATGAACCAGACAAACAAAATCTATAAAAAGAGGGAGCGGAAGACAAGATGGGGAGAGAAGGAGAACCACACAAACACAACATTTGAGAGCAGGGAGATGTGTGGGAGGGAGAGGGCTTGGGGTGAGGAGGCATGGGAAGGGGGATGGGGGTGGGAGAAGTATAAAACACAAAGACACCAAGGACTTCCAAGACAGAAGTTGGTATTTCAAAAAAGTGGAATTGGGGTGAAATTAGCAGGGGTAGAAAAGATCAAGGTTTTGGATGGGGGAAGATAAGAGATGGTGGTGAACAGCTGTTTTAAAGACCTGGAGGGTGGAGTGGGATTGAAGAGAGTGAGGGAATTTGTTCCAGAGGCGGGAGAAAAGAGGATTGAAGGAGTGAAGGTGAGCAGAGAGTCTTGATTTTGGCAGTTTAACCAAAAGAGGGTTGCAGGTAGATCTTGTGCGACCTGTAGGAATATTTGCGGGACAGAGCCCAGACAGAGCAGGGGGAGCAAGGCCAGAGAGGAGTGGGTAGAAGACGGAAAGACTACCAACCTGCCTGCGGTGAGCGAGTGAAAGGCCATCAGAATCAGCTTCATCGCGGGAGATTCCAATGATTCTGAATGCTTTGGTTTCAATAGCGTGAAGACGAGCTAGGTGTGAGACAGGAGCACCAGCCTAGAGGGGAGAGCAGTATTCCATTGAGCTGCGAATGAAAGCCTTGTATGTGGTGAGGAGCTCAGGTGTGCCAAGGAAGGATTTCGCACGACGGAGGATGCCCAGTCGACGACTGGCTTTGGAGGCCAGATTTGAAATGTGGTTTTCCCAGGAAAGATCATGGCAGATAGTGAGACCCAAAAGCTTGAGTGACAGAACTTCTTGGAGAGGATTATTCAGAAAGTGGATGGGAGGGTTGTCCAGTCGGTCTTTTCGGAGAGACATCGTAAGAGTGTGAGATTTGTCAGGATTGAAAGACATGTTCCACTTGTTTGCCCGGTCTGTGATTTTGTCCAGGTCTGCAGAGAGTGAGGAGGCTGCAGACTGCCGATCTGAGGGATGAAGAATGGAGTGACAGAGAGTAGAGTCATCAGCAAAGTGATAGAGGGCATTTTCAAGAGAGTCAGAGATATCATTGATGAAGACCAGAAAAAGCACAGGGCCCAGAACACTGCCTTGTGGAACTCCAGCCTGAACAGGAAGAGGAGATGAGAGAAACCCATTCAGGGCCACACGTTGACTATGACTAGAGAGGAAGTCCGCCAGCCATGCGTGGAGATTTCCATGGATACCAAAAGAGGAGAGTTTGGTGAGCAGAGCGGGGTGCCAGACCGTGTCGAAGGCACGTGATATGTCAAGGGAGACAGCTTTAATTTCCTGTTTGGCATTGAGGACCTCCATCCATTGTTGAGAAAGCAGAAGCAGCATGTCCAGAGTAGAGTGACCAGGTCTGAAACCAAATTGATGATCAGAGATCAAGCCATTGGAGAAGAGGAAAGATTTCATATCTGAAGCAATGATGGATTCCATGACTTTGCTGATAATTGGGAGAAGGCTGATTGGTCTGTAGTTGCTGGGATCTGTTTTTGCACCTTTTTGTGCAAAGCGGTGATGTTGGCAGATTTCCAAGCAGATGGCAGATGACCTTGAGCAAAGGAGAGGGTGAAGAGAACAGAGAGAGGGAGTGAAAGAGCGGAAGAACAGGATTTTAGGACCCGTGGGCTGATGCCGTCAGGTCCAGTTGCAGAATCAGAGTCGAGGCTTGACAGAAACTTTTCCACCTTGTCAGGAGGAAAGGACACCGAGTCCAAGAGCAGCTGGGTACGACTGGGTATGGTGGGTAAAGAGAGGGATGGGTTTGGGACACAAGATTTAGAGGTAAACACAGAGTTGAGGCATTCATCTTTTTCATGTGCGGAGTCAGCCGTGTGGCTGTTTGAGGTGAGGGAGGGGAGGGAGGGGGAACAAACACCCGAAACAGATTTGACCAGACGCCACCAGGATTTGTAAGAGGGAGACAGATAAGAGAGTTCGGTCCTGAGAATGGAGAGATATTGTTTCCAGGCTCTCCTGAGGGTGGTCACACACTTGTTTCGGGCTTTGTGAAAGGAAATGAGATTTCCTTCCGTTGGATTTGCTTTCCAGGAGACGAAAGCAAGTTGTTCTGGGCAATAGCCTCACCACAAGATTCCGTGTACCATGGACGGGAGTAAGGGTATGACAACTGAAGACGAGATGGGATAAATCTGTGCATGAGAGAGATCAATTTACTTTGGAAGAATTCCCAGGATGAGTTTATGTCAGAGGCGGTAGAGATGGGAGACCAGTCCAGATGATTGATGGCTGCTTGAAGACCGTGCCAGTTGGCCTGAGTGAAATGCCAGACTCGTCGACGCTGAGGAGGCTCTCTGAGAATGGTCAGAGAGATGTCCACTTTAACAAGCACATGATCAGATGAGCCGATTGGAGCAGAAGAAGAGCAGCAGACATTTTCAGGGAAGTTAGTCATAACCAAGTCCAGAAGAGAAGATGCTCCATTGACTGAGATCCCAGTGAGGAAATTGACAGATTGTGTCAGTCCCAGTGAGTCACAGAAGTCCTTTGCTGAAGAGCCATGGCTGGTGAGAGAGGTACCCACACCCAGCCAACTGGCATGGTGACAATTGAAATCACCACATATGAGGAAGAGAGAGTTGGGATGGGTAGATAGAAGTTGGTCCATATTATCAGACAGCGAGATGTAGATGGAGTCATCACTGTTTGGTAGACGGTACAACACACATATGAACAAAAGGTGGGAGCGAAGGGGAAGCCGTAGCCAAAGGTATTCCTGGGGGTGAGGTGGAGAGAGGGCAGTGCAGGGCGAGTGAGGAAGACAGTTTTTTAAATGAAGATAGCAACCCCACCTCCAGGACGAGGCTCAGGTCTATCATACCGGAGGAGGGAGTAACCTGGGAGAGATGCCAAGGAATCAGAGACATCATGAAGGAATAAAGTTTCTGTTAAGCAGATCATGTCTGGTTTGTCAGAAGCAACCTGTATGGAGAGATCATTCAAGTTTGAGCGAAGGCCCCGGATGTTTGAGGTCCATACTGTTAAAGAAGAGGAAGGGGGAGCATCGGATACAGAACAGGGGGGGAGCAGTAGGGTAAGATGTGGAAGAGGAGGAAGCGGTAGGGAGAGCTGTTGAAGGTGTGTCAGATTTCAGAATAGCTTGGAGAAAGGGAAGAATGGGGCGGACAAAAGGTTTGATGGTGATTGGGTGAGGCGCAGTGAGGTGTTATTTGAGGAGGGGGAAGAGTGAGGCAGAAGGTTGAGGGAGATGAAGGTGAAAGTTGGAAGGGGGAAGAAGTGGGGAGGATGCTTTGAGGAGGAGGGGTGAGAGGGGAGTCTAGGAGGGGAGGAGCGAGGGAGAGTCTCGGAGGGGAGGGGTGTGGGGGGAGTTTAGGAGGGAAGGGGCAAGGGGCAAGGGGGGAGATTTGAAAGGGATGGGTGATGGGGAAGAATTGGAGGGGAGGGGCAAGGAGGAAGATTTGAAAGAGATGGGTAATGGGGATGATTTGGAGGGGAGGGGCAAGGGGGTATATTTAGAGGGGAGGGGTGATGTGGAAGTTTTGAAGGGGAGGGGTGATGGGGAAGTTTTGGAGGGAATGGGTGATGGGGAAGACTTGGAGGGGAGGGGCCAGGGGGAAGATTTGAAAGGGATGGGTGATGGGGAAGATTTGGAGGGGAGGGGCAAGGGGGAATATTTGAAAGAGGTGGGTGATGGGGAAGATTTGGAGGAGAGGGGCAAGGGGGTAGATTTGGAGGGGAGGGGTGATGGGGAAGTTTTGGAGGGAAGGGGTGATGTGGAAGATTTGGAAGGGAGGGGTGAGATTGGATATTGATAAGTGTAGGATTAATGGGAAACGAACATTTATTGCAAAATGAGTTTCTTGAGACCTTCGAGTCAAAAATACATTTGAGGACGCTGAAGGATGGGTGGAGGGCTGGAGAGTTGAGGGAATGTATGAAAGAGGCACTGTAAGAGATGGAATTTTTTTTTGGAATGAATAGATTTGGTGAGCAAGTCGAAAGCATCCTTTTATAGAAGAAGAAGAAAAAGGTGTTATAGTATACGACAGAATACAGTTCTTCAGGGGACAGTTTAAACATTTTTTTAACAATGTGGTCGAAGAACGAACGAACAAATAAGAACGAACAAACGGATAAAAACAGAGAAGGAATTTTTTTATTTTTTTTTTTGAGTTGAGATTTTAAAACAAGGAAGTATGGGGGTGAAAAGACCGGGAAAAACAGAGACCGAAAGTAATTGCAGCGCAATCGAAGAACCGCTGAGACAAAAACAAAGCCTCAAGCCAATGTCGGACACGGTAGCCTACTACACTAGGCCTCAGAATACGCGACACGAACTAACCGACGATTCTGTACACAGGTATGAAAAACCAACTCCGAGAATCCTATTAAAGACACGCCAATAGGTACACACACCGAAAGAAAGATACAGTTTCGACAAAAACACAATTGTGAAAAATTTCTTAACTTCGAAAGCGTGCGCGCATGGACAGCTTTGAAGAGACGTGACCTCCAATCTTGCGCATGCGCAGACTCTCCAATGCACATGTCACGAATGTCACCCTTGTCACAATGGCACATGTCATGTCACACTTGTCTGTCTGTCTATTTGTTACTTCACAAAAAATCCTTTTTTGACAAGTATATTGATCACTCCAGTTTGTGTGTTTGTCTGTCTGCTCACTTATACTCGTCTACAGGTCACAGTTTTAAACCGATCTTCATGAAACCACCAAACGGTAGA
This sequence comes from Myxine glutinosa, assembly GCF_964187855.1. Taxonomy (NCBI): domain Eukaryota; kingdom Metazoa; phylum Chordata; class Myxini; order Myxiniformes; family Myxinidae; genus Myxine; species Myxine glutinosa. The sequence continues at coordinate 414,724,380 of NC_136261.1, forward strand.
GTTGGTGATCTGACAGAATTGTCTTTATTTTTGATGTTAAAAGGTCAAAATAGGCCAAAGGTCAACCACTTTTATTTTCTAGAATCCTCAGTTTTCATCCGATTGACTTGAAACTTGAATAGGATTCACATATCAGCTAACTGAATTCAACCATCAACAATGTTTGACATCAACATCGGCCAAAAGGTCAACAATTCAAATTTCTAAAATCCTCAATTTTCATCTGATTGACTTGAAATTTGAAGAGGATTTTCATATTTGCTGAATGAATTCAACCTCCAACTATTTTTATGTCAACATACGTCGGAAGATCAACAAATGCCAAAGGTCAACCATATTCTTCAAATTTCTAAAATCCTCAATTTTCATATGATTGACTTGAAATTTGAATAAGATTTTCATATCGGTGAACTGAATTCAACCGCCAACTATTTTTCAGATCAGCATAGGCGATAAGGTCCACGACCTATTCGAATTTCTAAAATCCTCAATTGTCCTCCAATTCACTTGAAATTTGAAGAAGATTTTCCGATCAACGAACTGAATTCAACCACCAACTACATTTGAAGTCAAAAGGATGCGCTGCTGAGTGCCATTCAATTTTATTTTTTTCATTATTTTTTTAATACAAAGTTGAGGCTCATGTAATAGTTAACACACAAAATATATAATAAAGAGAGCGGTAGACGAGAGGGGGAGAGAGAGGAAAGTACATATGCACAACAATAGTAGAGAACAGTGACATTGGTAGATTTGTGGAGGGGTGCGGGAGTGGGGATAAAATGCTATAAAACAAATGGACATGACTGACTTTCAGGAAAGAAGTCAGAATTTGAAAAAGGTGGATTTGGGGTGTATTAACGGAGGTAGACAAGATCAAGGATTTGGATGGGGGAAAACAAGGGATGGTGGTGAACAGCTGCTTTTAAAGACCTCGAGGTAGGAGTGGGATTGAAGAGAGTGTGGGTGTTTGTTCCAAATGCGTGAGAAAAGAGGAATTAAAGAGTGAAGGTGAGCAGAGAGTCTTGCATTTGAAAGTTTCACCAGAAGAGGGTTGTTGGCAGATCTTGTGCCTCCTCAAGGAATATTTGGGGGACAGAGTACAGACAGGGTAGGGGGAGATAGGCCAGAGAGGAACCATTAGAAGACAGAAAGACCACCAACCCGCATGCAGTGCGAAAGTGAAAATCCCTCAGAATCGGCTTCATCGTGGGAGATACCAATGATACTAAAAGCTTTGTTTTCTACAGCATGAAGTATGAGGCAGGAGCATCAGCCCAGAGGAGCGAGCAGTACTCCATTAAGCTGAAGACGAACGCCTTGTATGTGGTGAGAAGCTCAGTAGTGCCAAGAAAGGGCATCGCACGACAGAAGATGCACAGTCGGCGGCTGCCTTTGGAGGCCAGCTTGGAAATGTGGTTTTCCCAGTAAAGATCATGGCAGATCGTCAGACCCAAAAGCTTGAGTGACAGCGGGTTTTCCAAACAGTCTTTACGAAGAGAAATAGTGAGGGTGTGAGATTTGTCAGGATTGAATGACATGTTCAACTTGTTTGACCAGTTTGTGATTTTATCCAGTCTGCAGAGAGTGAAGAGGCTGGTGCTTGCCAATCTCAGGGTTGTAATATGGAGCGGCAGAGGGTGGAGTCATCAGCAAAAAGATAGAGAGGATTTTCCAGCGAGTTGGAGAGATCATTAATGAAGACAAGAAAATGCACAGGGCCGAGCACACTTCCTCGAGGCATTCAAGCCTGGACAGGAAGGGGAGATGAAAGAATTCCATTCAGAGCGAGACGTTGACTTTGACTGGAGAGGAAGTCCACGCCATGTGTGAAGATTTTCATAGATACCATAAGAGGAGAGTTTCGTAAGCAGGGCGGGGTGCCTGACTGCATTGAAGGCACGACATATGTCAAGGGAAGACGGCTCTTAATTCCTGTTTAGCATTGAGGACCTCCATCCATTGTTGAGACAGCAGAAGCAGCATGTCCATGTCCATGGTAGAGTGGTCTGGTCTGAATCCAAAATGATGATCAGAGATCAAGCCATTGGAAAAGAGGAAGGATTTAATATCAGAAGCGAATATGGATTGGGAGTAGGCTGATTGGTCTGTAGTTGCAGGAATCTGTTTTTGCACATTTATTGTGTAAAGCGGTAATGTTGTCTGATTTCCCAGTACATGGCAGATGACCTTGAGTAAAAGAGAGGGTGAATAGTACAGAGAGAGGGTGTGACAGCACGGCAGAGCAGTATTTTGGGACCTGTGGGGTGATGCTGCCTGGTCCAGTTGCGGAATCAGAGTCGAGGTTTGACAGAAACTTCTCTACCTTGTCGGTAAAGAAGGACACAGAGTCCAGGAGCAGCTGGGTACGACTGGTTAATGTGGGTACAGAGAGAGATGGTTTTGGGACACAAGATTTTAAGGCAAACACAGAGTTGAGACATTCAGCTTTTTTACGTGCAGTGTCCAGTGTGTAGTAATTTCAGGAAATGGAGGGAATTGGAGGTGAACTAACACGAGAAACGTATTTGTCCAGATACCACCAGGACTTGGAGGAGGGAGACAAGTTTGAGAGTTCAGTCTTGCGAGGGGAGAGATATTATTTCCTGGCTCTGCTGAGGGTCGATACGCACTTGTTCCGAGCTGTGTGAAAGGATATTTTGAGAAATTTTTACCGCCAGTAAATTCCAGAAATTTATTTTGATTAATTTTACAATCTTTATTTTATTTAAATTGAATTAAACACGGAAACACTGTTGAACACAAATCGCCTTATTTTTACTTCCACTATCCTCCAGTTTAGCAGTACTTCGACATGTTAAATAGGGTGGTGTATCACTGATACACTGCATCAGGGTCATGTAGAGGACTGTTTCAATAGTGCTTCACATCCGGAATTTTTGTTTTTAACAATGTTTAACTTCATTGTTATATTTAAATTGAAGTGCACATTCCATGGCGTAACATGATCGATGAACTCTAAAGATAGTTCTCAATCTCATTTACCTGCAAAAGACTGATGCTGATTTGCACACAGGTGATGTCCATCCTGTAAATACGGAAGGCAGACAACACAACAACGATTCATCTGTCACAGAAGATTCAAAATGTGCTTCAGCAAAGGAAGGTTCAGATGATATTCACATGACAAACAGAAGTGCTTCCTCTTTTGCAACTGGTGAGTGGAAACGTAAAAAATTCACAAAAATTAACAAATCTTTTGTGTTGAGAAAATCTAAAATTTTCTGAAAAGTGTTAAATATTTTGCATTTTGATTTTGACAAAAAATAAAATGTGTTCTTTGTTTCTGTAGAACAATCCAGAAGTGAAATGGGACAAATGAGGTCCAGTCACAGCTTGACAGAAAAGAAGAAGCCTTTTTTGAAGAAACAATCACGAAATCAAGACTCACTTCCTGTAAAATACAAGTCTGGGCCTCGCAACACCAATATTAATATTAAATTAAACACACACAAAAAGGTGCAAAAAAGGCGAATACGTTATAAGTGTAATGTATGCAGAATGGATTTTGCTTCAAAGAGTATCATCAAAATACACATGAGGATCCACACTGGAAAACACCCTCGCAATTGCTCTGTCTGTGATGAAGGTTTCTTAACAAAAAACGATTTGAATAAACATATGAGGATCCATACAGGAGAGCACCCTCACAAATGCTCGATATGTGATAAACGTTTCTTTCAAAAAGGCAATTTGAAAGCACATATGAGGATCCATACAGGAGAGCGACCTCACAAATGCTCGATATGTGATAAAGGTTTCTCTCAAAATGGCGAATTGAAAGCACATATGAGGATCCATACAGGAGAACAACCTTACAAATGCTCGATATGTGATAAAGGTTTCTCTCAAAGTGGCGAATTGAAATCACATATGAGGATCCATACAGGAGAACGTCCATATAAATGCTCGATAAGCGACAAAGGTTTCTCTCAGAACATCAGCTTGAAATCACATATGACAATCCATACAGGAGAGCATCCTTTCAAATGCTCGATATGCGATAAAGGTTTCTCTCAAAGTGGCGAATTGTAATCACATATGACGATCCATACAAGAGAGCATCCTTTCAAATGCTCGATATGCGATAAAGGTTTCTCTCAAAGTGGCGAATTGAAATCACATATGAGGATCCATACAGGAGAGCGACCGCACAAATGCTCGATATGTGATAAAGGTTTCTCTCAAAGTGGCGAATTGAAATCACATATGAGGATCCATACAGGAGAGCGACCGCACAAATGCTCCATATGTGATAAATGTTTCTTTCAAAAAGGCAATTTGAAATCACATATGAGGATCCATACAGGAGAACGTCCATATAAATGCTCGATATGCGACAAAGGTTTCTCTCATAACGTCAGCTTGAAATCACATATGACGATCCATACAGGAGAGCATCCTTTCAAATGCTTGATATGTGATAAAGGTTTCTTTCAAAAAGGCAATTTGAAATCACATATGAGGATCCATACAGGAGAACGTCCACATCAATGCTCAATATGCGACAAAGTTTTCTCCTGTAATGTCAGCTTGAAATCACATATGACGATCCATACAGGAGAGCGACCTTACAAATGCTCGATATGCGACAAAGGTTTCTCCTATAACGTCAGCTTGAAATCACATATGATGATCCATACAGGAGAGAATCCTCTCAAATGCTTGATATGTGATAAAGTTTTCTTTCAAAAAGGCAATTTGAAATCACATATGAGGATCCATACAGGAGAACGTCCACATCAATGCTCAATATGCGACAAAGTTTTCTCCTGTAATGTCAGCTTGAAATCACATATGACGATCCATACAGGAGAGCATCCTCTCAAATGCTTGATATGTGATAAAGGTTTCTTTCAAAAAGGCAATTTGAAATCACATATGAAGATCCACACAGGAGAACGTCCATATAAATGTTCAATATGCGACAAAGTTTTCTCCTGTAATGTCAGCTTGAAATCACATGTGACGATCCATACAGGAGGGCATCCTCTCAAATGCTTGATATGTGATAAAGGTTTCTTTCAAAAAGGCTATTTGAAATCACATATGAAGATCCACACAGGAGAACGTCCATATAAATGCTCAATATGCGACAAAGTTTTCTCCTGTAATGTCAGCTTGAAATCACATGTGACGATCCATACAGGAGAGCATCCTCTCAAATGCTTGATATGTGATAAAGGTTTCTTTCAAAAAGGCTATTTGAAATCACATATGAAGATCCACACAGGAGAGCTGAAATCTGAAATAGCAGGATATGAAAAATTAGGTGAAGAAGATTTCGGAATTGAAGAAACCTGAATATGTACCAGTGATATTTGGAGCAACAGGGAATCTGGATGATCAAGAAAAGCCTAACAGTACTAATAAAGCATTCCAGGGAATATGACAACAAACAAACTACAGTGGAGGCTGTCAGAGGTTCAGTGGGGATTCTAAAACGAGCCCTTGGAACAAAGCTATAAGAATGAAGTTTCACAAACCAGTTCATGAATGAATGATCCTTTACTGAAAAAGGGATCTGTGAGAACTTCCTTTTTTTTTTTTTTTGGTCTTTTTTTGATTGTGACCAATGTTTAGGAATTTTGTTTTCTCATTGATTTAGTTGTTTTTTTTTGTCCCTTTTTGGTTATGCTCAGATGGGATCTTGCCATGGCAGTTTGAACATCAATTTTTACTCAATCTTAGCTGAAGTACATGTTTCATTGCCACGTGTGATATTAGCAGAACACCTTTGTTGGAAAATCGTTTATCAGAAGAAGACTCCTGCCTATGTTTTTCATGAAACTTTAATTTGTGAAGAGTTTCACAATAAAGAGAGGTCCTCAAAGCACAAATGCACCGTCTGTGTTATTGTGAATATGTAATGGCACATTATGGTCAATTATCAGTCAATGAAGAGTTTGGAGTGCGCATATCCCCAGAAGTAATCCTGATCTAACCAGTTGAAAGCCTTGCACAACATTTACCATCATGGCATGACTGCACTTCATGCCATCACTGATTGCTGCCAAGCACCTCGGTTATACAGGTCCTAACGTGGAAGAAACGCCACACAGATTGTTGCCACCACATTTTTCTCAACATCAATGGAATGCATTGTTAATGGAGAGAATACCTTTGAACACAGACTTCTAAAGAAAGGAAGAGGGGAACGAACCTCTCCCCCACCAACCCCCCCCCCCTCCCCCTCTCCAACAAACCCCAAAGTTGAGATTCAAGTCGAAGTCGATGTGGCCACTGGCCAGACCAAGAGGTAAGAATTATTTAAAAAAAATAAAAATTCCAAAACCAGATCCCTGCAACGACAGACCAAGCAGCCTGTTCCCAATCATCAGCAAGGTCATGGAATCCATCACATCACTCCCTGACTTCCCCCAATAATCAGCAAGGTCATCGAATCCATCATCACATCACTCCCTGACTGACCCCAATCATCAGCAAGGTTATCGAATCCATCATCACATCACTCCCTGACTGACTCATTGACTGACTGACTTACTCAGTCACATACACACACAACTCACTGACTGACACACACAACTCATTGACTGACACACACAACTCATTGACTGACACACACAACTCATTGACTGACACACACAACTCACTGACTGACACACACACACAACTCACTGACTGACACACACAACTCACTGACTGACTCACACAACTCTGACTGACTTACACACACACATACATACACACTCTCTGTCACTCCCTCACTTACCTATGGACACTGCTCGATCGATACATTTACTGACCGGACTAAAGTCTAGGTGAGCGAAAAACGAGCTTTGTGATGTATTGCTATGTTGCGCCTGCGCATGCGTGAACAAACAGTTTGGACAATGGCGATGTTCGTGTCGTTCGTGTTTCTCCTCGCCTCGTGACGACATCCGTTAAGTTCTAGGACAGTGGTTCTTAACTCTTTTAAAGGTGCCGAACCCTAACGAAACCCACCGAACACTCGCGGAACCCCTCAAATCTGACAAAAAAAAGAAAGAAAAATTACATCTTAATGCGTTTTTTCTTCTTCTTTTCCGGAGGTGATCTGGAAAATGCGTGGTTTTGATTTGGCAAGGGCCACTCGTAATTTGAGTGCGCTAAGTGCTTCAGGTCCGAATCCCACTCCTGACACCAAATGTTGCGGAACCCAATGTCGGCCTCGGTTCCCCTTCAAGGGGGGATTAATCCCCTCTTCTATAACTGACCGACGCAGTCCCTGGCGCTGCCCAGCGACCTCCGGAAAGGCCGGTGGCACAGCCCCGTTCGTACCGCGGACAGATGTTAATTGCCGAGTGGTTTTAGCAACCGCGGCATGAACTATTAACAGAAACTAGACCCGATCCTTGAACGTTGGCCAAATTGTGCCACAAGTATTCAATGTGGAAACCTCAAAGACGAAGGATGTGAAGAAGAAGAAGAAGAAGACAAAAGGTAGGAAATACGAATATGATTTATTACTACTATTTACAACCAAAAGAAACCAAGGAAGAAGGAAGGATAATAAAATAAAGACAGAAAGAATGGAAGGAGACACAGTGCAAATATTAACTTATTCTAAAGAGGCTTAACTTATACCCCAGGACAAGACACACAGAACAAACTCACGTCCACAGAAGGATGGAATGGCAGGACTGAAGGACTGGAAGGAGAGAGGAAGGTTCAGCTGGGGCAGATGGTTCGGGCTTGATCCCGCATGGGACGCCGGGCTGGACCTCGATGGCCACCGATGCCACCGATCCTGGTTCCCGCGGGGTAACGGGTCGAAGCTGCCTGGTGGAGCCAACACTGCCTGGTGGAGTCAAAGCTGCCTGGTACTGCTTCTGCCGCGTCTCTCTCTCTCTCTCTCTCTCTCTCTCTCTCCCTGCCTGAGCTCTCTCCGGTGGACTGCTCTTGTCACGCATCTGCCACATCCGCGGCCTCTCTCTCAAAATGCTTGCGCGGGCGCTTTTTATTGCCCCTGGGGCGATCAAGCCGCCAGCCTCCAGGACACGCCCATCGGCGAGCTCGCCTCGGCCCTGATTGGCCGCGAGGGCCCACCGATCCCACCCCCAGAGGAGGCGTTGGCAAGGCCACGCCTTGTTCCTGGCGCTGGGCTGACTCCTCCCACCTTCCGCTCCGAGATGACCTCGTGCTCAATGGAGTTTGCAGCGAAAACAACCACAACCCCACATCAGCGGCAGAATGCAGCAAACCGCTCAATGCAGTTGGCAATTGACGAAAGGGGAAGGTGAAGGGAATCTACCTAATTTGAATTTGGTGCAATGGAGTGTTAATTAATGGAAGACAAGGCCTTAATCTAATACACATAATAAGGAGATAACTACTGAACAAGGAGGAAATCTATGACTGGATACGTGTGGTATATGGAATAACTAACGGGAACGACCTTTGACCTTTATACACAACAAATGGAGGAAGGAGGGTGATATTTTACCACAATAAAAAAACACAATTCTCATTTCCACAACACTGCACCCTCCTCCTCTTAGGCACGGTCCGGGCCTATTAACTTTTACCTTTAGTGTGGCACGTAGGTGTAGTTCCCTCTACATTTAACCTGACCCTGAGTGTGACAGTTTTAAAACATAAATAAATATGTCCCGCTGCTCCATTGCACCCTGCCTAACAGACTCATGCCCACAGCTAACAGAATTGCGGAATTGTCTTCAAACTACAACATGAACGATGGGGGAGCATTATTTCCAATTACTCTACTTGTATTTACAAAACGCAACCCAGGACCTGCGATTGTTCTTTTGGGGGGGGGGGAGACAGCCTGTGCTGCATCAACGCACCAGAAAGCACCCAAAAACGCACCAAAACACCATCAAGCACCAATCGGTGCACAGTCACCACAGTTCATAATAAAAATAAACCAACAAACCCTGGTGCTGGTCTTCCTCTTTGGCTCCCTCTGCTGGCCATTGGTATTCTTTCAGTTGTTGTCTTTCTTCTTTGCTGGCAGCCTATTTGGTGGAAATAAAACTTGCACAAAACGTGTCCATTGTTGTTATTTATGGCCCACAGGGCCGACTAGGGGTGGTTCACCTGTGGGGCATCGATGCCCTGTGACCAAGGTCCGCCAGCAAGATCTCAGGCCTTCATGGCCGGTTCCAGCAGAGGGGCCATGCCCCAACCCATTGGGTCCATAAGTGGTGCTCAGCCACAGACATGTGGTCCATAAGTGGTGCATCGATGCAGACAGCTGTGGTTGCGAGAGTTCTGGCACACAATGGCGGACTCCCGCACGCTCCGCTCGGCACCCAGTGGCGCACAGTCCTCGCGTGGGAGACAAGGGGGGGGGGGAAGAAGACAGGTGAGCGAGGGGTAAGGTCACAAGGGTACACATCAATAAAGGCAATGCAAGGTGAGGTGCATCTGGAGACTGAGCGGAGAAAAGCTCGTCCCTACCGTACGTCACCCCCCCCTGTTATCTACTCTACCCTTGCCTTTACCCCATATTTACAAAAATCTACACATTTACAAATTCGTCACTAATGTCTCGTCTTCCCCATATTTCCCCTATACCAAATTCGTCTTCACTCCCACTAATCCAAAATTTGCCATCACCAATTCATCATCAATCCTCATAAGGAGGGAGAGATGGAACAACGGCACAATGTCACACCCACGTCATGATGCGTCTCACATTTCAAACATTTGCACCAAAAAATAATAAAACAACCTGGCATGGTGTGGAGGTACATCATCTCAGGTGAGTGGATGTAGATGGTGCGAGGAGATCTCAATCCTAACTACCTTCTAAATGACATTAACACACTTTACACTACCCAGGGTCTTTCCCTGCCAAACCATTGGCCATCTTACTCTATGCGGTTTTAAGAACCAAATTCCCATTGACCAAACTGTGGTGCTTCTCAATTTGGGGTCTCACTCCCCCGATTCAACTCCCTGTGCCTTCGCACAATTTCCGGGCTGGGTCGTGCAGCTCTCCCAGCAGGTCTACCCACCTGCACACCTCCACCACTGTAGTTGCCTCCGAGCTTACCTGCTCCTCACCCGAACCTATCTAACTGGGGAAGGCCCTCTGGCGCTGTCCCCACTCAGTGCCCTCTCTGGCACTGGGCTACCCGGGTCCGTCCTCCGGATCCTCGGGCCCCATCCACAACTCTACCGGCTCCCAGAGCCCACCTGCGGCCTCACCTGGCCGACATCCTCACAGTGGTGGAGTGCTCAACCAACTACACACACTAACAGGCCACACGCCCAGCCATTTCCACGACACTAATGCACCCATCCAAACACCATTCTTCCACCACGCACCACAGATGCCAATATCCAACAACAATTTACCTGTACCCTCTACCTAACACTTACACTACCCTCCCCGGGTATTCGTGATAGGGGTCCACTCTTCCCCCATTCACAGCTTTGCACCATCCCCTCCACTCCACAGTTTCCACCATACCCACTCCATACCATCCATTCCATACTCCATATATTCCACACTCCATGTATTCCACACAACCATTCTCCATACACCTGTAGTTGCACACCTGTGCAATCACTCCTCCTGGTGCTTCCTGCACCCTCCTTCCTCCCTGGACCATTTGGTCAACACAACACACAATCACGATTACTCACTCATACACTGCTCCATACACCTGTTCAGTTGCACACCTGTGCAATCACAATTGTTCCTCACTCACTGCTCCATACACTTCCACGCTCAATACAATTCACAATCACCTTTTCACAATACACTTCTGATTAAACCTCCAACACTCACACGGCATCATCTGACCTACCTGGTGCCCTGCTAAAACTCGCACTTCCCCGTCGCCCCTTATATTATTGCGCTCCCTCGTCATTATCATCCAACTACCCTCTCTATGTCCCCAACTACCTGTCCAAAGTCGCTACTTAAACTTACCGTTACCTATGGTCATCTTCTCTAGATCCCTATCCATTATCCAAACCCTCCCGGGCTAGTTTTCTCCGCCATAAACCCCATAAAACTATTGCTCCTTTGCCCCCGTTGCGAGGGACGGCAGGGTTGCCATCCCACCACATCGGGCATCTCTCACTACCAATTTTGCTCTCAAAATTCCAACCAATCAAAAATTTTCCAACCACTGCCAATCACAAATTTTGCTTTTCCAAATTCCCTATCCCTACCAAATGTCCTTTACTTGAACCTCTCGGTGCACCATTTCATCTCCAAAGCCCGGCTTCGTAAAGCCGAGCAATGAATTCGGGTGGTTTGGTCGCCTGCAGTTGGATCCGTCCGGCATTCAAGATTCTGGGGAGGAGGCATGCTCGGGCCGAGGTTCCACGCATCATCGCAGCTCGGAACCTTGCGGTCTCCGGCCCGATGACCGAGGCTCGCCCGGTCGGAACCCCGTCCCGGCCAGGGGGTGAAGGTCCGACCCGGCTCCCTACCCCCGGAATCGTGCCGATCGCTGCTCTGACGTGGCTCCGACCATTCAGTGCAGGGCCCGACCCGAATTGTGCGCGACGCTCCGTAGCGGGGCGAAACAGCATCAATCCGCGTGAAGCTTCGCATCCAACAAAGCCCGCGGCGCACCGAGCGCCCGCGTCGGCTATCCGTTACCCTAAACGCTACCCCGTTCAACGTCGATGCCTTACTCGCATGCTCACACACACACGCGACCCTTTCCACACTCACCAAGCCCGGAGTTCCAACGCCGCCCGTACATTCCACACACTCCATCCATTCCACCAACGCACTCCCCGTTACACACCACACCTCTCGCGCACCCTCTTGCGCACACTCGCCGTTCGCACACTTCGGTCCACACCTCTCCTCCGTTACATCCCCCGTAACACTCACCATGGGCGTGCACTCTTGCATCCACCCACTAACGCGCTCCGATGTGCCCTCCCGCACATGCGCCACAACCAACTCAGGTGTGCTCCCTCACACACGTTCGACCATTCCAGGTGTGCATTCTCGCACACTCTTGCCGTTCATCCCATACGTGCATCCTCGCACCGGTTCCACCACCAACTCACTCTCCGTGTCACACTCCATACACTCCGAAGTGCATTCTCGCTCGCACTCGGTATCACTCCCACACTTTATAACACGCTCACTCTTTGACGCACCCTTTTTCCTCACACGCGCGCCATTTCCACTCACACAGGACCCTTCACCAATGCCCGGGTGCCATATCGATCCCAATCGCACGACAATTCTCTTCACGCCGAACCCCCTCTTACAAAATCTCCCGGCACCACATACAGCCCGACTCACCTGGGGGATCCTTTTCTCCACGCGCACCTGCAAATCTTTATTAGGATTAGCAAGTACGGCATCAGGATGTGCATTCAGACTTTGAGCAATATCCATCTCTCCCTTCAATTCCCGGGCTACCTCCGTCGTCTTTTCAATTTCAACGATAACTATTGCTCTCTCTTAATTCACCTCAACGACCGCTGGCTTTATTAAAATTCCCACTTGTACCTCAGCGGTCGCCGGCTTCCCCATACCCCGGGTCACGATCTCTATACCCGTCATTTTACCCGTGCTTTTCTCCACCTCGCCCAACCAGTGCTCCTTGACCCGCTTTACCTCCTCGTGCACCCGTGGGACCTGCTCGCCCAACCTGCGGTCTCTTTCCCTCTCCATTCCCTCAGTTATTTCTTCAATTTCATTACTCAATTTCTCCCTCTCTATTCTCAGCATCTCGGTGAATTGCGCCACGAAGTCCCCCACATCAAAGACCGCTGCTGTGGTCACGTGCGCCACGCCATTTGGTGCTGCTGCCACCTCGTGCGCGAGGGCGCCATTTTGTGCGCCTGATACCTCCTCAACCACCTCCTCATTGTTCTCCTCCTCCATTTCTCCCACATACATTTCCCCGAGGTCCTGGGTTACCCCTAACCCCTCTTCTAATTCCCCACCGGCATCCCGTCGCCTTGACCATCCATGGCACGATTTTTAAATTTAGGATTTTATAAAACAAAATCTCGGGCCACTCGTAATTTGAGCGCGCTAAGCGCTTCAGGCCGGAATCCCACTCCTGACACCAAATGTTGCGAAACCCAACGTCGGCCTCGGTTCCCCTTCGAGGGGGGATTAATCCCCTTTTCTATAACTGACCGACGTGGTCCCTGGCGCTGCCCAGCGACCTCCAGAAAGGCTGGTGTCACAGCCCCATTCATACCACGGACAGATGTTCATTGCCGAGCAGTTTTAGCAACCGCGGCACGAACTATTAACAGAAACTAGACCCGATCCTTGAACGTTGGCCAAATCGTGCCACAGGTATTCAATGTGGAAACCTCAAAGACGAAGGATGTGAAGAAGAAGAAGAAGACAAAAGGTAGGAAATATGAATATGATTTATTACTACTATTTACAACCAAAAGAAACCAAGGAAGAAGGAAGGATAATAAAATAAAGACAGAAAGAATGGAAGGAGACACAGTGCAAATATTAACTTATTCTAAACAGGCTTAACTTATACCCCAGGACAAGACACACAGAACAAATTCACATACACAGAAGGATGGAATGGCAGGACTGAAGGACTGGAAGGAGAGAGGAAGGTTCAGCTGGGGTAGATGGTTCGGGCTTGATCCCGCACGGGACGCCGGGCTGGACCTCGACGGCCACCGATGCCACCGATCCTGGTTCCCGCGGGGTAACGGGTCGAAGCTGCCTGGTGGAGCCAACACTGCCTGGTGGAGTCGAAGCTGCCTGGTACTGCTTCTGCCGCGTCTCTCTCTCTCTCCCTGTCTAAGCTCTCTCCGGTGGACTGCTCTTGTCACGCATCTGCCACATCCGCCGCCTCTCTCTCAAAATGCTTGCGCGGGCGCTTTTTATTGCCCCTGGGGCGATCAAGCCGCCGGCCTCCAGGACACGCCCATCGGCGAGCTCGCCGCGGCCCTGATTGGCCGCGAGGGCCCAACGATCCCGCCCCCAGAGGAGGCGTTGGCAAGGCCACGCCTTGTTCCTGGCACTGGGCTGACTCCTCCCACCTTCCGCTCCGAGATGACCTCGTGCTCAATGGAGTTTGCAGCGAAAACAACCACAACCCCACAGCAGCGGTAGAATGCAGCAAACCGCTCAATGCAGTTGGCAATTGACGAAAGGGGAAGGTGAAGGGAATCTACCTGATTTGAATTTGGTGCAATGGAGTGTTAATTAATGGAAGACAAGGCCTTAATCAAATACACATAATAAGGAGATAACTACTGAACAAGGAGGAAATCTATGATTGGCTACGTGTGGTATATGGAATAACTAACGGGAACGACCTTTGACCTTTATACACAACAAATGGAGGAAGGAGGGTGATATTTTACCACAATAAAAAAACACAATTCTCATATCCACAACAATATATATGATAGAACCAAGCAATAACCAAACCAAGGATTGGAGAAAACAACAACCTTGGCCTTTAAATGGAAAACATCATGAATGTGAAAAATATCAAATAAGTCTCATTGAAAAAAATAACAGGGGTAAGAGTAGATAAAACAAATAAGCGAATAAATTTAAATACGGGTAAATTAGAGGCTCTCGGAGGCAATATCCTCGAATGGACTGAGAACTTTGGTGGTTGTCAAGAAATAAAGACTGAAGTAGGGCTGTCAACCGAGCCGAGACCGGGACGAAATCCCGGCGGTTTCGGCTTTCGAGACGGTCTCGGTACGGTCCCGAGATAAATTGACTGACGCAATTTGTCGGTAAAAAAATCCCGGTTAAAATTCCAACTTCTTGCAGATATTTTCCATATTAGAGGCATTTATTGAGCCTTGCTTTCATTACTCTGCTTCTGCACAAGCATCATTTTTCGCAAGTGCAGCTGAACTGACACAAACGATGATAGATAAAGAAAACTCACTGTTCCAGGATTTTCCCCTTGTCAACAAACAATGCACTGCAAACGAATCCGAATTCCGAATCCGGATCTTCACCAACATCTAATCATGTCTGTCGTCCTTGTCACACACGCTGCATCTCCACAAAATTTCGTCCGAATCCGTCCACAACTTTTTGAGATATTGTGTTCACAAACAAACGGACAAACAGACAGGAGTGAAAACATAACCTCCATCCACCTTTGGTGGCGGAGGTAACGAAATGAGGATAAAGGTCCCAATGAAAATCCGCCGCATCGCGGCTTCATTTAAACCATTGAATCCTTCCGCTGTATCATTCCGCCTCGCCCCGCTTTACGCTGCGGTCACGTGTCCGTCCTTGGAGATGAGTTACGGAATGTGGTTGCTAGGGTCTTTAGCACATTAATATCGAGGGACTCGCTCGAGCCCCGTGAATGGAGGGACGATGTTTATTTAGATTAAAAACACGTTTATAACGGATTATTCTACACACAATGTATTAATACAAGTACAATACATTATGTAGTTTTATGAAATGAGTTTTTGATGAACGTTTATGTTTAATTGCAACGCTAAATCTATAAATTGTAAGAATCCCTCGGGGTTTGGTTTGACGGTTTGAATGTGAAAGTATTTTGGTTATCTTATCTCCACTTTAGGCCTGATAAGTTGATTACGTTTACTTTAGTCACAGAGTAAAAATAAGGAGGGGGGGGGGTGATCACTACACCGCCTGCTTTATAATTTACTAGCAGAAGTACCCGGCATTGCCGGGCGGGGGAGGGGAGGGGAACGGGGGGGGAGGGGGGGGGGGGAGCGAGCCCCTTGGCGATCACAACTCACAAAATGATAATGAAACTCCAACCGGGACTCGAACATGCCTGGGCAGAAACATTTTCTCCCTCTCTCTGACATTCCGAGCAAGAAATTACACGACAATACAAATTGTAATGAGATAACCCGGTCCCATCGGTGGCCGATCATCTGCATGTAGGCGGTGTATTTTATTTCATCCCGGTAAATGGAAGCTAAGTCGGAATTTAAGTACTCAACATCAGAAATGAATTTTTTTCATTGTTGTTTATATATTGTAATGAAATTCCATTATTTTTGAAGCCTTATTATTTATTAGTATTATTATTATTTTTTTTTTTTATTTTTTTTTTTTTTTTTACTTTGCCGGGAACCGAGCCGACCCGAGATCCCGTTATGAAAATTGAAAATTTATCGAGACGGTTCCGAGACGGGATTTTGAATCTAGCTAACAGCAGTAGACTGAAGGTATGCGGACTGGAGTCCTTAATGGGAAAATAATTTTTTATAATCTCAAAATGATATGTGGTTCGGAAGGGGGCCAGATGAGGTCATGAAGATAAGTTTATCATTTCATATTGGCTCAACAGCGATACCTAAACCGAGAGTTAAATTCTAATGTAATATTTATCAATATTTTAGATGGTGATTTCTCTGATAAAAGGACGGATCTTATCAGGGAGATAAAACATGATCAGATATTCGTTGGGTCTCCTCTGTATGAGCATAATAAAAAATGGGGAGTTAATTTTAAAAGAGGTAGAAATGGGTGTAATTTTTCAAGAGAGGGGGTAGGAGTCAATTCGTTTCCTTCATTTTTCCCATTGACTTCAATGTCAAATTTTATGTGAGCCAGAACCTCCATTCTCCTACTACTGGGCTGTTGAAGGTTTTATATCTGATATGTCAACAGGAACAATGCAGACCCTGGTTAATGTATAACGATGATACAAAAGCAGAGAATAGTTTTACCGTAGCAGTTCCCCTGAAGGGTATATTTGGCTTTTGTGATTATGATAAAGTTTTGTATGGACTCAAAATTCGATTTCAACTACAAAGGAATGATAATGTAAATAGATTGCTATTTGGGGATGCTAATGCTTTTGGTGATAACATAATTTTTTTATTAATGAAATGAGTTGGTATATTAGTGAATGTACTCCTAATCTTAAAACGAAAGAGATGAGAGAGAGAGAAAGAAAGATAGAAGACTTAACTCAAAGAAACCACTGAATGTATCATACCTTAAAAGTATATGTCAACATGTTAAACTGGAGCACACTACCTACACTTGGAATTTAGGTGTTCTGGAAGGAAAGCCACGATACCTATGGCTCATTTTAAAGAAACCAGATGGAGATGAAGGTACTGAAAAGAATAATGCGCTGAGTGATAATGCCAAGGTGAAACAACTTCGGGTTTCTCTTGATGGCACATTTTACCCGTGAGATAGATTGGAAATTGATTGGGAAAAAAATGATTATGTGGAAGCCTACAAGTCTTAACCAAAAGGTGTGTGAAAGCAACGGTAATAATGATCCTATTTTGGATATGGTTGCGTTTCAAAAACTTTATACACTCTATGCAATTGACCTGAGTTCTCAAAAGGAAACTATAAAGTCTAATAGAGTGGAAAACATCTCTATACATTGAAAGAGGGGAGAGTGAAGAAGTTGATGCACATTGTTTGCTTTTGGAAGAAACTGAATTGCAGATTAATACAGATAATGTTGTTATGACTAATATCACATTGATTTTTTTTCTCATAATAAATAAATGAGTAAAGTATCAACTGATGTATATGTTAGTCAAATCAATCATGATAAATGAACATCTTGTATTCAAAATCAAAAGCCTTGTGTGATTTACGTTAAAACAATTCAGAGAAAAGGAGATAAAAGACTTGATGTTTTGCTCACAAGCGAGCAGGTGAAAACCTTGAATGATGCTGGTTCACTGACATTTAAAATTTCAGAGGAGGATTTCTTCCATTTCTCATTCCTTTATTTTCTGGTTTAAGCGTGGCGGGGGCTTTGACCGGTGGTATTTCAGCAGTGGTAAAAACTGCTAACGATAGGAAGGCACAACTAAAAGCTCAAAAAGAATTGGAAAGACATCATAAGGAGTTGGAGAAACAAATTAGTGGAAGTGATGTCATTGTAGATTTTGCTGAAAAGCTTGAAAGCCTACCTGATGAAGCGAGATAGTTAGTTGGAGATATGCTTTCTTTTATCGCCCAGGCAGGTGTAAAACTAACTAAAAGGGGTAATGGATTACATCTTTCTTATAAATAAATGGATAAATGGTTCAAACAATTTGGAAAGAATACAACATCAAATATAGAATTTGCAAAATATTGCAAAAAACTAAAAATTGATCATGTAATTATTTGTATGAGAGATGAATTAACAAAGCTGTCTAAAAATACAAAGAATATTATTATGAATTTAGAAGATGGGAATGGGTCTCATTTGGGTTTGTATTCTTAATAGTCGGAATTTATCTTATTTCGGTAGTTATGGCCTTCCACCGCCTCTTGTAGTAATTAACTTCTTACAGAATGGTCTTTATCAAACATTTCAAGTCCAAGACATTAATTCCAAATGTTGGGGTCAATTATGTTTATACAGTCATATTATTTCAACTCAACAATAATGTAAATTTTTATGATATTATTATAAATCTCATTTTAAAAATGACTTATGTTGGAAAAGATGGTTCGATCATTGGATTATCCTGATAGTTGGATATTGATTTATCAAATTATTATACAAAGGCACAGGCTGAACGACAAAAATATAATATAACAAAACATATTAATATGAAGAATAATTATAAATTAATCAATTAATTAATCCAAGCCCCACATATGACAATGACTTAGTTAGATTCAGTGATTTAACAAAATATTCTACAGCACTCTTTAACAAACAAGTAGAATTTACAGCCACAACACCTGGATCTCCAGACCATACACCTTTTCTTATTAAATTTAACCATCTACTTACAATTAAACTTCATAAAGAAGGACATATAGTTGGGGAGGATATATGAAAAATAAACGTATGATATGTTTGATTTAGGGTATAATTGGTTCTTTTCAATGAAGTTGGAAGGCATAGATTATTTTAATTGGTCTCGTAAAGAAGACTATTACCCACAAATAGAGACTTGATGAAAATATATTAAATAAAAATCAACTTCTCAAAGTTATGAAATATAAAACTCTTTTTAGAAATTGTCAACAAATCCTATTGGTATCTGATTATGAGAAAAATAATTATACATCTCAGAATATCTCAAAATCCAGATGAGTATATGTATAATATTGTTATGTCGATGTGGTAGAGCAATATGTAGAGCAGTTAGATCTGAGTAGGTAACATGCTTTGAGGTGTCGTGGTAAGGAAAACTACCTTGTAATAAGTTCCTGTATCGGCGTTTTGTCGGTTAAGATGTATAATTGTGAATCTACCAGGAGGTTCGAGTGATAAGTAGTGTAGGGATTAAGGAGTAGCGCCCCTGTGTACCCTCCCCTGGTTAGCCAAACCTTTGTCCCTTTTGGCACCGCACACCACATAGACATTCCGATGGATCCTTAGTGCAACACTAAATAACGCCCTCCCCCCTGACATGACTTAGGAAGAAATCAGGCCAGGACACCGCCGAATGGCCGCCGCCATTTACACCTCCGAGAGGCTGATCCACCTCGAATAGCACGCGCTTTGACATAAGGAGCAGGGAGTGGGAGTGGCGCAGTGGGCGTGCACCTGGGTGAGCTGGCGAGTCGGTGGAGGAGACTGATTGGTTGGCAGTGCGCCAATGCTGACGTCAATGGCCAGCAGATACTATCGAGGCCGAACGCCATTTTTTGGGCAGTTGATGAACGAGCGCCGAACGCCATTTAGTCGGTCGAGTTGGAGTTGAGTGCGCAGAGTTGTCGAGTTGAGTTGTGAGTTGGATCCCGAGTGAGTAACGGACAAGTTGAGCAGTTGCGCTCTAGTGAGATTCCTGGCCCTGGCAGGTTCGTGAGATCCCTGGTTGTGTTGGCTCGCAGATTCCAGTGAGATTCTGAGCAGATTCCTGGCAGATTCCTGGAATACTCACGGCCTGAGCTGGCCGTCCCGGTGAGATCCGAGTTGGCTTGTCGACCGTGTACGAGGGTCGACCTCGTGGTGATCGGTGCGTGGTGCGTGGTGCTCGGTGCTCGGTGCTTTGGAACTTGGAGCGAGGCGTGCCGCGGGCGAAAGGAGCCACATGTTGGACAGCGGCCAAAGTCACCGACAAAGACCAGATAAGACCGAGTTGCACGTTCACCAGTACATGACGTGTTCTTTTCCTTAATTCAGATTCCCTCGTTTGTATTTGATATCTGGTGTGCGGGATCCCGATTTAGGATATTTCATTACCTGCGCGTGCTTTTCCTGTCCCTGTTTTCTTTTCATAAACCCTTATATTATTTGCTGTACATACTTGAACGCAGTTTTCCCGGTGATTGATTTAACAGATAAGGCTGCGGGGGGGGGGGGGGGGTGGGGCAGGGGGGTCTCGCGGCTCCCCTCCATCTCGCGCGCTTGGGGTAGCTTTTGGTTTTGGAAATCCGCCATTCCGTTTTCGCCTCGGGGGGCTAAGGCCTTCGCGGTCGGCATCCGTGACCGCCTCATATTAATTTCGGCGGTTGCGCGACAATATTCTATGGGGAGATGCTTTTAGGGTAGCAAGGGATGAGGATGTAGTTGAAGAAGAGAGTGGAAGGGAGGAGAGGGAGGAAAGGGAGAAAACGTAGAGGGAGGAAAGGGAGAAAAATATGGAAACCCGTGAGATTAATAAAAGACTTGTGGTACCGGGAGTAAAAGGCGACCCAGGAGTTAAAGGCGACCAAGGAGTACTGGGAGTTGTAGGTGACCAAGGAGTACCGTGAGTTAAAGGTGAAAAGGGAGCAATAATTCAAAAGGTTTTGTTTGTAAGAGGTGATAAAGGTGCCCAGGGTAGGCCAGGATTTATTGGTAGACGAGGAGCTACTGGACCAAGAAGTACCCAAGTAATTGTGGGAGAAAAAGGTGAACAGGGAGAAAAAGGAGATATCAAGGTTTATGTTGGATAGACAAAACCAAAACTGACAGTGAGATAATACCCGTTATAATGATTAATATAGGAGAGCATATTAATATCCAAGATAAAAAATTATTACGAAAACAAAAGGTATGTATCTAATACAGTCATCGATTGTTATTGGTCGTAATGAGAAAGCTGAGGATATACAATAAAATCTACCAATAGAAATACGATAATGCTTAAAAGTGGTAAAATATCTCAAATATATACTGCATTTAAAAAAAAAAAAATTTCTGGCATGAGAATGATGAAACCCAAATTAATCAAGAACAATCAGACAATAGATAAAACATCATTGAAAGAATATGAATGAATGATCGTTTTGAGGCCATTTTCCCCGCTAGAGCGGGGGTTAGCCTTGCGGGCCCCATGACAATCATGGTTCCCTGTTTTGAGGCAATGTTTTTGCGGCCGGATGCCCCTTATGGCCGGATGTTTTTATGGCCGGATGCCCTTCCTGACGCCAACCATTGGTCACACTCTTCCAAAGCGCAGGGATATGGT
Source organism: Myxine glutinosa (assembly GCF_964187855.1). Lineage (NCBI taxonomy): Eukaryota > Metazoa > Chordata > Myxini > Myxiniformes > Myxinidae > Myxine > Myxine glutinosa. The sequence goes on from NC_136261.1 coordinate 414,745,683, forward strand.
GTACCTATTCTAAACCAGGGTACACACCAGGATCATTCATCCCAGCAAGCTGGTACTCAATTTGCCAACCTCGGAAGGATGACAGGCTGAGTCAACCCCCCTGGTGTTAATTCAGCGATCGATCGGGATTCGAACCCAGGATCCTAGGATCCCAAGCCAGCACCCTAACCACTATGCCAACACTAGGCAACACAGCAACATAAAACATCATTGAATGGATCTCTTAATATTATTAAATTGGGATGTATAATGCAAACGGCTCAGAGTATTAAAGCAATAACGTCACCACAAACAAGCAATGTGGAAACATTGTAAGTAATAACGTAAGTAATTTTACCAGACTTTTCATTGCAATTATAAAAATTGAAATTGAGAAAAACAAAAAATTGAAAAAATTGAAAATGAATTAAATTTTTTGTAAAAATAAATAAATATATAATTCACAAATTATATATTTCTCAAAATAATTGAAAATTGAAAATGGAATAAGAATGTTTTGGAAAACTTAAAATATATATTGTGGCGGGCACATGGAACAAGAATTCTGTGCACCGGCAGGTGGTGCGAACGTCCATGAATTAAATTTTTTGTAAAAATAAATAAATATATAATTCACAAATTATATATTTCTCAAAATAATTGAAAATTGAAAATGGAATAAGAATGTTTTGGAAAACTTAAAATATATATTGTGGCGGGCACATGGAACAAGAATTCTGTGCACCGGCAGGTGGTGCGAACGTCCAGGCGGGGAACTGAAAAGCATGCCCCGCCTATCGACCAATCGGCTACGCCCGGGGACGAGGCGTGACCTCGGGATATATATGCGGGCTCTAAGCTCGAGCCCGCTCAGTGCTGCAGTTTGAGCTTTAACAATAAAGACTCTTTTGGTTTTATCAAACACGTGTGGCCTACTTCTTTGGCAAGCAAGTTGTGTGCGCAGCACCACACATCACTGGTGACCCCGATTGGTTCAGCCGTTGCTGACCACTGAAAGCGCCATGGCCAACAACGCAGTCACGGTAAAACTCCCAGAGTTTTGGGAAGCACAGGCCGAGGTGTGGTTCGTGCAGGCCGAAGCACAATTTCAGCTTCGAGGCATAACGGCGGACGAGACCCGTTACTAGCACGTGGTCGCCGCCCTCGGGCCCGGCACGGCCACCCGAGTCGTGTCCATCCTGCGGCTCCCGCCGGCCGACCACAAGTACAGGGCGCTCAAACGTCTCCTCATCGCCACGTTCGGCCTCACGGAGATCGAACGGGCCGACCGCCTCCTGGACCTTCCCGAACTCGGCGACACACGACCATCCATGCGGATGGATCATATGCTGTCGTTGCTTGGTGACCAAGCCCTGGATTTTTTATTCCGGGCACTTTTTCTACGCCAGCTACCTGCACAGGTATGCCTCGCGCTGGCCGGTTCCAACATAAGGGAACCCCGCGCCCTGGCCGTAGAGGCCGACAAGTTCTTCGCGGCTTGCGACACGCGGGTGAGTTACGGTGCGGCCGTCGTGGATCCCGAGGCTGATGCTGCTGCACCCCTCGTGGCCGCTGCCGCGCCCTGCCCACCACCACTGCCGCCGAGAAAACCGCGGCCGCCGCCGCCGCAAGCCTGGTGCTCTTTCCACGCCAGGTTCGGCCACAAGGCAAAGAAGTGTTGCCCGCCGTGCTCATTTGGCAAGTCGGGAAACGCCCAGGCCGGCGCTTGGTAGCGGCCCTGAGCGTCGGCCATTCCGGCAGCCTTCTATTCATCACGGACACCTTGTCCGGGCACCGTTTCCTCTGCGATACAGGAGCGCAGGTGAGCCTATATGTCCGACAAGCGAACCGCGGGCCGGGGACCCGCGTTTCTTGCCGCCAAAGGTACACCCATCCGCACGTTCGTGAAGCGCTGCCTCTCCCTGCGGTTCGGAGGGCAGCGCTTTCGGTGGTCGTTCGTAACCACCAGTGTGCGCATGGCATTGCTCGGTGCGGACTTCCTATGTGCGCATGGGTTGTTGGTCGACGTAAAGCGCAGATGGCTCGTCCAGGCCGAGACCTTGAGCTCGCTCACTTGTTCGCTGAGCAGCTCGTTGAGCGGCTCACTGAGCGGCTCACCGAGCGGCTTGCCAAGTGGCTTGCAAGACGTTTCCGTCCCGGCGAGTTTAGTTTGCACGCTTCTGGCAGCGGACGACTTTACCCGCCTCCTTGCCAGTTTCCCGGCCCTCATGCGGCCCACCTTCTCAGCGGTGGCTGTTAAACACGGGGTGGAGCATCACATCCCCACGGTCGGGCCGCCGGTCTATGCCCGGGCACGCCGACTGGAGCCGATGAAGCTCGCGGTGGCGAAAGCGGAGTTCGCCATGCTGGAGCGGCTGGGCATCGTGCGGCGCTCCAATAGTGCTTGGGCTTCCCCGCTGCACATCGTGCCGAAGCCCGGCGGGGGATGGCGGCCGTGCGGGGACTACCACAAGCTCAACGATGCCACCACCCCCGACTGCTACCCAGTCCCACACATTCAGGACTTTTCTGCCCGGTTGGCCAACACGACCGTGTTTTCAAAGGTGGACCTCATCCGGGGCTACCATCAGGTCCCCGTCCAACCGGACGACGTCCCAAAAACGGCAGTCATCACCCCTTTCGGCCTCTTTGAATTCCTACGGATGCCCTTCGGGTTGAAGAACGCGGCTCAGGCGTTCCAGCGGCTTATGGATAGCGTCTTGTGCGACTTACCTTTCCTGTTCGTCTACCTGGACGACATCCTAGTCGCGAGCGCGTCCCGGGAGGAGCACCTGCTCCACCTCCGCACACTTTTCGAACGCCTGGGCCAGCATGGCCTTATCATCAACCCTGCCAAGTGCTGTTTCGGTGTCGCCACCATCGACTTCTTGGGGCACCGCATCACCGAGCACAGGGCCGTCCCTCTACCGGCCAAGGTGGACGTGGTCAGGGATTTCCCGCGGCCCCGCACGATCAAGGGGCTCCAGGAGTTCCTGGGCATGGTAAACTTTTACCACCGCTTCGTGCCCCACGTCGCCCAGCTCCTCCGCCCCTTGCACGAGGCCCTTCGGGGCAAGCCGGGCAAAGGTGACATCGCATGGTCGGAGCCGATGGCTGCGGCATTCGCGGGCACAAAGCTGGCCCTGGCCGACGCCACCATGCTGGGACTACGCGGTGGGCGCGGTGCACGAGCAATGGGTGCGTGGTGCTTGGCAACCGCTGGCGTTTTTCAGCCGGCAGCTTCGCCCGCACGAACGCCGTTATAGCACCTTCGACCGCGAGTTGCTCAGGCTCCACCTGGCGGTCCGAAACTTCCGCCATCTGCTGGAGGGCCACCCGTTCACGGCCTTCGTTGACCACAAGCTCTTTGTGTTCATGATGGCCAAGGTCGCCGAGCCATGGTCGGCACGGCAGCAGCTCCACCTCTCTGCCGTGTCCGAGTACACGACGGACATCCATCACATGGCGGGTAAGGACAACCCGGTGGCGGATTGCCTTTCCCGGTCCGTCGTGCACGCGGTCTACCTCGGGGTCGACTATGCCCGGTTGGCGGAGGCCCAGACCACCGACCCCGGCGTCCAGGCTTTGCGGACCGCCGTCACGTGCCTCCACGTCACCCAGGTGCCGTTCGACGCCACAGGCACGGCCCTCCTCTGCGACGTCTCCCTCAGCCGGCCTCGCCCCATCGTGCCTGCTGGCTGGCAGCGCCCAGTGTTTGACGCCATCCACGGCCTGTCCCACCCTGGCGCGAGGGCATCCCAGAAACTCGTCGGGGCGAAGTTCGTCTGGCATGGCCTCAGGAAGGACGTCCGTGACTGGGCCAGGACGTGCCTCGCGTGCCAGCACGCAAAGGTCCACCGCCACACCCAGGCACCGTTGGCCCCATTTACGGTGCCCGAGCGGCGGTTCGACCACTTGCACGTCGACTTGGTGGGACCCCTGCCCCCCTCGCGAGGGTTCACCCACCTCCTCACCATGGTCGACCGTACCACATGGTGGCCGGAGGCCGTCCCATTGGCGGCGACGTCTGCGGCTGAGGTGGCGCAGGCCTTTATCACCACGTGGGTTGCCCGGTTCGGTGCCCCCTCGGACATCTCGTCCGACCGCGGCCCCCAGTTCACCTCGGAGCTCTGGGCCGCGGTGGGGCAAGGACTCGGGGTGAAGCTACACCACACCACAGCCTACCACCCCCAGGCCAATGGCCTGTGCGAGCGCTTTCATCGCTCCATGAAGGCCGCACTCCGGGCCAGCCTCCGCGATGGTGGCTGGATCGACAGGCTCCCCTGGGTCCTGCTGGGCCTCAGGACGGCGCCCAAGGACGACCTGCACGCGTCCTCGGTGGAGTTGGTCTTCGGGCAACCACTGCGGGTACCGGGTGAATTTATCCCCGACTCCACGGCTCCTTGGTCCGCGGCGCAACAGCGCTCCGCCCTTCAGGAGACTGCCCGGAGGTTCGCCTCGGTGCCAACGGCACACCACGGTTGCCCACCTGCCCACATCACCCCGGAGCTTCACACGGCAGAGTACGTGTTCATCCGGCACGATGCCCACCGGGCACCGCTACGGCCCCCGCACGACGGGCCCTTCCGCGTGCTGGAGACTGGTGACAAGTTTTTAACGGTCGACATCGGCGGTGCCCCGGATCGCATTTCCGTGGACCACCTCAAGCCGGCCCACCTCGATCCGGACCACCCCCCGCCGGCAGCGCTGCCTCCGCGTCGAGGCTACCCCCCGGCGGTCGGACCCCCGTCACCCCCGCCAGCATCTCTGCCTCCGCGTCGAGGCCGCCCCCCGGCGGTCAGTCCCCCGGCACCCCTCAGCCCTGCCGGCCCACTGCCCCCCAGCCCTGCACCCATCGCCAGGGGGCGTTTCGGCTGGGTCATCCGGCTTCCCCGCAAACTCACCCTTCAGGTGCGCGGGAATTCTGGGGGGGGGGCGCGTGTGGCGGGCACATGGAACAAGAATTCCGTGCACCAGCAGGTGGCACAAACGTCCAGGCGGGGAACTGAAAAGCATGCCCCGCCTATCGACCGATCGGCCACGCCCGGGGACGAGGCGTGACCTCGGGATATATATGCGGGCTCGAAGTTCGAGCCCGCCCAGTGCTGCAGTTTGAGCTTCTTTTTTTTTTTTTTTTTTTTTTTGTATACAAGATCGAGGCTCGTGAAAGAGCGAACATTAATCACACAGAAAGACAAACCGACACATAAAACATATAACATCGGAAACGGTAGACAAGATGGGGAGAGAGGGGGAAGGACACAAACACAACATTTGAGAGCAGGGACCGAGAGACATGGAGACAACGAGAGATCTGAGAGAGGGCGAGGGCTTTGGGGGGGGGGGCATGGGAAGGGGGCGGTGGGAGAGGTATAAAACATATGGACACTGCCAGGACTTCCAGGAAAGAAGTTGGAATTTCAAACAAGGTGGATCTGGGGTGAATTAGCGGGGGTAGAAAAGATCAAGGTTTTGGATGGGGGAAGATAAGAGATGGTGGTGAACAGCTGTTTTAAAGACCTGGAGGGAGGAGTGGGATTGAAGGGAGTGAGGGAGTTTGTTCCAGAGGCGGGAGAAAAGAGGAATGAAAGAGTGAAGGTGAGCAGAGAGCCGAGATTTCGGCAGTTTAACCATCAGAGGGTTGCTGGCAGATCTTGTGCGACCTGTAGGAATATTTGGGGGACAGAGCACAGAGAGAGCTGGGGGTGCAAGGCCGGAGAGGAGTCGGTAGAAGACAGAAAGACCACCTACCTGCCTGCGGTGAGTGAGTGAAAGGCCCTCAGAGATAGCTTCATCGCGGGAGATTCCAATAATTCTGAAAGCTTTGGTTTCAACAGCGTGAAGCCGAGCGAGGTGTGAGGCAGGAGCACCGGCCCATAGGGGAGAACAGTATTCCATTGAGCTGCGGATGAAAGCCTTGTATGTGGTGAGGAGCTCAGGTGTGCCGAGGAAGGACTTCGCACGACGGAGGATGCCCAGTCGGCGACTGGCTTTGGAGGCCAGCTTGGAAATGTGGTTTTCCCAAGAAAGATCATGGCAGATAGTGAGACCCAAAATCTTGAGCGACAGAACTTCTTGGAGAGGATTGTTGAGAAAGTAGTTGGGAGGGTTGTCCAGTCGATCTTTTCGGAGAGACATAGTAAGAGTGTGAGATTTGTCAGGATTGAAAGACATGTTCCACTTGTTTGACCAGTCTGTGATTTTGTCCAGGTCTTCAGAGAGTGAGGAGGCAGCAGACTGCCTATCTGAGGGAAGAGGAATGGAGCGGCAGAGAGTGGAGTCATCAGGAAAGAGATAGAGAGGATTTTCGAGAGAGTCAGAGAGATCATTGATGAAGACCAGAAAAAGCACGGGGCCCAGAACACTGCCTTGGGGAACTCCAGCCTGAACAGGAAGAGGAGATGAGAGAAACCCATTCAGGGCCACACGTTGACGACGACTAGAGAGGAAGTCCGCCAGCCATGCGTGGAGATTTCCATGGATACCAAAGGAGGAGAGTTTGGTGAGCAGAGCGGGGTGCCAGACCGTGTCGAAGGCACATGATATGTCGAGGGAGACAGCTCTAATTTCCTGTTTGGCATTGAGGACCTCCATCCATTGTTGAGACAGCAGAAGCAGCATGTCCAGAGTAGAGTGACCTGGTCTGAAACCAAATTGATGATCAGAGATCAAGCCATTGGAGAAGAGGAAAGATTTCATATCCGAAGCAATGATGGATTCCATGACTTTGCTGATAATTGGGAGAAGGCTGATTGGTCTGTAGTTGCTAGGATCTGTTGCTAGCTTTAACAATAACGGCTCTTTTAGTTTTATCAAACACGTGTGGCCTACTTCTTTGGCAAGCAAGTTGTGTGCGCAGTACCACACTTCAAAATATTATTTAAATACAAACAAAAATAAACAAGCATTTTGAGTATTGCGCTGCAATACATGTCCCCTACCGGCAGTCTGTCGTCCGGAAAACTGTTGGGGAAATTACCAAGGGTTATTTATCCACAGGTTCTGAATCGTTCCCAATCACTAATTACCTCAGGACGGGCTCACCTGTGATTCGCACTCGGGACTTCGATTTATACACCTTGCAGACGGGTCAGCAGAAGCACGAGAAAATAAGTTGTTCATAAAGAACCTTTCGAGTCGCTAATTATCAGTAATTTATTATATTTTCCGGTTCACGATTAATGATCGGTGTATATATATATGTTGCTCGACTTGGCTCCGCTCCTCCCGAAAGCGCGCGCTGTGTCGTGCTTTTGACGTTCACGAGACGAGGCTGAGGGCGCACGGTGCGGCTTGAGGAGAACTCGAGAATACCCAAAGTGCCATAACTTTGTCAAAAATGATCGAAACGTCGTGAAGTTTGAACTTGATCTGTAACTTATCATGAGGAAACCGTACCAAGTGTGAAATCATTAGCATTAAGAGTTCAGAAAAAAAGTCCGGAAAACTGTTCTTTGCGTGATGGACTGACGGACTGACAGACGGAGGAACGGCGTACAAACCTATAGTCCCCTCCGGTGTACACCGGTAGGGGACTAATAAAATGTGCATTGATATTATTAGCATCAATAATAAAATAATTAAAAACTTTAAAACGGAATATGAGACGTTCAATACTAAATTAAAAACTATAACAATATGAGAAATTTAACGCATATCAACTTTTGATACATGATAAAGAAGATGATGTAAAATACTCAAAGATTACCAAAGCACATAAGTAGATAGAAAAGGAGAGATCCAGACCAGACCAGGCCAGGAGCAGAATGCCCGTATCCCCCTTGCCCCAAAAACAGGAAGTTGTGGGTTACAAACCGGAAGTGGTCGAAATAATTATTTATTTATTCTTCAATTTTCACATTTTCTCGAATTTCTCGATTTTCATGATTTTTCCGAAATTTCCCAAAATTTCTAAAATGTCTCAAATTTCTGATTTCCTCGATTTTCCTGATTTTCACTAAAATAATTATAAAAATAAAAATAAAAAGAATTTTTTTTGGGGGGTATATAAAATGGACGAAACCATTTTCAAAATATTTCAAGATACATTCAACTCAATTAGACGGTTGGTTGAGTCACTTCTAATATGTATACACAATTATAATAGGGATAACAACACACAGGATGAATGATTAACTGCTATACACAGACTTGGCATTTAATATGGAATATTTTTTTTTTCTTGACTTGGGTTTACTTTCTTAACTCAGTATATCAATCTGGTGAGTTTCTTTTACACTTTGGTGATTTATTTGTTAAAAGAACCATGTCACTGATTGTCTGTCACAGCAAGAAGTCAACAATAGGATTATATCACAGGTGGCGTGGCAAAATGTGCAGACAGGTGCATTTGATGATTGGCTTCACAGTCGGGTATACAAGGGTTGTTGCGTTCTGTATTAGTGGAAAACAACTGCTGCATGTCTCCAAAAGTTATTGCCGCTTCCTCTGGAGATGGTCCGTAAACTCGACAATGCTGTTTGTCATGGAGTGGTGGCTTTACGAAATTACGGCATGAAACAGCGTGCTATTGCTCGGCAGTATGGCATCACTCAAGGTCAGGTGTCAAAGATCCTGAAACGAAATGCTCAGAGGGGTGTCCCTACTCCAATACCGAAACCAGGACGTCCCCGCAGAACCACAAGGAGGGATGATCGCCAGCTGCACTGGTTAGTCCGCAATGGCCGTACCAAGTCAGCTAATCGGCTTCGGGCTGAGTGGCAGCAACAGACAAATGTGCCTGTATCCAGAAGGCTAGTCAACCACCGACTGGTTCAAGCAGGCTATCGTGCCAGGCGTCCCCTGAGAAAGCCACGCCTGACCAGACAACACCACCAGCGCCGATTGCAGTGGGCCAGAGAGCACCGTCAATGGCAGCCAGGACACTGGAATCACGTGATCTTCAGTGACAAGTCTAGATTTCTTGTCTATCGTCAAGATGGCAGCGTCCGAGTGCGCAGACAAGTGCATGAAGCCTACAACAAAGATTGTATAGTGCCAAGAATCCAAGCTGGAGGTGGTGGGGTGACCGTTTGGGCTGCTTTTCATGCAGGGGGCAAAACTGACCTGGTTGTTCTGAATGGAAACCTGAACCAGTTCAAGTACAGGGCCATTCTGGAAGAAACATTGCTTCCATTTGCTCGTGCAGCCTTTCGAGGAAACTTTGTCTTCCAAGATGACAATGCACGGCCTCATCGTGCTCGCATGATCCAACACTTTCTTGCTGACCGTGGTGTCGAGCATATGGAGTGGCCTGCCATGTCCCCGGATATGAATCCGATAGAGAACTTGTGGGCAGAATTAACGCGTCAAATCGACCACTTGGACCAGCAGCCGACTTCTGTGCGTGAATTGCAGCAGGCTATTGTCACTGCATGGCAAGCGATTCCTGTCCAAACCTTGGCAAATCTCGTGAACAGCATGCCTCAACGTGTACGTGCTCTCCTGAATGCTCGTGGGGGTTACACGAAGTACTGAACTGTAATTGTACTGTCCGTAATCCCAGTCGTAATTTAACTTTTGTTTTTGGAATAAAAAAATTTGGCTAATGTGCAAAATAAAGAGATACTTCTGGAAAACGTATAGAAGTTTAACACAGTACTGTCCATGAATTGAGTTCGATATCAGTTTACATCACTTTCAAGGATCAATTTATTTGTTTCGAAATGTCAAATGTGGTTTTTGTTTCTATTAAAGGTCACATTAACAAAATCTAGAATAATTTCAACATAATTCCAATGAACTTTTGGTTCTAAGACATCTTGAAAAGTAAGTTCACCCCCACAAAAAAAATATTCCATATTAAATGCCAAGTCTGTATTTTCAGCCCTCCATTAAATGGATGATTTTTTACCCATGTGGGAAAGCAAGATAACATTTAATAATCATAAGAACCTCCCAAATTCATTACGGTGTCTAATAGTTGGTTCAAGCGGATGTGGGAAAACCTGTTTACTTTTAAAGATGCTCCTTACTCCAAACTTTTTTTTCTCAGAGTATATAAAATGGATGAGCCCATTTTCAAAATATTTCAACATATACAACAACAACAACAACAACATGCATTTTAAGGCCATTTTCCCTGCTCGAGCGGGGGTTAGCCTTGCGGTCCCCATGACAATCTTCTCCATCTTGCCCTATTTTCTGCATCTCTCCTTGTTAACCCCCTTGCCCGCATTTCTTCTTCCACCATCTTTAGCCAAGTCTTTCTCGGTCTTCCCCGTCCTCTACTTCCTTCTACATTCATTTCCATCACTCTTCTCAACCAGTCACTTTCATCCTTCCTCAACACATGACCAAACCATCTCAACGTGTTCCTCTTTACAGCATCAATCACAGGCTCTATTCCCATCATTTTTCGCAATTCATCATTTGTCTTCCTCTCTCTCAACGATACTCCACACATCCATCGAACCATTCGCATGTCCACCCTTTCCAACCTTCGTTGCTGCTCTACGTTCATTACCTTCGCAAAAGCGGAAGGTTATGTTTTGATCGCTGTGTATTTATTTGTATGTCTGTGTGTGTGTGTGTATGTTAATCGCATAACTCAAAAAGTATTCAACCGAATTGCATGAAATTTGGTGGGATGATTGGTTATTATACGGGACACATTTGATTAGATTTTGGGAGCAATCGGGTCAAAGGTCAAGGTCAAGGTCACGAAAAGGTCAAAATCGTATTTTTGTTGTTCTGTTCCCTACACTCCCATGCCAAGTACAGAACAGTAGCTGCGGCGAAGGTATGCGCTCTACCGAGTGCCCGTTCTAGTTACCCATGTCTCGCTCCCATAAATCATTACACTTCTCACACATGCAGCATTGGCCCATGAGTGTCCATGAGGGTGCGACCCAACATCCATCCTCCACCCCCCCCCCCCCCCCTGCGAGGAACAGGGCTGCACCAGCCCCAGCTGGCCAATGTGGTGAGCACCTGCTGCCACAACACACACTAGCGCACACACAATCTCGGCCCTGGGGGAGACGGCCGCAATGCGTGTCATTCCCCTCACGTCACCTACGCCGCCCTCGCGTCCCCCAGTCCACAGAACCGCAGCCCCCCAATGCTCACCCACACTTGACCACACCAAGGTCCAGTCAACAGCCATGCTCCACCAGGTGACCCACCCAGAAGACATGGTCCACGCCCCTCGGACACCCATAGCACCACGTTGACCCTCAGACCACACAACTACATCCCCATGATCCCGCGTCCCAAATATCAGCACAGTCGCCCCCACAACCAGTTGAAAGCTGTGTCCTGCTACCTTATTAATTTTATCACAGCCTCCAACACTTTGGTAAAACACACCTGGATCAATAATGGCGTCACTATACAGTGTCCACCATTTCTCTTCACAAAAATTCACCCCTTAATTTACATCTAACCCACAGATTACCCATGCCAAACATTTTTCACATTTTACTAATCTCAACGAAAGAAAGATGCTTTGCCATACACATGCCAGCCGAGCATGGCCCATGTGCTCGGCTCGTTACACATTCCAAATTCAACAACTCCATGGCTACTCTTCCCAACCCGAGAGTCCATAAATCATAACGGAGCATCTGTGGAAGGTCACTCTCACACCCTCACGTTCCACAGATGCCCCAATGGTTGTCCGGCAGGCTGTCTCATTCCTGTCCATTCGGTACGACCCGCGTCCATAGACCAACCACCATGTCAGGTCACCACATGCTGGTTGTCCCAGATTCTCAGGGAGAGGGTGTCAGGTCGCATGCCCGGGTGGTCACCACATCAGGCCCAAGTTGGCCGTCCGCAGTGCCACCACCAAAGCGTGACCCACAACACCTCCCCCTTGTGGTCCTCAATAAAGGCCCTCCCAGGCTTGAGAAACCACCTCGGACCCCCCTGGAGGTCTTAACCCCCACAAGGGTCCGGTGACCCTGTCGGCCCGAGCCACAAGCCCTGACGGCGCCCCGACGGACAAGGGACGCCACACTCCACCAGACCCCCCGTGGGGCCCAGGTCGTACCATGCCCCCCATGGCTGGACCCCACGTCCAAATCTCGCCAGCACAGCCCCCCAGCTGGATGGCATCACTAAATTTCGAAAGGGGCAACTTTTCCCCGAGGCTATCTTCATTGACCTCCCCATGTCCAAATCCCGCAGCCCGGGGACCAATTATCCCCATGGCTGTGCCAAATCAAACTCCCATTTAAATTTAATTTTAAATTTTCTTTTAGAACCTTTGGCTCCAGGTGACCAATCACCGCAGCTGCAGGTAACAACCTCTACCACCGGTTGTTCTGCCCCTCCCTGCAGCTGGTCCAAATTCCCTGCGGGGACCAAATCTTCAGAGGCTCTATCCCCCGATCCTCCAAGGTCCAAATCCAGCCCGGAGTCAACACACTCCCCAACTGGTTCTGTAATTTTGGAGCCTCTGTTACCAAATCGTTGAGCACGGTGAGGGTCCCCTTGGTCATTCCAACCACCTCCTCGGACCAACTCACCTCATTCCCCAAACTCCTTTGGGCCTGAACAAACTCTACCTCCATGGGACTATCCCAGGTCCCCAGCCGCTGCGTCAAATCATCCTCATCATCATCATCATCATCACAAATCATTTCTGGCCCCGCCAGGTCTTCATCAATACCCCCAATAAATACCCGGTCCGGCTCCATTACACGGACCCCCAAAAACTCTACCCCCTCTTGCTCCGCACCACCGCCCTGGTGCTGCACCAATTCCAATTCATCCCCCTGTTGAGGTGTTGTGACATCCACTCGGTCCCGACAAACAACCAGGCCAGGTGGGAAACATTCCCTATTGCAATTTGCACATTCCACGCTCACCTGTGCGCACTCCACGTTTACCTGCAGGTATTCCCCATCTACCTGTTCACATTCCCCATCCACCTGTGGACATTCCCCATCCACCTGTGGACATTCCCCATCCACCTCTGCACCTGCAGTCTCTCCATCTACCTGTGGGCACTCCACGCTCACCTGTACACATGCCACAATTGCCATTCCCGGTGCAATTCCCAACTTTGCCATTCCCGGCGCAATTCCCTGCTCGTGAGCAACATGCACAACATTTTATTTTCCAACCCACTTTTCATTTCTCGCATTTCGCCCTTCAATTCCTTACTGGTTCGCTCACTGCTCTCGTTTATTAAATCCTTCATAAATTTCATCACGATATCGCGCTCCGTACGCCCAATTGATTATTCAAATTTCTCCGCCTCGACTATAAAAATTTCGGTTCCAAATGCTGGGCGGGGTTTTTCACCCAGCCGGCGTCGACTCCCTTCCTCCGGACAAAAATATTGTCCGCTAGGTTCGAATCCCTAACTCCTGACACCAAATGTCGCGCAACCGCCGAAATTTATATGAGGCGGTCGCAGATGCCAATCACGAAGGCTTTAACTCTGAGGCGGAAACTCAATGGTGGATTCCAAAATCTAAAACACCTCAGCGCGCGGAATGGAGGGAAGTGGCGTAAGTCCCCGCAGCCTTAACTATTGAAATAAACCACCCGGTAAACTGCATTCAGATATATGTACAAAAATAATGCAAGGGTTTATTCAGGAAAAGCAGAGACAGTAAAAACACGCGCCGGTAATAAAATAAGGTACTAAATTGGGATCCCACGCACAACAGATTTCAAACACGAACAGGGGATGTGAATTAATAAAAAGAACACGTTATGTTAAATGTATATGCGGAGCAAATGAGTTTTAATTAAAATTTAAATTAATAAGTTGAAATTAAAATATTTTGATGCAAAATACATTTTTCCATTGATTCAGCAAATTGTCCATTTCATGAAGATTAAAATTTATGATCTTGATCAAAGCTCTGGTGAACAGGATGATAAGTGATGATTTTCCAGATGAAAAATGATGATTTTAGAGGTTTCACCTTGAGTTGACCTTTGACCATTTGACCTCAAAAATAGTTGGTTTCCCAATTCAGTGAGGTAACACACAAATGCTGTTCTATTTTCAAGTCAATCGGATGCAAATTGATGGGTTTTTTTGGATGAAAATTCATGATTTTGGAAGTTTGACCTTGAATTGACCTTTGACCTTTTGACCTCAAAATAGTATGTTTCCCAATTTAGTGACTCGATATGCAAATGCTGTTCAATGTTCAAGTCAATCGGTTGAAAATTGACGGCTTTTCAGATGAAAATTGATTTTGAAAAGTTGACCTTGAGTTGACCTTTGACCTTTTGACCTCAAATAGTACATTTCCCAATTTAGTGACTTGATATATTCGTGGGGAGTTCTTTACAATAAGCCATGTCTCAAATTTTTTCAATTCAGCACTTTCGGAGATATAGAGGTGCAAAGTTTTTTGGGTTTTTCTAAGATTGCGGCCCGACCACGTGACCGATGATGTCATCATTATTATTACTTTCTCCACCAGTTTATGCCGACATGGTGCTCAAGAAATTGCATCTTGATTGGATGAAGTTTTGTACTTGTCAAATTATCGAATGATGATGTCATAATGGAGGCTTTGGGCCTAGAGAGTTAAAAATTGGGCACAGTCTATTCCAGGGCAAGACAAATATGCGTGTAAGGTATGGCGATGGTATGTGCAACGATGTAGACATAGTACTGCGCACAAACAGACAAACAGACAAACAGACAGACAAACCAACCAACCAACATACTTGCCGGAATCTTTTCCGGCAAGTAACAAACCAACCAACCAACGTACTTGCCGGAATCTTTTCCGGCAAGTAACAAACAAACAAATGAAAAATCAGTCAGAGACTGAGGACTTGCCGGAATGTACTTTTTATTGGCCATTTTGGCTCATTAAAAGTAAATAATGACCTCTGCAAAAGTTCAAACGATGTGGGGTTAATCTCTACATGAGAGAATTCCACATCGCTATTTGGGCAGTGTATAAGCTAACAGATCGCTGTCTCCATCGATCTTGCCAAGGCCGTAACCTCGGCCGTAATGACTAGCCGTAACCATCGGCTAAAAATCCTTTTAACTGTTGACTTGGTAGATTTTACAATGAAGGAAACACATATCGGGAACACATACAACATAGCGATTGTGATTGTGACAGCTCTGAGGCGTCTTTCGCTTCGCATTGCAGTGACGGCGAGCACCAACATGGTGGCTGTAAGATTAAAATCTGGCTTCAAGCCCCCTCACCACCCAAAGCCTTCAAGCAGACATATTAACACGCTCCTCCCCCTTCATTCCCATTCTTCAAAGCAAAGCGGTAAAAATTGTTGTATCGCCATTATATATCACTCGCAACGGTACCCGCCCTAAGGGCGGGGCTTCAATTGGAAGGTGCAAATGATTGGGTGACCTTAATTGGGTGACTTTGAGCTTGACCTTGGGCCTAGAGAGTTAAAAATTGGGCACAGTCTATTCCAGAGCAAGGCAAATATGTGTGTAAAGTATGGCGATGCTATGTGCAACGATGTAGACGTAGCACTGTGCACAAACAGACAGACAAACACAGACAAACAGACAGACAGACAAATCAACCAACCAACATACTTGCCGGAATTTTTTCCGGCAAGTAACAAACAGACAAACAGACAGAACCACAAATGCAACCGACCAATATACTTGAATAATCTTCGATTTTGCAAGTAACAAGAAAGACGTCGTGCAGAGCACAATACTTGATAAAATCCACCTCAAAACCACCCCAAAAAGTTGCCACTGAGACATCAAATTGTCCATTTTATTGAGATTAAAGTTGACAATCTTAATCATAACTCATTGATTTTTAGATGAAAATTGATGATTTTGAAAGTTTGACCTTTAACCTTTTGACCTTAAAATAGTTTATTTCCCAATTCAGTGAGGCACTTTGCAATTGCTCTTTAATGTTCAGGTTAATCGGATGAAAATTGATGAGTTTTTAGACATAAATTGATGATTTTATAAGTTTGACCTTAAGTTGGCATTTGACCTTTTAACCTCAAAAGATAGTTGATTCCCCAATGCGATGATTCAATATGAAAATGCTGTTCAACTTTCACAGCAATCGGATGAAAATGACTATTTTAGAAATTTGATCTCAAGATAATCTTTGACCTAAAAATCAATAGGCTTCTCAGTTGTGACTACCTCTACAACTTCGTAAAGTTTCATGATGATCAGGTTGGAAGTGTAACTTGTGGGTAATTGACATACAAACAGACAAACAAGAAGACGTCATGCGTAGCACGATACTTGCAAAATCCGCCCTCCCCAACCCCCCCAAAAGTTTACCATTGATACAGCAAATTGTCCATTTCATGAAGATTTAAATTTACAATCTTGATCAAAGCTCAGGTCAACACGATGAAAAGTGACGATTTTTCAGATGAAAAATGAGGATTTTAGAAATTTGGCCTATGTTGACCTTTTGGCCTATGTTGACCTTTTGGCCTATCTTCACCTAAAATATAATTCGTGGTTGAATTCAGTGACCAGATATGCCAGTCCTCTTCAAATTTCAAGTCAATCAGATGAAAATTGAGTATTTTAGAAATGTGGCCCATGTTGACCTTTTGGCCTATGTTGACCTCAAATATACTTGGTGGTTGAATTCATTGACCAGATATGCAAGTCCTCTTCAAATTTCAAGTCAATTGGTTGAAAATTGAGGATTTTAGAAATTTGGCCTATGTTGACCTTTTGGCCTATGTTGACCTTTTGGCGTATGTTGACCTCAAGAATACTTGGTGGTTGAATTCAGTGACCAGATATGCAAGTCCTCTTCAAATTTCAAGTCAATTGGATGAAAATTGAGGATTTTAGAAATTTGGCCTATGTTGACCTATTGGCCTATGTTCAACTAAAATATAATTTGTGGTTGAATTCAGTGACCAGATATGCAAGTCCTTTTCAAATTTCAAGTCAATTGGATGAGAATTGAGGATTTTAGAAATTTGGCCTATGTTGACCTTTTGGCCTATGTTGACCTCAAGAATACTTGGTGGTTGAATTCATTGACCAGATATGCAAGTCCTCTTCAAATTTCAAGTCAATTGGATGAAAATTGAGGATTTTAGAAATTTGGCCTATGTTGACCATTTGGCCGATGTTGACCTCAAAAATACTTGGTGGTTGAATTCAGTGACCAGATATGCAAGTGGTCTTCAAATTTCAAGTCAATCGGATGTAAATTGGGGATTTTAGAAATTTAGCAAATTTGGTGACCTTTGGCCTATGTTGACCTTTTGACCTATTGACCCCAAAAACAATAGGCTTCTTGCTTTTGACCAACTCTACCACGTGGTGAAGTTTGGTGAAGATCGGTTGAAAATTGTGACCTGTCGGCCGGTGACAAACAAACAAAGAGACAGAGTCACAAACACAACCGACCAATATACTTGAACAATCTTCGATTTTGCAAGTAACAAGAAATCTGTTGTGGACAGAACGATACTTGGGAAATCCCTAAAATAATTTTGTTTTTGTTTTTTTTTGTATACAGAGTCGAGGCTCGTGAAAGAGCTAACATTTATCAAACAAACAAATCAGACAAACAAGCAAAGAAACTACATAAAAAGGGGGGTGGTCGAGAAGATGGGGAGAGAAGGGGAGGAAGCACACAAACACAACATTTGAGAGCAGGGACATCGGGAGATGTGTGGGAGGGAGAGGGCCTGGGGGGAGGCAGGATAGGTACAAAACGTAAGGCCACCAAGGACTTCCAGGAAAGAAGTCAAAAGTCACCTAAAAAAGTGGATTTGGGGTGAAATTAGCGGGGGTAGAAAAGATCAAGGTTTTGGATTGGGGAAGATAAGAGATGGTGGTGAACAGCCGTTTTAAAGACCTGGAGGGAGGAGTGGGATTGAAGAGAGTGAGGGACTTTGTTCCAGAGGCGGGAGAAAAGAGGAATGAAGGAGTGAAGGTGAGCAGAGAGTCTTGATTTTGGCAGTTTAACCATAAGAGGGTTGCAGGCTGATCTTGTGTGACCTGTAGGAATATTTGGGGGACAGAGCCCAGAGAGAGCTGGGGGAGCAAGGCCGGAGAGGAGTCGGTAGAAGACGGAAAGACCACCAACCTGCCTGTGGTGAGTAAGTGAAAGGCCCTCGGAGATAGCGTCATCGCGGGAGATTCCAATGATTCTGAACGCTTTGGTTTCAACAGCATGAAGACGAGCTCGATGTGAGGCAGGAGCACCAGCCCAGAGGGGAGAGCAGTACTCCATTGAGCTGCGGATGAAAGCCTTGTATGTGGTGAGGAGCTCAGGTGTGCCAAGGAAGGACTTCGCACGACGGAGGATGCCCAGTCGGCGACTGGCTTTGGAGGCCAGCTTGGAAATGTGGTTTTCCCAGGAAAGATCATGGCAGATAGTGAGACCCAAAAGCTTGAGTGACAGAACTTCTTGGAGAGGATTATTCAGAAAGTAGATGGGAGGGTTGTCCAGTCGGTCTTTTCGGAGAGACATCGTAAGAGTGTGAGATTGTGAGGATTGAAAGACATGTTCCACTTGTTTGCCCAGTCTGTGATTTTGTCCAGGTCTGTAGAGAGTGAGGAGGCTGCAGACTGCTGATCTGAGGGATGAGGAAAGGAGCGGCAGAGAGTGGAGTCATCAGCAAAGAGATAGAGAGGATTTTCAAGTGAGTCAGAGAGATCATTGATGAAGACCAGAAAAAGCACAGGGCCCAGAACACTGCCTTGGGGAACTCCAGCCTGAACAGGAAGAGGAGATGAGAGAAAACCATTCAGGGCCACACGTTGACTACGTCTATAGAGGAAGTCCGCCAGCCATGCGTGGAGATTTCCATGGATACCAAAGGAGGAGTGTTTGGTGAGCAGAGCGGGGTGCCAGACCGTATCGAAGGCACGTGATATGTCGAGGGAGACAGCTCTAATTTCCTGTTTGGCATTGAGGACCTCCATCCATTGTTGAGACAGCAGAAGCAGCATGTCCAGAGTAGAGTGACCTGGTCTGAAACCAAATTGATGATCAGAGATCAAGCCATTGGAGAAGAGGAAAGATTTCATATCCGAAGCAATGATGGATTCCATGACTTTGCTGATAATTGGGAGAAGGCTGATTGGTCTGTAGTTGCTAGGATCTGTTTTTGCATCTTTTTTGTGCAAAGCGGTGATGTTGGCTGATTTCCAAGCAGATGGCAGTTGACCTTGAGCAAAAGAGAGGGTGAAGAGAACAGAGAGAGGGAGTGAAAGAGCGGAAGACCAGGATTTTAGGACCCGTGGGCTGATGCCGTCAGGTCCAGTTGCAGAATCAGAATCGAGGGTTGACAGAAACTTTTCCACCTTGTCAGGAGGAAAGGACACGGAGTCCAGGGGCAGCTGGGTACGACTGGGTATGGTGGGTACAGAGAGGGATGGGTTTGGGACACAAGATTTAGAGGCAAACATAGAGTTGAGGCATTCAGCTTTTTCACGTGCGGAGTCAGCTGTGTAGCCATTTGAGGTAAGGGAGGGGATGGAGGGGGAACAAACACCAGAAACAGATTTGACAAGACGCCACCAGGATTTGGAAGGTAAACGTATCGATATCGGTAAAGTTGTTCGCCTTTGGCCGATGTTGACCTTTTCGCCGATGTTGACGTCAAAAATAATTGGTGGCTGAATTCATTGTCCTGAAATGCAAATCTTCTTTAAATTTCAAGTGAATCGGATTGAAATTGAGGATTTTTACAAATCTGCCAAAATTGTTGACCTTTGGCCTATCCTGAACTTTTGACCTCAAAATCAATAGGTTTGTTTTTCCTTCTCGCCAACTCTATGATTTGGTGAGGTTTCGTAAATATCGGTGGTTTGTGCAAAGGGTTTGTGCCCAGGGCCCCAAAAAATGTTAATCTGCCTCTGCTTGACCCACTCACATACACACCCGCTCACTCACTGTGACTCACTCACTCACTATGACACACTCACTCACTCAACGACTCATACTTACTCACTCACCAACTCACACTCACTCACAGACTCACTTACTGACTCACTCACTGACACTCACTCACATACAAACTCACTGACTCACACCGACTCACTCAACTCAATGAATGACTCACTCACACAATGCATTCACTGTCTGCCTCACTGACTCACTCATTATCTGTCTCACTTACACCCACTCACTCCCTCAATTCACTGATTCTCACTGACACACACTGACAAACACACACACACACACACACACACACACACACACACACACACACACACACACACACACACACACACACACACACACACACACACACACACACACACACACACACACACACACACACACACACACACACACACACACGCACACACACACAGTTCGATCGATACGTTTACCTGACTATGGACCAGTAGTCAGGTTCACTATGTTAACAAATATAATTTCGTTCAAAATTTTGGTAGATTAGCAAAACTATACATTTTTGGAATATTCAGAGCATGAGGAATCCAAAAATTAATGTTTACATTTGCGTAGACACCTTTGCGAAAATGACACTCAGGACAGTGATGAAGAGAGTGAGGTTCACTATGTCAACAAATATAATTTCTTTCAAAATTTTGGGATTAGCAAACCTGTACATTTTTGGAATCTTCAGAGCATGGAGAATCTGAAAATCAATGTTGGCATTTGCACAGACACCTGCATGGCCGCCATTTTGTATTTTGAAAATGGCCGCCTTAAAATACATATTTTGCGCGATCTCGGCTTCTAGTCAACCTAGAGACTTAATTAAATATGCTAATCCTATGTTTTCTGGGTCAAGGAATCCAATAAAGGCCTCAAAATAGTGCTCAGGATTATAGAAAAGCAACAAACAAAGGTAATTGAAAACCATTGTCTTTATATTTGTGATATTGTAGCGGTTACCGCTGGGTATACACAATCGCCTTGCACCTGACGAGGACGCGGCCAGGGAGCGATCACCATGCCGGGCTCGCCCAGGCCGCCCGGACAGGCCCAGACGCGCCTCTCCCGGACAAGCCCGGACTCGCTTTTCCCGGGCTCGCCCGAGCCGCCCGGGCATGCCTGGTCTCGTCTTTCCCGGGCATGCCCAGACTCGCCTTTCCAGGGCTCGCCCAGGACGCCCGGGCACGCCCAGTCTCGCCTATCCAGGGCTCGCCCAGGACGCCAGGGCATGCCCGCTCTCGCCTTTCCAGGGCTCGCCCAGGACGCCCGGGCACGTCCAGACTCGCCTTTCCAGGGCTCGCCCAGGACGCTCGGGCACGTCCAGCCTCGCCTTTCCAGGGCTCGCCCAGGATGCCCGGGCATGCCCGCTCTCGCCTTTCCAGGGTTCGCCCAGGACGCCCGGGCACGCACGGTCTCGCCTTTCCCGGGCGAACGCTCCGGCATAATGTGTATATATATTGCTGCCCGATAAACGGGCTTTTCAGAGTACCCGAGTTGATTTGACACAATAAAGAAACTCGGATGAATTCCAGCTTTTTGTCGCGACCATTCTTTCGATTCGAGTTGGAGCACAGCTCCTTCATTGGTGACCCGACATGGACACGGCAGTTGCCCTCGAACTGCCTACCTTCTGGGAGGCTCACGTGGCGGTTTGGTTCACCCAGGCGGACTCCCAGTTCGCCCTGCGAGGCATCACCACCGACGACACCCGCTTCCACCATGTGGGAGCAGCACTCGGCTCAGCCACCGCGGCCCGCGCTCTCAGCCTCCTCCAGCGCCCGCCAGCCGCTGACAAGTACGACGTGATCAAGAAGCTCCTCCTCAACGCTTTTGTCCTCTCACCGGCGGAACGCGCACGGCGCCTGCTCGACCTGCCCGAGCTCGGCGACACGCGCCCGTCCAAACAAATGGACTACATGCTCTCGTTCCTCGGGGAGCACGCCCCAGATTTTCTTTTTCTAGAGCTGTTCCTCCGTCAGCTGCCATCCAGGTATGCCTCGCCCTGGCAAGCACGACGATCACGGATCCCCGCGCCCTCGCCAGGGAAGCCGACAAGATCTCCTCGGCAGGCCAACGCATCGGGGCAGCGACCTGGAGCCCGCCCCCGTCCGAAGCAACGCCCATGGCGCCCGAGCACCCGGCACGGTCGGCAGCCGAACTGCCGGCGCAATTGGCGGCCGCTACGCTGCGCCGACCGCCTCCAACACGACGACCGGGGCCTCCACCTGACCAGGCGTGCTGTTACTACCATGCCAGGTTCGGACAGAAGGCCCGGACATGCCAACCCCCGTGCACTTTTGGCAAGTCGGGAAACGGCCGAGCCGGCGTTCATTACCTGCCATGAGCGCCGGCCACACGGGCAACTTACTTTTTATCAGGGACAAAGCGTCCGGACGGCGCTTCCTGTGTGACACCGGCGCCCAACTGAGCATCATACCCACCTCCGATCAGGACAGGCAGTCCGCGGTTTGCGGCCCCTCCTTGGTTGCGGCCAACGGATCGGCCATCCGCACCTTCGGCCCGCGCAACGTCACCCTCTGCTTCGGCAGCCAGCGCTTTAATTGGACTTTTGTAACCGCAAGCATGCCCATGGCTCTGCTAGGCGCCGACTTCCTCTGCGCACACAGGCTGCTGGTTGACGTCAAAGGGCGTCGCCTCGTCAACGCCGAGACCTTCAGCTCCCTGGCATGCACGTTGAGCAGCTCCGCGCCGACCGAGCTAGCATGCACCCTCCCGGTGGCGAACGAGTTTGCTCGTCTGCTCGTGGAGTTCCCAGCCCTCACGCAGCCGACGTTTTCGGTCGTCGCAGTACGACATGGGATCGTGCACCACATGCCAACCACAGGCCCGCCGGTCTACGCCAGAGCCCGCCACCTCGACCCAGCCAAGCTCGCTGTGGCCAAAGCCGAGTTCGATGCTTTGGAACAGCTCAGCATCGTGCGGCGCTCCGATAGTGCGTGGGCTTCGCCACTACACATCGTCCCAAAGCCTGGGGGCGGCTGGCGCCCATGTGGCGACTACTGCCGCCTTAATGATGTTACCACCCCCGACAGGTATCCGATCCCGCACATCCAAGACTTCTCCGCCCGTTTGGCAGGACGGGTCATTTTTTCGAAGATCGATTTGATACGGGGATACCACCAGGTACCTGTCAGGTCGGCCGATGTCCCAAAAACGGCCGTCATCATGCCGTTTGGCTTATTCGAATTCCTTCGAATGCCGTTTGGCCTCAAGAACACGGCTCAGGCGTTCCAGCGCTTGATGGACGGCGTGCTGCGCGACCTGCCGTTCCTCTTCGTCTACCTGGACGACATCCTCGTCGCCAGCGCGTCCCGGGCCGAGCACCTCCTCCATCTCCGAACGCTGTTCGGGCGCCTCAGCGAGCATGGCCTAATCGTCAACCCGGCCAAATGCCACTTCAGCACGACGGCCGTTGATTTTTTGGGCCACCACATCACCAAGAACGGGGCCGTGCCGCTGCCAACCAAGGTCGAGGCCATCACCGCGTTTCTGCGTCCCCGCTCCATCAAGGCCCTGCAGGAGTTCTTCGGAATGGTGAATTTCTATCACCGCTTCGTGCCCCGCGCTGCTCAACTCATGCGGCCCCTCTACGAAGCCCTCCAGGGCAAGCCGGCCAAACACGACGTCGTCTGGTCCGCAGCCATGGACGCGGCATTTACATGCTCAAAGCGCGCCCTCGCCGACGCAACACTGCTCGCTCACCCGGTGCTCAACGCTCCCATCGCCCTCACCACGGATGCCTCCGACTCCGCGGTGGGCGCCGTACATGAGCAATGGGTGAACGGGGTTTGGCAGCCACTCGCTTTTTTCAGCCGGCAACTCCGGCCGAACGAGCTCAAATATAGCACATTTGACCGTGAGCTCCTTGGTCTACACCTGGCCGTTCGCCATTTCCGCCACCTCCTGGAGGGCCGACCCTTCACGGCGTTTGTCGACCACAAGCCGTTGGATTACGCAATGGCCAAAGTCACGGAGCCATGGTCGGCCCGCCAACAGCGCCACCTCTCCGCCGTGTCGGAGTTTACCACGGACATCCGGCACGTCACCGGCAAAGACAACGCCGTGGCCGACTGTCTTTCTCGGGCCAGCGTGAACGCGGTCCACCTCGGCGTGGACTTCGCGCTTATGGCAGCTGACCAAACCACCGACACCACGGTGCAAGCCCTCCAGGCGGCGGACACGGGCCTCTGCCTGGCCGACATCCCCTTCGCGGACACTGTCCTGCTCTGCGACGTCTCCCAAGGCCAGCCTCGCCCCGTCGTGCCCGTTACCTGGCAACGCCGCATCTTCGCCTCCCTCCACGGCCTTTCCACCCGGGCCGGAAAGCTTCCCAGAAGCTGGTGTCAGCGCGATTCGTCTGGCACGGCCTTCAACGGGATGTCCGCGATTGGACCAGCACCTGCATGGCCTGCCAACAGGCCAAGGTCCACCGACACACCCAGGCCCCGCTGGCACCTTTCACCGTGCCCGAACGACGTTTCGACCACGTCAACGTGGACCTGGTGGGCCCCCTCCCCCCTTCACGGGGTTTCACACACCTCACCATGGTGGACAGGACCACCAGGTGGCCGGAGGCCGTTCCCCTCGTCTCCACCACCACCGCCGACGTGGCGCAGGCTTTCATCGCCACCTGGGTCGCCCGCTTCGGCGCACCGGCGGACATCTCATCGGACCGCGGGCCGCAGTTCACCTCCGAGCTGTGGGGCGCGGTCGCCCGCAACCTGGGGGTAAAGCTCCACCGTACCACGGCCTACCACCCCCAAGCCAACGGGTTGTGCGAGCGGTTCCACCGCTCCATGAAGGCCGCGCTCATGGCCGGCCTTCAGGACGGCGGTTGGGCCGACAGGCTGCCGTGGGTCCTTTTGGGCCTCTGCACGGCCCCCAAGGAGGACCTCCGGGCGTCCACCGCCGAGCTTGTCTACGGCCAGGCGCTACGCGTCCCAGGCGAATTCGTGCCCGACGCTACCAGTCCCTGGTCCGCAGCTCACCAGCGCTCGGAGCTCCAGGAGACTGCCCGACGGTTTGCCCCAATGCCAACGTCCCACCACGGTGACCCCCAGTCCTACGTCCCCCCAGCGCTTCGCACAGTGGAGTACGTTTTTGTGCGTCATGACGCACACCGGGGGCCACTCCGGCCACCGTACGACGGGCCCTTCCGGGTCCTGCAACGGGACGACAAGTCATTCGTCCTCGACATCGGCGGCAGGTCGGACCGGATTTCGGTGGACCGCCTGAAGCCGGCGCACGTGGACGTCGGCCAACCGCCCTGGTTGGCACTTCCTCCGCAGCGAGGCCTCCCCCCATCCACGGTTCCCCCCACTCGACCACCCACCACCACACCGGACCCCCCCCCCCCCCCACGACACTCCAGAGGTCGCTTCGGCCGGGTCATCAGGACCCCCCTTAAATTGACCCTGCCGGTGCAAGTCGATTCTGGGGGGGCGTGTGTAGCGGTTACCGCTGGGTATACACAATCGCATTGCACCTGCCGAGGACGCGGCCAGGGAGCGATCACCATGCCAGGCTCGCCCAGGCCGCCCGGACAGGCCCAGACGCGCCTCTCCCGGACATGCCCGGACTCGCCTTTCCCGGGTTCGCCCGAGCCGCCCAGGCATGCCCGGTCTCGTCTTTCCCGGGCATGCCCAGACTCGCCTTTCCAGGGCTCACCCAGGACGCCCGGGCACGCCCAGTCTCGCCTATCCAGGGCTCGCCCAGGACGCCCGGGCATGCCCGCTCTCGCCTTTCCAGGGCTCACCCAGGACGCCCGGGCACGTCCAGACTCGCCTTTCCAGGGCTCGCCCAGGATGCTCGGGCACGCCCAGCCTCGTCTTTTCAGGGCTCGCCCAGGACGCCCGGGCATGCCCGCTCTCGCCTTTCCAGGGCTCGCCCAGGACGCCCGGGCACGTCCAGACTCGACTTTCCAGGGTTCGCCCAGGATGCTCGGGCACGCCCAGCCTCGTCTTTTCAGGGCTCGCCCAGGACGCCTGGGCATGCCCGCTCTCGCCTTTCCAGGGCTTGCCCAGGACGCCCGGGCACGCCCGGTCTCGCCTTTCCCGGGCGAACGCTCCGGCATAATGTGTATATATATTGCTGCCCGATAAACGGGCTTTTCAGAGTACCCGAGTTGATTTGACACAATAAAGAAACTCGGACGAATTCCAGCTTTTTGTCGCGTCCATTCTTTCGATTCGAGTTGGAGCACAGCTCCTTCAATATAACTGTATTATATAATACATGATATTGCAAGTCCGTTGAAGTTATGGGTTGTTATAGGAAGTTATAGGTAGTATCAGATTGAACTATAAGTCCTATACACAGGATGTACGAGGTCTATACCGTTCAGGAATATGCTTTTCCAGATCTTCATCACTGTCCTGAGTGGCATTTTCGCAAAGGTGTCTACGCAAATGTAAACATTAATTTTTGGATTCCTCATGCCCTGAATATTCCAAAAATGTATAGTTTTGCTAATCTACCAAAATTTTGAACGAAAAAACATAGTGAACCTGACTACAGGTGAGCTCGATACATGTTTGTTACCTGTTAAAAAGTCAGACAAGTTTTCGGAATCCTTTTTAACATAACAGGAATGTAAATAAAATGTGGGGAGTGACACATTGATTTTATATCAATAAATTATTTTAAAAAACAGGGAATATCAATTAATTGTTTCATAATTTGTACCTCAAATTGAATGTTACGTCACATAATGATTTTACATTGGTCATTTCACAGGGATTCACTGGATTATTAGATTCAATGAAAACGGTGTTATAATGCAAATATACAATGCAAGGAAACTTGATGCATGTGTACACGTCACGGGGTGTTGTTTCGGGTGTTCACTTGTTGCATAACACACACACCGTAACACCTACACATTCACCGCCTAGAGGGTGATTATGGCATACAGTGGTGACGTACTTCCGGCGTCACTTCCGGTCAGGACATGGAACATGACTTGCTTGAACTGACATCGGCTCCGTGTCCTTTTCCACAAGCGGCTGAAACAGTGATCGGGTCGGATCTTCTGAGGAAAAGGTTTGTTCGGAGTTTCTCATTTTAATATTAATACTGAGCAAGATATTCTGTAAAACGATAATTTGAAGTGATTCTTCACAATATTAACAGAGAGATCGGACGAACATTATGATTATACAGAGCAAGATATGGCAAAGAGTTGTGGATGGATTATTGGGAATCTAGGGGGATGAGAAGGGTAGGAGAGAAGAAGAAGAAGAAGAGGAAGACGGGACTGATTCGATTTCGGTTTAGGGCCGAATCCAGATCATGTCTATCAGTGGATACAAAACGTCACCTGTTTATCCTGGTGGAGGTTTGTGTGATATCGAGTGACGGTCTACTTCGTTACCTGTTAAACTAATCCTGGTGTTGGCTTCATGTTTAATGTGGCTGATTTAAGATGTCAGGGTCACGTCGTTAAAATAACACCAGGTGTGTTGACCAAGCGTGTCGTCTTTTTGAAGTCGGCAAAATGAGTACGAGGCTCCCGGGAACAGGGGGCACTGCATCAGCGGCGCGCGAAACTGGAAGTGGGTTGTTTTTGAGGGGAACATGTCTTTGGTCTTGGTGACAGAAATCATCAATTTTCAACAGATTCACTTGATGTGTGTTTAGATATATTCTTGTAAAAATGCCAGGAGCATAGAAAAGGCCCCTCTATTTGTTCTGTGCCATGTGGCAAACAATAGAAAAGGCCCCTTTATATGGTACGTGGCAAACTATAGAGAAGGCCCCTCTCCATGGTATGTGCCACGTGGCAAACTATAGAAAAGGCCCCTTTGTATGGTACGTGCCATGTGGCAAACGACAGAAAAGGCCCCTTTGTATGGCATGTGCCATGTGGCAAACTATAGAAAAGGCCCCTTTGTATGGCATGTGCCATGTGACAAACTATAGAAAAGGCCCCTTTACATGGTATGTGTCAAACGACAGAAAAGGCCCCTTTATATGGTATGGTGCAAACTATAGAAAAGGCCCCTCTATATGGCATGTGCCATGTGGCAAACTATAGAAAAGGCCCCTTTACATGGTATGTGTCAAACGACAGAAAAGGCCCCTTTATATGGTATGGTGGAAACTATAGAAAAGGCCCCTCTATATGGTATGGTGCAAACTATAGAAAAGGCCCCTCTATATGGTATTTGCCATGTGGCAAACTATAGAAAAGGCCCCTTTGTATGGTATGTGACAAACTATAGAAAAGGCCCCTTTACATGGGATGTGCCATGTGGCAAACCATAGAAAAGGCCCCTTTGTATGGTATGTGGCAAACGACGGAAAAGGCCCATTTATATGGTACGTGCCATGTGGCAAACTATAGAAAAGGCTCCTCCATATGGGATATGACAAACTATAGAAAAGGCCCCTTTGTATGGTATGTGGCATGTGGCAAACTATAGAAAAGGCCACTTTGTATGGTATGTGACAAACTATAGAAAAGGCCCCTTTGTATGGTATGTGCCATGTGGTAAACTATAGAAAAGGCCCCTTTGTATGGCATGTGCCATGTGGCAACGATAGAAAAGGCCCCTTTGTATGGTATGTGACAAACTATATAGAATGCCCCTTTGTATGGAATGTGACAAACTATAGAAAAGGCCCCTTTGTATGGTATGTGACAAACTATAGAAAAGGCCCCTTTGTATGGTATGTGGCAAACTATAGAAATGGCCCCTTTGTATGGTACGTGCCATGTGCCAGACTATACCCAAGGCCCCTTTATATGGTACGTGCTATGTGACAAACTATAGAAAAGGCCCCTTTATATGGTACTAGCTGAGGTACCCGGGTTGAATAAGAATAATTCAAATATATGATGAAAAGAACATGTATATTTTAGAGCAATATCACAGTACATTTCCTACATGACGTTTTGTCAATTTTCAATTTCTCAAAACCTCTTGGTATACAACATTTCTGGTTTTCTTACTTGGTGCCAAGACATAAAGATTGCTTGCTTTTCCAACCCTCGAGCAGCCCACGTACAGCTGGCCATGGGAAGTACCCGGCATCGCCGGGCGGGGGAAGGGAGGGGAGGAGGAAGGGGAGGGAAGGGGAACGGGGGGGGGGGGGAGGAGAGGAGGGGGAGGGGAGAAGAGGGGGAGGGGGAGGGGGAGGGGGGAGTGGAGGGGAAGGGAGGGAGGGGGAGTGGAGGGGGAGGGGGGAGGGGAGGGGAGGGGGAGGGAGGAGGGGAGAGGGAGAGGGAACGGCTAGCTTGGCAAGCGATAGCAGGCTTTTTACTTTTATTTTTACCTCAATGAGGGCTATATATATAGTCCGTGCTTGGAGCCTTCAAGTTCAACATAAAGTTTTTTTAATGAAAAATAATGCAGATGTGTAACAATCCACCAATGCAAGTTCAGAAATGAATGCAGATCCTTTACTTTGCGATACAAACGCAATTCCCGCCATTTCCACTCACGATCGAGGCCTCCACAGTGACCGCGCCTCTTATTCCTCCTACAACTTCGTCTCACTTCTTTCACTCAAAATGCACGAAATTCTGCCGCATGAAATTATGTAGAGGCCTCGTTGGGGGGGATATAAGGTAGATAAGGAAGGCGTTGTAACAGAAGAATCAAAATAAAAGTGGAAGAACATTTGGAAATGGGAGCTATTCTGGACCCACAGCCAAACCCGACAAACCATTGCAATACACCCCGAACGTCTAGCGCCGCCACAAACTACACCATGGAATTGCAGCTGGCACGGTTTTTTTAAACCATTGATATTAAAATAAAACGTAGCCTAAAACCACCGGGATTTTATGCTGATTCCGAATCTGTGTCTAAAACTTTTCTCCGATGTGTAATTCTTGAGTTATAAGCGGACATCCAGACACACACACACACACACACACACACACACACACACACACACACACACACACACACACACACACACACACACACAGACACTCCTCCTTTATATATAGAGATGTGGCAAACTATAGAAAAGGCCCCTTTGTATGGTATGTGCCATGTGGCAAACTATAGAAAAGGCTCCTTTGTATGGTATGTGCTCTGTGGCAAACTACAGAAAAGGCCCCTTTATATGGTATGTGCCACGTAGCAAACTCTAGAAAAAGGCCCCTTTATATGGTATGTGGCAAACAACAGAAAAGGCCAATTTATATGGTATGTGCCATGTGGCAAACTACAGATTAGGCCCCTTTATATGATATGTGCCATGTGGCAAACTATAGAAAAGGCCTCTTTGTATGGTACGTGCCATGTGGCAAAGTATAGAAAGCCCCTTTATATGGTATGTGGCAAACTATAGAAAGCCCCTTTATAGTATATGGTATGTGGTGAACGATAGAAAAGGCCCCTTAATAGGGTATGTGGCAAACTATAGAAAAGGCCCCTTTGTATGGTATGTGGCAAACTACAGAAAGGCCCCTTTATATGGTATGTGCCATGTGGCAAACTATGGAAAAGGCCCCTGTATATGGTATGTGCCACGTTATATGGTATGCGCAATGTAGCAAACTATAGAAAGGCCCCTTAATATGGTACGTGCCATGTAGCAAACTATAGAAAAGCCCCTTTATATGGTACGTGCTGTGTGGAAAACTAGAGAAAAGGCCCCTTTATATGGTATGTGGCAAACTATAGAAAAGGCCCCTTTATATGGTACGTGCCATGTGGCAAACTATAGAAAATGCCCCTTTATATGGTATGTGGCAAACTATAGAAAAGCCCCTTTATATGGTATGTGCTGTGTGGAAAACTATAGAAAAGGCCCCTTTATATGGTATGTGGCAAACTATAGAAAAGGCCTCTTTATATGGTACGTGCCATGTGGCAAGCTATAGAAAAGGCCCTTTTTATGGTGTGTGCCACGTGGCAAACGATAGAAGAGGCCCCTTTATATGGTATGTGCAAACGATTGAAAAGGCCCCTTTATATGGTATGTGCCATGTGGCAAACTACAGAAAAGGCCCCTTTATATGGTATGTGTGTCCCATGTGGCAAACTATAGAAAAGGTCCCTTTATATGGTATGCGCCATGTGGCAAACTTGAGAAAAGGCCCCTTTATATGGTATGCTCAATGTGGCAAACTACAGAAAAGGCCCCTTTATATGGTATGCGCAATGTGGCAAACTATAGAAAAGGCTCCTTTATATGGTATGTGCCATGTGGCAAACTAAATAAAATGCTCCTTTTTTGGTGTGTGCCATGTGGCACATGATAGAAAAGAAGGGATATTCTTGGGAAAAATGGCAATGATTCATACAGCTGCATGAACAAGTAAATTTATTTTATTTGCTCGATGTAGGGCGCCCCTTCATATGAACATTCATAGAACGTTACTTGGTTCCTCCTAAGAACACAAGGGTAATCCAGCATGCACATGAGATTTTTGAATGCCCCTTAGTTTGGGACATTCAAATCCAACCAGCCGTTTCGAAGATATGAATAGTTTTGTGTGCCGTGCCGTCATTAATCCAATCGGCCAGATATTGTCATTGATTGAAACGAAGACGCTCTTTGTCGGGTTCGTGTGAAGCAACCAGAAGGCCTAGAGAGCTGCGGGTGGACTCATTTGTTAGGCCTGGATCCTATCTCATCTGTCATTAAGTTGTACATGTCTGTGATAATCTGGTGGACTGGGAGAAGAGATCGTGGGAGACCATCGGCCTGTTCGACCACTTGCGCTTGCGCAGTGTTGACGCGATCGATGCATTGGAATGTTTGAAGGTATGGCGAGGCGATCATGAGAACGAAATGGCAGTCTATAATATGCTTGAACAACTTAATGATTTTCAGAATAAATACATTTTAAAATAACTTATTAAGCTTGTGTTCATTATTTACAAAAAGGCCGACCTGTCCCATTGGCTATCTTTAATTTCTCTCTGGATAGCGCCACGGCAGATGAGGAGGACCGCATGGCATGAGGACACAAAAAACAACACCTTTATATGTGCAATCCATGCTTTTCAAAAAAAGAAAAAAAAAGAAAAAAACTCATCGCCACATCAATTCTGGAACTTTGGTCTGACCAGAGATCAGCAATATATTTTTTTCGGCCTTATTTGGCATTTTGTACCTAGATAAGGAATGTCCCTGCTTTTCTATAGTTTGCCACATGGCACGTACCATATAAAGGAGCCTTTTCTTTGCCCCTGCCATTTTTCCCAAGAATGCCCTTTCTTGTAACATGTTAGAATGATAAGGTGGTGCAATAGCCACTGGATAAAATGGTGGTAAAACCTGGAACATTTTTTTACTTTACACTTTCAAATGTTCATTTAAATTGAATTAAATACTTGAATATTATTTAACAAAAATCGCCTTCATAATACTCGTACTTTCAAGAACCATGGTATTGTCATGCAACGCCGATTAACATCAGAGTTGCGGATAGCCTAAACGGTCTTATTGGAGGCAACTACCCAAACACGGATTCGGCTATGGCCGCGCAGGAGGAAGAAGGGAAATGGAGGCTGCGGTGAAAGCACTTAACTGCAGAACGCCGGCGTAGCTCCGGTCCTGTGAGAGGAAATTAACTCAGGCGGCACAGGTTTGAATGGGGGATGCAAAATAATACAAGGGTTTATTCAAATGAAAAAGGCAGGACAGGAAAATGCGTGCCGATAATAAAATAAGGTAGCTAAATTGGGATCCCACACACAACAGATTTCAAACACGAGACGAGGGAGATGAATACGAAAATAAAAACGTCCGTTATGTAATTGGGTATGCGGAGCTCGGTCTTAGCTGTCTTGTCGTCTTCAATTCCCGGCCTGGAAGAATCCTCCATCCGCCTCGCACGCCCCGCTAGGCCCAAGCCAACGCCCTCGCCGCTGCACCCGAGGTCCGTGCACCAAGCTCCAAAGCACCCCGAGGTCCCACAGCAGGACAGCGAGCTCCACTCGGGCTACACCTCAGCCCAACTCGGGTCGGGGTCTCTGAACTGCGCTGCCAGGATTCCAACTGCTTGGGATCAACTACTGAACTGCGAAGTGACAGGAATCCAACTGCTCTGGGTCAGATCTTCTCAACTGCACAATGGCCACTGTGCACATGAACTCTTGACTCAGATCTCACTCCTCACTCTGGTGCAGACGAACTCTTGACTCAGATCTAACTCCTCACTCTGGTGCACACGAACTCTCGATCCAACTCTGAACTGAACTGCCAGCCAAGGCGTCCGGCGCTGATAATATCTCTGGCCGGTGACGTCAGCATTGGCGCAATGCTCTGCCAATCAGAGCCTCCATCGACTCGCCGGCTCGTCCAGGGGCATGCCCACTGCGCCACTCTCACTCCCGTCCCCGCTTCCTTGGTCTCAGCACGTGCTATGCGAGGCGGGTAGGCCTCTCAGAGGTGCAAATGGTGGCGGCCATTATCGGCGGCGTTCTAGTCCGATTTCTTCCTGAGTCATGTCAGGGGGGAAGGGCGTCATTAATGTTGTACTAAAGGTCATAACTAGTGTCTATGTGGTCTGTAGTGCTATAAGGGACAAAGGTTTGGTTAACAGCTGAGACATACAAGGGCTCTACTCATTAACCCCGACACGACCTAACACACGAGTCTCCTGGTAGATTCACAGTTATACAACTTGACCGACAAAACACCTAAACACACAGAACTTATTACAGGTAGATTCCCTATCGTGACAGTCGAAGCATGTTATCCACTCAGATCTACTCTGCTCTACATATATCACTACCCAAATTCGTAACAGTATATTGAAGTGTGGTTGCACAATGGCCTACCTCTTTGGCCTACCTCTTTGGCAAGCAAGTTGTGTGCGCAGCACCACACCTCACTGGTGACCCCGACGTGATATGAACACGCAACCTTGATCTGGACCACCCCCCGCCAGCGGCTCTGCCTCCGCGTCGAGGCCGCCCCCCAGCGGTCGGACCCCCGGCACCCCCGCCAGCAGCTCTGCCTCCGCGTCGAGGCCGCCCCCCGGCGGTCGGACCCCCGGCACCCCACAGCCCCGCCGTCCCGCCACCCCCCAGACCTGCACCCATCACCAGGGGGCGTTTCGGCCAGGTCATCCGGCTTCCCCGCAAACTCACCCTTCAGGTGCGCGGAATTCTGGGGGGGCGCGTGTGGCGGACACAAGCAAGGGACACAAATTCAGCGCACCAGCAGGTGGCGCGAACTTCCAGGCGGGGAACTGGAATGCATGCCCCGCCTATCGACCGACCGGCCACGCCGGGGACGAGGCGTGGCCTCGGCACATATATGCGGGCTCTCAGCTCTAGCCCGCCCAGTGCTGCAGTTCGAGCTTTCATAATAAAGACTCTTGGTTTTATCAAACGCGTTGTGGCCGACCTCTTTGGCAAGCAAGTTGTGTGCGCAGCACCACACTTAAATATAAACCACCTTTAGAGGCCATTTGTTCACCCGCTGTGCCCCATTTTGAAAGATTTATTATATCAATCAGCATCTAATGAATGTGAGTTTTTATAAACAGAGACAAAAACAAACCCAGAGTAAACTAGAGGAGACCATACGGCCCGTTATGCTGTGCCACATCCACACCAGGCAAATTTCATCCACCAAAACGATGCAATTTCATTTGGGGAATGAGGAAAGAAATGTGGATGAGACGATGTGGCACAACCAGGGATATCCCAAGCGTGTCAAATACAAATGGGGAAACACAATTATTTTAATTGTTTAAATAACAAAAAGAGAAAAAGCAATCTTTTGTGTTATTTTTTCAGAGGTGGGTGTTGGGGGGGCTGTGGGGTGCCGGGGGTCCAACCGCCGGGGGGCGGCCTCGACGCGGAGGCAGAGCTGCTGGCGGGGGGTGGTCCGGATCAAGGTTGCGTGTTCATATCACGTCGGGGTCACCAGTGAGGTGTGGTGCTGCGCACACAACTTGCTTGCCAAAGAGGTAGGCCACAACACGTTTGATAAAACCAAGAGTCTTTATTATGAAAGCTCGAACTGCAGCACTGGGCGGGCTCGAGCTTAGAGCCCGCATATATGTGCCGAGGCCACGCCTCGTCCCCGGGCGTGGCCGGTCGGTCGATAGGCGGGGCATGCATTCCAGTTCCCCGCCTGGACGTCCGCGCCACCTGCTGGTGCGCTGAATTCGTGTCCCTTGCTTGTGTCCGCCACAATATATTGATATTTAGCATGAGAAGGCCTGGCATGTAAGAGGGACAGGATTGTTGTGAAGAAGACTCGATGCAGTACGAGGCCGATTGTCGCTGTGTTCTGTGTTTATCAATAGAACGTCCATCTTCTAAACTGTGACTCAACGTCGGCGTGTTAAAGTGCTCAAGGCCATACTGGTGATGGATGAGACCGCTTCAGTGGCGCTAAATTTCTGGATTTTTTTCACGATCTTTTATATCATTATTTTATGAAAATTGAAGTATGCATTTGGACACTTAGTGAGGCCTCATATGGAATATTGTTTGTGGTTTTGGTCACCACAAGTCTGGAAAGAAATAGCTGCTATAGAGAGGGTTCAGCACAGGCCTACTCGAGATTGATTCCAGGCCGAACTAGACTCAACTACGAGGAGAGCCTGAAGGAGACAGCTTTATAAGGAGGCGGTTATGATGGGATATGATGGATGTTTAAGATAATGAAGGGTACAGACAAAATAAGTGCAGAATAATTCTACAGCAGAGACAGTGACAGGACCAGGGACCAACAACAACAACAATCGGCATTTTAAGGTTATTTCCCTGCTGAGAGGGGGTTAGCCTTGCGGTCCCCATGACGATCTTCTCCATTTTGCCCTATTTTCGGCATCTCCCCTTGTTAACCCCCTTGCCTGCATTTCTTCTTCCACCACCTTTAGCCAAGTCTTTCTCGGTCTTCCCCGTCCTCGACTTCCTTCTACATTCATTTCCATCACTCTTCTCAACCAGTCACTTTCATCCTGCCTCAACACTTGACCAAACCATCTCAACCTGTTTCTCTTCACAGCATCCATCACAGGCTCTATTCCCATCATCTTTCGCAATTCGTTATTTGTCTTCCTCTCTCTCAACGATAGTCCGCACATCCACCGAACCATTCGCATTTCCACCCTTTGCGGCCTTTTTTGCTGCTCTACGTTCATTACCCATGTTTCTCCCATAAATCATGACATTTCTCACACATGCAGCATCCACCTTTCCCTTCAGCTTCAACGCAACTCCCCTCCTCGTCAGCAGGCCACTCAGTGCTGACTATCAAGCTTCGATCTTGTATACAAAAAAAAACAATGATGTCAATGACAACATAACCAATGGATAAGTTTAAATTTGGATTTGATTGTGGTGAAGAAGACTCTGCTAATATGGATGTGTCGTAGAAAGCCGAATGACACTTTGTTCTGTGTTGATCAATAAAGTGTACATCTTCTAAACTGCGACTCAACATCGGCTTGTTACATTGTGCAAGTCCATACTGGTGATGGATGAGACTGCTTCAGTAGCGCTACACTTCTGGATTTTTAAAAACGATCTTTAATATCATTATTTTAATAAAATTGAAGTATGTACTTGAGCACTTAGTGAGGCCTCATCCAGAATTTTGTTTCCATTTTTCGTCACCACAAGTCGGAAAGACATAGCTACGGTCGAGAGGCTTCAGTACAGGCCTACTTGATTGATTCGGGGCCCAGCTAGACTCAACTAATTTAGGGTGCCTGAAAAAGATGGCTTTATACATTAGAAAGGAGGCAGTTATGATGGGATGTGATAGATGTTTAAGATAATTAAGGGTATAGACGAAATAAGTGCAGAAAAATTATTCAGCAGAGACAGTGACTGGATCAGGGGCCATAGCCTAGTAAAGAAAAGAAGAGTTAATACGGTGGTAAGGTAAGGGTCTTTCACTGAGAGAGTAGTTAATGCATAAGATGGTTTCCGAGAAAGGCGGTGGCAAGAGAATCAATATATAAGTTTAAATTAGGATTAGATAGGTACCTGGAAGCATTAGAGATAGAAGAGTGTCGGGATATTGGCAAGACGTTTGTGACATGCGCATGGATTGGGAGATTGGGTGCATCTGAGTGAAGTGAAGTGAAGTGAAGAGTGTCGTGCCTGTGGGGGGTCTCGACAAGCGGTTATTGTTGATGTTGTGTGTTTGTCATCTAAGAACCGCCATCACCCAAATCTTTCCCCTCCCCCCCCCTCCCCCTCCCACCTCTGAAAAAATAACACAAAAGATTGCTTTTTCTCTTTTTGTTATTTAAACAATTAAAATAATTTTGTTTCCTCATTTGTATTTGACTCGCTTGGGATATCCCTGGGTCTGCCACATCGTCTCATCCACATTTCTCTCCTCATTCCCCAAATGAAATTGCATCGTTTTGGTGGATGAAATTTGTCTGGTGTTGATGTGGCGCAGCATAATGGGCCAAATGGTCTCCTCTAGTTTACTCTGGGTTTGTTTTTGTCTCTGTTTATAAAAACTCACATTCATTAGATGCTGATTGATAATAAATCTTTCAAAATGGGACACAGCGGGTGAACAAACTGGATGCAAACCCCGCATTTATTGGATAATAATTGATTGGATTGTCAATGGAAATAACTCAAAAACATTCCAGTAAAGAAAATAACATGTATAACTTTTCTGTGATTAACATAAGCATTGTATCCTTGGCAGGTCATCGGTGCAATGGAGAGCTTCTTGGAATGGCTCATGTCCCAAGGCCTGAGAGCAGAAACAGCCCAAGCAGTGATCGATAAGCTTGGAATTGAGAATCAGAAGGTTATTCGAGCTTGTACTGAGTCGGATCCATTGCGAATCGAGCTCCTTTCTCTCTCCAAAGAGAAATTACAATTTGCAATGTATGCTGACTTCTGCAAATTTATTAATTCTTTTTCGAAGCCGCAAGATGTCCAGATTGCGGGTTCTTCTCTGTTGGGAAGTATTTTCGTCAACTTGGAGAATGTTATTCGGGAACTTTCCAGTTTCTGTGAAAAGATTTTCAGATCCCAAAATGTGCAGTTGGAAAATGTTCCTGCTTTCTCTGGAATCGGGTTCAGTGATGTCTGCAGCCTCCGCTCTCCGGATGATGGGTCAAGAGCCATGTCTGGTATGTGACTTTTTTAATACAACATCACACGTCAACAAATATCTTGATCTTCTACCATTGTTTTTTTTGTATTATTTTAACCTGTGTAATCTCTTTTAGTGCAGTTTTGTATTGTCTAATATTAATGGATTTTTGATGGAGATTACAAGGTAAATTTTATCTCACCTGGAACATATTTCCGGGGAGCTTATTGGATGGCGCGTCGTCATTCTGTCCGTAAGCACTTGCAGCTTCTTCTCCGAAACTGCTGATGGGATTGTGACCAAACTTGGGTAAAATTATATTTTGTGTGTTGGAACTCAATTTTATACACGGCATTAAAAATTTGGAGTTCAAGGAGGTGGGAGGGATGGTGGGTGAGGCCTGGTGAGCGGGCCTGATATCCTAAAATGGTTATTTGCTCTCTTATCTGAAACTGCATTGACGATTTTGAAAAACTTGACCACAACCTTCATCACCCGTGATGTTCACAGTATTTTTTAAAATTGGGGTCTATTTGCCCCTATTTTTTGGGGGGGGGGGGTGTGGGGGGGAATTGCATTTAAATACCTCTGTGTTCCATGTTTAACGGTACATTTAAGTTATCTGCATGTAGGAAGTTATTTTCATGGAAGGCTTTTCCTTGTTTTCCCACGCTTTCTGAAAAATATTAAGACGCTTCATCGTAGTCATATTGTAATTGGCTCTGTCCCTCCATATGTCTGTCTGTCATGCTGTCTCCTCCTGAACGATTGTGTAAAAATTAATCTACTTGGTTGTTATGATCACATGGCAATAAGGTGTATTAGCAGTATCATTTTGACCCCGCCCCCTTGGTGCCTTTGCAAAAATGGAATACCAAATGGTAGAATAGCAAAAAATGTAATTCGGGGCATATTTTTAAACATTTTTTTCATGTTATCTTGCATATGCAATCAGCATTGGGGGACACATGAAATATGAAAGGTATACATGAAAGATATTCTGAGGATATTGTGTGAGAATGATCTGACTGTTGTGGTGGAGTCTGGGCAGGAGATGCAGGAGTACTTGGCAAGTGAAAAGAGGCATTTGAGAAACATCGGCTGAAAATAAGCATGGAGAAGACCCAGGTGATGTGGGTTGGGCAGAAGAGAAAAGAAATGAATATCAGTTTGTAGGGGAAGGAGATCAGATAAGGAAATAGGTTTGAGTAAAACAGAGGCAGTGATGCGGGGGAGGATTTTGGTGGGTTCAAAAGTGTGGAGGAGGGTGCAGTGTGTAATGGCGGACAGATTTTAGTGACATGAAAGGGAAGGTTCTGATGTGATGTGTAACACCGGCCTACCTTTAGGGTCTGGAGACAGTGGCACTGACAGAGATACAATGACAGACTGCAGGTTTGCAAGAACAACTGAGTCAAGAGGACTGTGGGAGTGAAGAGGGTGGATAGAAGGAGAATGGAAGAACTGAGGGAGGAGATTGGTGAGCAGATGAGTTTGACCGGGACATTGGTGAAATGTCGGCTGAAATGGGCTTGACATTTGGTGCAGATGGGGGAAGAAAGAATGGCAAAGAAAGTAGATAGGTTGAGCAAATATGCGAGGTGGAAGAGAGGTAAACTGTGTTGAGGTGGGAGGATTGTGTGAAGAAAGATATCAGTAAAGTGGGGGTGGTTGGAGGGTGGAGAGAGTTGGCTGAGGACGGAGGGGATTGGAGGAGTATCACGGTCAAGGCTGGGCAGAAGCTTGGTATCGTTTGACCCCCTTATAAAG
The DNA here is from genome assembly GCF_964187855.1 of Myxine glutinosa. Taxonomy (NCBI): domain Eukaryota; kingdom Metazoa; phylum Chordata; class Myxini; order Myxiniformes; family Myxinidae; genus Myxine; species Myxine glutinosa. The sequence goes on from NC_136261.1 coordinate 414,785,297, forward strand.
GGAAGAGGAGGAGGAGAACAACAACAACAACTCCCCACATTTTGTGAACATGAATAAAAGTTCCAGTACCTTGTTATGTTCTGATATGCAGGTATCATGTTCTTCGGTTGTCCGTCCGTGTGTCTGCTGCAATAACTTGTGAATTGTTAATGGGATTTTTTTTTAACCAAACTTGGGACAGGCATGTAATATCATAACAAAATAAGTAATATGTAGGAACAAAATAACATTGTAACAAAATAATATAGTAACAAAATAATACAGTAATGTGTTGCAACAAAATAATGTAGTGACAAGGTAATATAGTATCAAAATAATTATCGCTAATACAGTAAAAACAAAAAAGGTGTCGGTTGATGGTAAATAACAATTAAAGTATTTTTTTTGTTTCCCCTCGGACAAGATCGGAGCCGATCAGAAAAAGGGCCAAAAAAAATGGGGCACCAAAAAAAAGTTTTAAATTGTTTTTACCATCAACCGACGCCTTTTTTGTTTTTACTTTTTGTGCTAAAATAATTTTGTTACTATATTACTGTCGCTCCGACCGACCGATCATCTGTCCATGTACTTTTGTGTTCACGATATTTCAAAAAACCATTGAGCATTTTGCTTTCCTATTGCAGATTTCTATCCCTCATGTCATTATCTCAACCTGATTAGATAACGGCTGTGATTGGCTAAATTTTGGAGAATGTTATTCGGGAACTTTCCAGTTTCTGTGAAAAGATTTTCAGATCCCAAAATGTGCACTGGGACAACGTTTCTGGTTTCTCTGGAATTGGGCTCAGTGATTTCTGCAGTCTCCATTTTCAGGATGATGGATTAACACCCAAGTCTGGTACGTGACGTATTTTTTTAAAACAACACAGCATGTCAAGCAGTAACCTTGATGTTCTGTGATTTATTTATTTATTTTTACCTCTGCCACCAAAGGTGGATGGAGGTTATGTTTTCACCACTGTTTGTTTGTCTGTGAGCAGAATATCTCAAAACATTATGGATGGATTTTGACAAAACTTGGCGGGTGGACAGGTTGTGTGTGTGACGAGGACATGTTGGTTAGATTTTGGTGAAGATCCGGATGCGGGTCCTATAATTAGCCATTCTGCCGCATTGCAGGAGACAGGGTTTTGCCTTCTTTTTTTGAACCCACATATGATATCTGGTCACAATCCTTTGTTTTCTATACTCAATGGGATAATTAGGTTGTACCTGAGCCAGGGATTACTTCATTGTTTTCCATGATTGCTTTTGGATAACGATAGCATGAGTTTTCTGGAACTGAAATATTGAGATTTTTGCAGATGGGTGAGTGGATTACTCCACATTCCTTGTGTATTTGGGTGTCGTCCAAGCAGCATTTTTGTCCATCGGTTGTTTTCTCATATAGTTTTGGACTTTCCCCAAATGGTGCCAATCTCATCTCCACTATTTTGTTTGCCAGCTCTTTTTCCAGTCTTCGTTGTGCCTCATCATCCTTGTACTCCTCTCCTTCACCTCCTTGTTACCCTGCGCTCGCGAAGCGAAAGGCAGGGTTTAGCATTCGGGTACGTACGTGCATGTCTGCATTTTAAAAATTCATTTTCTCGGCAACTGTGGGTCCGATTGACATGAAATTTTCGCCATAGGAGGGCCTCCGGCTGTAGAATATTTTAGTGAATATTATGAGATCACAGGTCACGTGGTATGGGTGCCATCTTGGAAAAACCAAAAACCTTTGCACCTCTATCTCAAAAAGCGCTGCACATAAATAATTGAGACAGGTCTCATTGCAAAGAACTCTCCATGTGGAATAACATATGTGAATGACGACGTCATAATTCGACAAGTAAAAAACTTTATCCGATCAGGATGAAATTTCTTAATCATCTTCTCGGTATAAATTGATGCAGAAATAAAATTATAATGACGTTGTAGGTCACGTGGTTTGGACGCCATATTGTTTTGAGTGGAAAGCCTGAAAAACCACTGAAATCAAATTTTCTCCAAAACAACTGAAAGACCAAGGCCAAACTTTGCAGGCAGGATCACATACCCAAGACGAACAAAAAAGTAAAAAGTCTGTGAGCATGACGCCATTCATCACATGGTGACGTAAGCATAAACTTTTAAAACCTAGCTCCTCCCTCATTTTTTGATCTTATCGAGGGGAAGCTTCACAGATGTGTTCAGCATGTCAGTCTGCTAAAATGACCTGTTGGAATTTTCGATGAGTCACGTGGTTTGGCAGATATAAATAATTAAATGAAAATATTAAAAATTTTATAACTCTTGAACCGCTTCATTGATCGATGTGAAACTTTAAATTGTAGTGGAGGTAATGCAGTGTAACAAGTGTGCAAAATTTCAAGATGATTGGATGTATGGTCTGGAAGCTTGAAGTTGTTATTGCGTGAAGAAGAAGAGTCATCTAGAGTGGGCATGGAATTCATTATCACACTGCACACGACGAGCAGGCAAAGTACGGAGCAACCTCACGGGGTCATTTTGACCTCATATAAAATTTTGATTTCAGATTTGTCGATTGCTGAGGTATATTAACACATGACCAAAACAGATTTGGCAAAATTCCCACAATTTTTGATGAAAATATAACATTTGTGTCTGCATTGCAGGAAAGTAAAGTGTGTGCCATGTCAGCATTTTAAAAATTGAAACGTGGCTCATTGCAAAGAATTCCATATGGGGAATAGGTGTTGTTAACGATGACATCATTGGTGCCATAATTATGATGTCATAATTTGACAGGGCCAACGCTTAGTCTGATCAGTTTGAAATTTATTGAGCATGATCTATGCGACAATTATTTAGAGAATATAAATTTATGATGTCATCGCTCACGTGGTCGAACAGCCATATTGGATCAAAAAAAAAAAAAACGTTCAAAAATAGAAGAGTTGGCTTGCACCAAGTTGACTGCGCAGGGTAAGTATTCTATGAATACCGTCTAGTTCCCTTCTGTGTCTTATCATCCGCCATTCTCATTTTCATCCCATTCATTTATGTTGGTGTTTTCACTCGGTCTACAATTGCAAGTGTGTTTCCCCTCCCCATTAAGGTGGTTCTTTGTCTCCTCCACCTCTGTCTCACCACGACTTCACCTCTGGGTCACCAGAAATGCTCTGCATTCCAAACCATTGCTTCATTGTGCAGTCCATCCCAGCGCCATTGTGGCCACTTTTCCACCTCTCCTCTGCCCATCCATGGTGAGCGCGTGGCTCCCAACCTCCTAATTTATTCAGCTTGTCTTCTGGCCTTCACCGTTATCTCTGATTTTATTTTTATTTTCGGATTTATGTGCCGTTGACACAACTTTGTTGAATTTTTGGGATGGCACAGTGTCGCTGCTCTGGTGATCAATGTGGTATTTTTCAGCTTGTCCATTAAAGTACCTCCTCTACTGACATTGGGGGACACTGTTGATGTTGACATTGTGAATCCCCCACTGTTGATGTCTTGAATAGACGTTACAGTAGTAAATGGACTCCTTCTCCTCCTTGCGATAAGGTTCCTTTTCTTGTTTTTTTTTTTTGTTTTTTTTTTTTGTATACTGAATCGAGGCTCGTGAAAGAGCTAACATTTATTTCACAAACAAATCAACCAGACAAACAAAATATACAAAAAGAGGGAGCGGAAGACAAGATGGGGAGAGAAGGGGAAGCACACAACCACAACATTTGAGAGCAGGGAGAAGTGTGGGAGGGAGAGGGCTTGGGGGCAGGAGGCATGGGAAGGGGGGGGGGGGGGGGGGAGAGGTATAAAACACAAGGGGACCGAAATTAGCGGGGGTAGAAAAGATCAAGGTTTTTGGATGGGGGAGGATAAGAGATGGTGGTGAACAGCTGTTTTAAAGACCTGGAGGGTGGAGTGGGATTGAAGAGAGTGAGGGAGTTTGTTCCAGAGGCGGGAGAAAAGAGGAATGAAGGAGTGAAAGTGAGCAGAAAGTCTTGATTTTGGCAGTTTAACCATAAGAGGGTTGCAGGCAGATCTTGTGTGACCTGCAGGAATATTTGGGGGACAGAGCCCAGAGAGAGCTGGGGGGGCAAGGCCAGAGAGGAGTCGGTAGAAGACGGAAAGACCACCAACCTGCCTGCGGTGAGTGAGTGAAAGGCCCTTGGAGTTAGCTTCATTGCGGGAGATTCCAATGATTCTGAACGCTTTGGTTTCAACAGCGTGAAGACGAGCTAGGTGTGAGGCAGGAGCACCAGACCAGAGGGGAGAGCAGTATTCCATAGAGCTGCGGATGAAAGCCTTGTATGTGGTGAGGAGCTCAGGTGTGCCAAGGAAGGACTTCGCACGACGGAGGATGCCCAATCGGCGACTGGCTTTGGAGGCCAGATTTGAAATGTGGTTTTCCCAGGAAAGATCATGGCAAATAGTGAGACCCAAAAGCTTGAGTGACAGAACTTCTTGGAGAGGATTATTCAGAAAGTGGATGGGAGGGTTTTCCAGTCGGTCTTTTCGGAGAGACATCGTAAGAGTGTGAGATTTATCAGGATTGAAGGACATGTTCCATTTGTTTGCCCAGTCTGTGATTTTGTCCAGGTCTGCAGAGAGTGAGGAGGCTGCAGACTGCCGATCTGAGGGATGAGGTATGGAGCGACAGAGAGTAGAGTCGTCAGCAAAGAGATAGAGAGGATTTTCAAGAGAGTCAGAGAGATCATTGATGAAGACCAGAAAAAGCACAGGGCCCAGAACACTACCTTGGGGAACTCCAGCCTGAACAGGAAGAGGAGATGAGAGAAACCCATTCAGGGCCACACGTTGACTACGACCAGAGAGGAAGTCCGCCAGCCATGCGTGGAGATTTCCATGGATACCAAAGGAGGAGAATTTGGTGAGCAGAGCAGGGTGCCAGACCGTATCGAAGGCACGTGAAATGTCAAGGGAGACAGCTCTAATTTCCTGTTTGGTGTTGAGGACCTCCATCCATTGTTGAGAAAGCAGAAGCAGCATGTCCAGAGTAGAGTGACCAGGTCTGAAACCAAATTGATGATCAGAGATCAAGCCATTGGAGAAGAGGAAAGATTTCATATCTGAAGCAATGATGGATTCCATGACTTGCTGATAATTGGGAGAAGGCTGATTGGTCTGTAGTTGCTAGGATCTGTTTTTGCACCTTTTTTGTGCAAAGCGGTGATGTTGGCTGATTTCCAAGCAGATGGCAGATGACCTTGAGGAAAAGAGGGTGAAGAGAACAGAAAGAGGGAGTGAAAGAGCGGAGGAACATGATTTTAGGACCCGTGGGCTGATGCCGTCAGGACCAGTTGCAGAATCAGAGTCGAGGGTTGACAGAAACTTTTCCACCTTGTCAGGAGGAAAGGACACAGAGTCCAGGAGCAGCTGGGTACGACTGGGTACGGTGGGTACAGAGAGGGATGGGTTTGGGACACAAGATTTAGAGGCAAACACAGAGTTGAGGCATTCAGCTTTTTCACATGCGGAGTCAGCCGTTAAGCCATTTGAGGTGAGGGAGGGGATGGAGAGGGAACAAACACCAGAAACAGATTTGACCAGACGCCACCAGGATTTGGAAGAGGGAGACAGATAAGAGAGTTCGGTCTTGAGAACGGTGAGATATTGTTTCCTGGCTCTCCTGAGGGTGGATGGACACACACTTGTTTTGGGCTTTGTGAAAGGAAATGAGATTTCCTTCCGTTGGATTTGCTTTCCAGGAGACGAAAGCAAGTTGTTTCAGGGCAACAGCCTCACCACAAGAATCCATGTACCATGGACGGGAGGAAGGGTATGACAACTGAAGACGAGATGGGATAAATCTGTGCATGAGAGAGAGCAATTTACTTTGAAAGAATTCCCAGGATGAGTTTATGTCAGAGGCGGTAGAGATGGGAGACCAGTCCAGATGATTGATGGCTGCTTGAAGACCGTGCCAGTTGGCCTGAGTGAAATGCCAGACTCGTCGACGCTGCGGAGGCTCTCTGAGAATGGTCAGAGAGATGTCCACTTTGACAAGCACATGATCAGATGAGTCGATTGGAGCAGAAGAAGAGCAGCAGACATTTTCAGGGAAGTTAGTCATAACCAAATCCAGAAGAGAAGATGCTCCGTTGACTGAGATCCGGGTCGGGAAATTGACAGATTGTGTCAGTCCCAGTGAGTCGCAGAAGTCCTTTGCTGAAGAGCCATGGCTGGTGAGAGAGGTACCCACACCCAGCCAACTGGCATGGTGACAATTGAAATCACCACATATGAGGAAGAGAGAGTTGGGATGGGTAGATAGAAGTTGGTCCATATTATCAGACAGCGAGATGTAGATGGAGTCGTCGCTGTTTGGTGGACGATACAACACACATATGAACAAAAGGTGGGAGCGAAGGGGAAGACGTAGCCAAAGGTATTCCTGGGGGTGAGGTGGAGAGAGGGCAGTGGAGGGCGAGTGAGGAAGAGAGTTTTTAAATAAAGATAGCAACCCCACCGCCAGGACGAGGCTCAGGTCTATCATACCGGAGGAGGGAGTAACCTGGGAGAGATACCAAGGCATCAGAGACATCATGAAGGAGGAAATTTTCTGTTAAGCAGATCACATCTGGTTTGTCAGAAGCAACCTGTATGGAGAGATCAGTCAAGTTTGAGCGAAGGCCCCGGATGGTTGAGGTCCATACCGTTAATGAAGAGGAAGGGGGAGCATCGGGTACAGAACAGGGGGGGGGGGAGGGGTAGGGTAAGATGTGGAAGAGGAGGAAGAGGTAGGGAGAGCTGTTGAAGGTGTGTCAGAGATTTCAGAGATTTCAGAATGGCTTGGAGAAAGGGAAGAATGGGGCGGACAAAAGGTTTGATGGAGATTGGGTGAGGCACAGTGAGGTGTTATTTGAGGAGGGGAAGAGCGAGGCAGAAGGTTGGGGGAGATGAAGGTGAAAGTTGGAAGGGGGAAGAAGCAGGGGGGATGCTTTGAGGAGGAGGGGTGAGAGGGGAGTCTAGGAGGGGAGGAGCGAGGGAGAGCCTCGGAGGGGAGGGGTGTGGGGGGAGTTTAGGAGGGAGGGGAGGGAAGGGGCAAGGGGGGAGATTTGAAAGGGATGGGTGATGGGGAGGATTTGGAGGGGAGGGGTGAGATTGGATTTTGAAAAGTGTCCGATTCATGGGAAACGAACATTTTTTGCAAAATGAGTTTGAGACCTTCGAGTCAAAAATACGTTTGAGGACACTGAAGGAGGGGTGGAGTTCTGGATAGTTTAGGGAATGTAGAAAGGAGGAACTGTAAGTGATGGTATTATATATATTTTTGGGATAGATTTGGTTGAATAGATTTGGTGAGCAAGACGAAAGCATCCTTTTGTAGGAGAAGAAGAAAAGGGTGTTATAATATATGACAGAAAATAGTTGTTCAGGGGAGAGATTATACATTTCTAACCACGTGATCGCGTGATCGCGAACAACGTGAACGAAGAACGAACGAACAAAGAAGAGCAACAAATAAACGAATAAGACCTGAGAAGGAAAAAAAATTTTGGTTTTTTTTTTTTTTTTGGAGTAGAGATATTAAACGAGGAGGTATGGGGTGAACGACTGGGACGAAACAGAGAACGAAAATAAATGCAGCGCATTCGACGAATCGCTGAGAAAAACAAAACCACAAGGTCGGAGATGGTACGGTCGCCTAAGCCTACGAGTACTAGGCCTCAGAATACTCGATACGCATTAACCGACGATTGTGTATACATGTACGAAAAATTAGCACCAAGAATTTTCCAAAAGATACGCTAAAGGTACACACACCGAAAGATAGATACAGTCTCGACAAAAACACAATTGTGAAAGATCACTTAGCTTCGAAAGCGTGAGTGCATGGAACAGCTTCGAAAAGACGTGACCTCGCCGTGATCTCGCGAGATCGTCCCCGAAGTGAGCTCGGTGCCGCAACACATGCTTACACCACACGGTGGTCTGTCCCATAATTTGTTTTTTCCTTTATTTCCAACACTCATTTGGTTTGTCGAAGGCTCTTACCTTCACCCACAGTCATCCCAGAAAACACCCTCCTTTGGCCCATCGGAAGTAGTTTCTCACCGAAGCAATCACAGAGCTGGCGACTCAACATTACATTTGTCGATCATTCAACATTGGGTTTTTAAGAGTATTGGGGCCTTTTCATTATTTTGGGTCCTTAGGGTCTTTGTGGCATCTTGGATCTTTAAGGGTATAATAACTCAAAATTTGATTATGTTGCAGCCAATTTGATGCCAATCTTGTGTGTGTACATCAGGGTGTATCCATGTCCTTGCTCATTGATGAGGTTTGTCTGTCTGTGTCTGTCCACTAACTTTTTTTGTCCCATTTGAGCTTTGTCATCAAGTTTTCAACATAACGTTATTTGGAGGATATGGAGAAGACGAATTAATAATTTGGTGAAAAGTTCAAAGGTCAGTGTCACATAAAATCGTCAATTTTCATGAAATTGACATGGAATTTAAAGAATTTGCATGCTGGGTCACTGCATTGGCTCACCAGTCAATAGCTAGAAGCTGATTGTTTTTTGTTTTTTTGTTTATTTTAGAACAAACTGTGAAGGTGGAAAAAAAATCATTAATTCTCATACGATTGACTTGAAAATTGAGCAGGGTTTGCATATTGGTTTGCTGAAGCCCATTGCTTTTGTGGTCAAAAGTTAAAGGTCGCCTAAAATTGTCAATTTTTTGGTATTTTTTGTTCGATATCTACCATATAAAACACAATGTGTGTTTGTGTATTTGTGTGTCTGTCCCTCTTCATAAGGGTAGGTTTTAAAGGCTTTGAGTCGTGCTTTAGTAGTGGAGGGAGTGGGGTTTTATGTGGGGTTTTAACGGGCAATCTTTGCACACTACTGTCCATCTGTTAAAAGACCTAAAATACTCTGAGGACCCAGAATACCCCAAAGACTCAGAAAACACAAAATACCACAAGGATCCAAAAGACCCCAACGACCTAAAGGATCCAAAATATCCCAATGACCCTGGACCAAGAGGACCCAATAGACTCCGAAGTCCCTGAAGACCCAATGGACCCTAAACACCCAAGATATCCTGAGGACTCAAAAGTCCCCGAAGACTCAAAAGACCCCAATACCCTTAAAGATCCAAGATGCCACAAAGACCCTAAATACCCCAAAGAATGAAAAGGCCCCAATACCCTTAAAAACCCAAAATACCCCAAAGACCCAAAAGACCCTTAGATCCATAAACGAAGACCCATAAAGACCCGAAGACCCATTAAACCTTCAAGACCAAAAAGATTGAAAATACCCAAAGACCACAAAACCCAAAAGTGCCTGAAGACCCAAAATTCACCAAAGAACTCAATGCCCTAAAATACGAAATCACCATGAAGACCCCAAATACCCGAAAATATCTCAAAGACCCAGAGGACTGAAAAGACCAAAGGACCCCAAAGACTCAAATGACCCAAAAGACCCTGAGGAACCGGAAGACCCAGAAGACCTAGAGGACCCAAAGGACTGCTGAGGACTCCAAATATCCAAAAGAAGAGTAATTATGTCTCTTACATTGGAATTGTAGATGGTGGCTTACAAACCAAGCCTCAAGGTCGGTGTACAGAGGCATTTTTTTTATAATCACAATGTATATAAAAGGTGCAGGGAGGTGAAATTTGCTGCATGCAATGTGCAACAGGCGCAGAGTAAACCGAGTTTTCATTTACGTCTGTAGAATGTCTAATAAATAAAGATAAATGCACATATGACACTAGGCCCAGGCTTCAGACTTTGGCATGCTCACGCGGCTGCACCATCAAACAAACTGTTACAACCGTCATTTTTGACAAGCTTTATACTGCTTTTCATCATGTTTCGCATATGGAAGACGAATAAGAAGAAGTCCGAATGCAAATTGCACGTGGATGGGCTTTACATTTTCAGATGTTTTCCAGTTTTTTTAAAGTGATTCTTCATTTTTGAGAGAAGCCCAGTGTTGGCTTAGCGGTTATGTTGGCTGGCTTAAAATCTTAGTGTCTTGAGGGGGTGCTGCATTAGTGGCACATCCATGCTCTCAGCCAAGATCTGAGAATTTCTTAAGTGATTCATTCGAATGCGGATCTGAGAATTTCTTAAGTGATTGGTCACCATCAAGAGGAAACAAATGGGGCCAAAATGATGGATATAGATAATTGAATGATGAATGATGGATAGATAATAAGGATGATAAATCAAATAAATAAAATGATAAAATAAAAGGATGATAGATAAAAAGGATGATGAATGATGGATAGATAAATAATTCTTATCTTCCCCCATCCAAAACCTTCATCTTTTCTACCCCCGCTAATTCCACCCCAAATCCACTTTTTTGAAATACCAACTTCTTTCCTGGAAGTCCTTGGTGTCCTTGTGTTTCATACTTCTCCCACCCCCCTCCCCCTTCCCACGCCTCCTCCCCCCAAGCTCTCTCCCTCCCACACATCTCCCGATGTCCCTGCTCTCAAATGTTGTGTTTGTGTGCTTCCCCTTCTCTCCCCATCTTGTCTACCGCTCCCCTTTTTATATTGTTACGGATTCAGGGTCGGCGCTCCCCTTATCAAGGGGGGTTAATCCCCTTGTCTTTAAAGCTGGCCGTCCCCCGATCCTGGAAGCTATGACGTCACTTCCGGTCGGTATTAGCCAGGGTAATTGGTCAATGGAGTCCCAAATACCTGCTTACTAACCTGACCGTAAAGCGAGGAGATAACTCCCGCTCGGACCGTGGACAAGATGGAAATTGCCGAGCGGTTTAGCAATCCGAAGCCCGAGCCATTAACAAAGGACTAAACCCGATCCTGAGCGGTTTCCCAAATCGTGCCACAGGTACTCAATGGAGGAAAGACGAAAGCGATCGAATAAGAGGAAACCAAAGTATAGAAAGAACAAATATGATTTATTAATTATGTACAAAAACCCAAAGAGGAAACGAAAGAGAAAGAATATACAAGAAGAAGAAGAAGCAGACACAGGGCAACCTTAACTATACAGTCTTAACTTAACCCCGGACAAACAGACAGACTCACACGGGATGGTCGTGGTAGGAGAGGAAGGTCCAGGCAGATGGTAGGGGTGGAAGGTCCAGGCAGATGGTTCAAGCATTGAGGTCCGGCTCCAGGTGTTGACTCGTACCGGGGCGAAAACCCGGGCAGGCAGCATGCGCGTACCGTTGGCGCGCGATCGGACCTTATATATGGCGGGGGGGGGGGGGGGGGTAGTCCTTCGCAAGTCCGTATGCGCCGTTCTCTGCTCGTGACCTCCTTACTCAGCTTCTCAGGTGCTCAGCGCCACTTAATGATTCCACGCACATCTGGTACAAACGAGCTCTCTCTGCGCATCGGTCGCTTCCCCTCGCGCAACTGCTCCACTCCACTCAACTCAACTCAACTGTGCAAGGGTGCCGCGCTTGCGCTTATATAGTGCGCTTTTAAATCAAGCCGCGTATTCTCGCACCCCACCCACCGGTGAGCTCACCTCAGCCCTGATTGGATGGCGAGGGCTCACCACTCCACCCTTGATGGAACACTGACAGGGCCACGCCTCGTTCTGGCTGCTCCACCCCCTTCTTCTCCAAGCTTGACCGTGTGCGTCATGGCGTTTGGAGCGAGCACTAAGTCAAAGGCGCGTAACAATTTGTCGGGAGTTAAGCCGCAAAATGAATGAAATTGAAAAGGACCTATCTTATTTAATTAAAGCAACGCAGAGTCAACTATTGGGAACACAGCCTTAACTAAACACAGACTAAGGAAATAACTGAGAAGTTCCTATGGTGTCCTACGTGTTGCTTGTGGACTAACTATGGGTGCGACCTTTAACCTTTTAAACGATGAGATATTATTTACAATAATTATTTACAAGTGAGGGGTTCTCAAAACCGCAACAATATATTATGTTTGTCTGTTTGATTTTTTTTTTGTGATAAATGTTAGCTCTTTCACTAGCCTTGATTCTCTATACAAAAAAAAAAGAAAAAAAGGTATTTAAAAAAACGTTGTGGATGGACACAAAACTTGGTGGATTATTTGGGTAGGTGGATTATTATTTTGCAGATGATCCAGTCATCTTTGCGCAGACTCTGGACATCCTTATGGGGTCGGTCCCTCAAGGTGATGAATGAGGAGTCGGGGCCACTGCGATTATGGGACTCCAGGGTCAACACTAATAGTCCAATAGTCCATGGACCAGAGGGGCCTAACGTGCTCCCTCCTCCCCTCCTACCCCCCACCCCTTGATCCTCCCCAATGTACATAATTATGTTCAGTGATGTCTACTTACATGGGAAAAACATGTTAACATCAAAAAAAATAATTTTGGTAGACATGACAAAATGACCCTTTTCCAAAATATCGACCATTTATTGGGCTTTGCGAATTACGTGCACACTAATTATGATAGTTCCCATGGTTACATAGAAACACTGGTCATACATATAATTATGTACATGCATATAATTATGCATACATTATCAAGCAGTCACCATTTTAAAGCATTTTCTTACATCCAATTCTTGTTTGGGTCATTTTGAGAGCCTGTTCTTCATTTACTAAAAAAGATCCGCATGTAGATTCTGTAGCAGCATAGTTTACAACTTGATGAGTTATTTAGCTTGCATATACGCTCAAAAGGGGAAGGGAAGGGGAAGGGGAAGCCGTAGCCAGAGGTATTCCTGGGGGTGAGGTCGAGAGAGTGCAGTGCAGGGCGAGTGAGGAAGAGAGTTTTTGATAAAGATAGCAAGCCCACCTCCAGGACGCGGCTCAGGTTTATCATACCGGAGGACGGAGTAACCTGGGAGAGAAACTAAGGAATCAGAGACATCATGAAGGACGAAAGTTTCTGTTAAGCAGATCACGTCTGGTTTGTCAGAAGCAACCTGTATGGAGAGATCAGTTAAGTTGGAACGAAGGCCCCAGATGTTTGAGGTCCATACCGTTAATGAAGAGGAAGGGGGAGCATCGGATACAGAACAGGCGGGAGGAGGGGCAGGGTAAGATGTGGAAGAGGTGGAAGAGGTAGGGAGAGCTGTTGAAGGTGTGTCAGAGATTTCAGAATAGCTCGGAGAAAGGGAAGGATGGGGCGGACAAAAGGTTTGATGGTGATTGGGTGAGGCACAATGAGGTGTTATTTGAGGAGGGGGAAGAGCGAGGCAGAAGGTTGGGGGAGATGGAGGTGAGAGTTGGAAGGGGGAAGAAGCGGGGAAGCGCTTTGAGGAGAAGGGGTGAGAGGGGGGAAATGGAGAAGAAATGAGGGTGGGGAGATTTGAAGGGGAGGGGCGAGGGGCGGAGTTTATGAGGGGAGGGGTTAGGGGGGAGTTTAGGAGGGAAGGGACAAGGGGAGGGATTTGAAAGGGATGGGAGATGGGGGAGATTTGGAGGGGAGGGGGGAGTCTCGGAGGGGAGGGGCGAGGGGGATCCTTAGAGGGGATGGGTGTGGGGGGGAGTTTCGGAGGGAAGGGGCAAGGGGGGAGATTTGAAAGGGATGGGTGATGGGGAAGATTTGGAGGGGAGGGGTGATGGGGAAGATTTGGAGGGAAGGGGTGATGGGGAAGATTTGGAGGGGAGGGGTGAGATTGGATTTTCGAAAGTGTACGATTAATGGGAAACGAACATTTATTGCAAATTGAGTTTCTTGTGACCTTCGAGTCAAAAATACGTTTAAGGACTCTGGAGGGAGGATGGAATGCAGGAGAGTTTAGGGAATGCAGAAAAGAAGCACTGTAAGAGATGGATTTTTTTTTTGGGATGAATAGATTTGGTGAGCAAGTCGAAAGCAACCTTTTAAAGAAGAAGAAGAAAAAGGTGTTATAATATGTGTTGTAAGTCTTATTTTCAACTGTGAAGAGAAGACTTCGAGCTGCAGGTTTGACAGGTTGAGTGGCAGGAAGAAAGCCATTGCTAAGATGGCAAAATAAGAAAGAGAGGCTTGCCTGGGCCATGAAGCACCGCTGGTGGACTACTGAAGACTGGAAGAAGGTCTTATGGACCGGTGAATCAAAATTTGAAATCTTTGGTTCATCACGCAGGGTTTTTGTACACCATCGAGTCGGCGAAACGATGGTTTCTCAGTTGGTGACACCAACTGTCAAACATGGAGCAGGAAGCGTGATGGTCTGGGGCTCTTTTGCTGGATCCAGAGTCGGCGACTTGCATAGAGTGACTGGCACCCTGAACCAAAAGGGCGACCACAGCATTTTGCAGCGCCATGCAATACCCTCTGGTATACGCCTAGTTGGTCAGCGGTTCATCCGACAGCAAGATAATGACCCTAAACACACCTCCAGGCTATGTCAAAACTACCTTCGAGGAAAATAACAAGACGGTAGGCTTCAAATCATGGAATGGTCAGCACAGTCTCCAGACTTAAACCTCATCGAGCTGGTTTGGGATGAACTGGACAGAAGGGTGAAAGCATAGCAACCTACAAGTGCAACACATTTGTGGGAACTTGTGCAACAGTGTTGGGAAGAACTTCCCGAACAATATTTGATTTCCAATATTTGATTTTGACTCTTCCCCTAGCATGTTCAGAAAGAATGCCACGAGTGTGTTCGGCGGTTATATCTGCAAACGGTGGCTACTTTGCTGAGTCAAAAATTTAAATTTAATTTTGTTAAACAAAATGATTCAATGATTTCTTTTTTTTATCTCCAATTCTTTGTTTGTTCTATGCTTAATTTCAGAGTACTGTACATTGAGACATTAAACTGCGTAAATGTCAATAAAACTAGAAAAATTGAGGTGTTCCAAAACTTTTGACCGGTAGTGTATATCCATCTTGGATATTGAAGCATGATTAGATATTTTTGTGGAACCCAAAAAAGAATCTTGATTACACATTTGGTCTGGTGCACGACATTTTCCTTTGAGTTGAATATTGATATTTTATTTTGTTTTAGAGCTAAGGGGCCAAGATCTGTATGCAGTTTTAAATTGCATTCTCAGATGGTGCAAGTTAACTGCACAATTTTTGAAGACGAACATGTGCTGCCATATTTATATTTGTTTTCCTCTTCTCCTCCCCTTTGGGGAGGGGGTGTAGCGGGGGTTCATTTTCATCTTTTGTTTTCGTTCATGAGCAGTGTACACTCTACAAGTTAACTCTTTCTTTATCATGATGTGTAGAAGGTGCAACTCTTCCCCTAGGATGTTTAGATTCATGCTTTTAAAGAACAATTTGTCCATTACTGCATTATATTCACCATATCTTTGTGTATTGTATTCCTCTCATTGAAATTCTCCATTTTCCGAAATATATATTAATTGTATTGAATTGTTTACTCATAGACTGTTTTAGATGTGATAACCATAAACTGAAAAAAATCTTCGTCTGCCTTTTCACAAAAACATCACATGGATTGATAAACTTGTCAGAGATCAACAGAGTCTTCATGAAATGTCCAGGAAATAAGTCAAATATCCCAAACATATTGATACTCTCTCAGACAATCTGTCCCCACAAAATATGTTCCAGAAGTTGATAATGAAAGTGATTTTGCTGATCTCCATAATATCACATTTTAAAAAGTATTGTTACGTTTGTGGGGGTTAGGCAATGATTACCTTAGAGCAGGGGTTCCCAACCTTTTTGTGTTCTGGCCCCCCTTGGCTCCCAGAGCACATCCCCAGCACCCCCCCCTCCCTTTCGTGAGGGTAGAGCGGCGGAGCGTGTGTAAGCAGGCTCGGGGAGTCTGGGGGCATGACCCCCAGAAAAACTTTGATTTCTAGATGCTCTGTGGTGCATTCTGAGAGGTGTTTTTTTCCTTTAATTGGCTATTTTGCTTGTATGAGAGTTGGTAAATTATTACACAGAAAATGAGGAATTCCAAGTAGCCAACTTGAACATTTAGTTCCATAGTATTTTTTTCTGTTCCTTACTGGCTCCCAACTACATCATTTTTGGAAGAAGCAAACAAAGCAACGTCGCTCGAATGATACATGTTTGATATGAGATTTTAATATTATCAGTAGCAACACTATGGACAGCATAAAATAGAACTGTCACACAAGAAAACAGTATGAAAATGTTCCAAGTCAAGAATATGTGAAAACTAAAAACCTCTGTTGTGTCTGTATTTAACGCAGCGTGCTATAATCTCACAAAAAGAAACTCAATTCGACAACAACTCAGGTAATCCAAACTAGGGACGTAGCGCATGCGCCGTAAAAGTGAATTAAAAACTCAGTGGGATGGCTGAAATTGCATTTTAGCTACCAATTGGGGTATCCGTGGTTGAGTCACAGTCAGGGCACAGCGGAGGTCATCTTCCACGTGGAGCCGATTACGCTGTTTTTTGATTTGATATTCAACAACGTGGAAAACACTGTTTCGCAGAGATCGGCAGACGAGAATGGCAGAAGCACCCGGATAGCTATCTGGCTGATATTAGAGTGGTGACCCATTCCCACTCAAAACTCCATCAACCTCTTCTCTTCGAATGTGTCTTTGGCAAATTAATCGTTTTGGAGATCCAGGAATTCATCTTGCATTGCCTCCGGCATGCTCTCCACGCAAAGGTTGATGGAAAAAGGATTCCTCACAATTTTTGCCTCATTGTCATCTAAATCAGGAAAATACTTATGAGAAATTCTAGCTCCAGTGACTGCAGATGCTCAAGAATGTCATTTTTCAGTACGGGATCAAGCTCTTTCCCCATGCTGTCTTGCAATTCAGACATTCTTTTGAACATAGCAATGTTTCCTGTGTTCACTTTCCTGCGCCAGTTTTGGATCTTGGCAACAAATCCTCTGAGATGATCATGGAAAATAATAATATTAGTCGCTCTTCCTTGGAGCTTGAGCTTCAGCTGGTTTTGCTGCTTGAAAATGTCAGCAAGATAAGCAAGTCGTTCCTTCCACAATTCTTCGTCGTAATGCTGCAGGAGGTCATGTTTCCCTTGAAGATTCAAGAAATGTTTGACTTCGGCACGAAGTTCAAAGACGCGGTTCAGAACATTCCCTTTCAAAAGCCAGCGTCCAGCAGTATCGTGCAGCAACGTTTCATGTTCCACGTTCATGTCTTTGCACAGCTCCTTGACCATTCGGATGTTGAGAGCCCCTGCCTTGATGTAGTTAACAATCTTGATTACGACTTCAAGAACTTTCTTCAATGAGAGAGGGAGAGTCTTACAAGCCAGGGCGTAGCGATGAATCATACAGTGGGTTCCTTTCACTTGTGGTGCCAGCATCTTCACTTTTGCTTGGAATCCGGATTTGGAACCAAGCATGGCAGGAGCACCGTCAGTACAGACACCGCATAAATTCTCCCACTGAATTCCTCCCGCATCGAAGAACAACTTCATTTTTTCCATGATGTTGTTAGCTTTTGTCGTTGTTTCCAGGGCACTGCAGAGCAAGAATTCTTCCTTGATATCATCTCCCTTGACATAGCGTACGAATGCCAGTAGCTGGGAGCAGGAACTAACATCGGTCGATTCATCTAGTTGCAAAGAAAACAAGCCGAAAGGCGCCGCCTTAATCTCATTGATGATCTGTTGTTTCACATCTTCCGACATGTCACGGATACTACGCTGCACTGTGTTATTTGATAAAGACACATGTTCAACTTTGCGAGCCTCTGCCTTGCCGAGAACCTGTTTGACAATGAGTAGGGTACAAGGCTTGATGAGTGTCTCCCCAATCGAGTGGGGGTTTTTTTTCTTCTGCCATTTCAAGAGAAACTTCATAAGAAGCCTGGACAGTTGCTACATTTTGTTGTTGAAAAACTCCTCCCTCATCCAACTTCTGTCACTTTAAATTTATTTCAAGCCGCTTGAAAAATTTGGGATCCTGCTTTGCATGTTGTGCGTGATTCGTCTCGAGGTGCAACTTCAACTTGGATGGCCTCATGGATTCAGTACTCAAAACCTTGTGACACAGCACACATTGTGGTTTATCCTGGCCAGACACGGTAGTGGACGTGAATCCAAGCTTTATGTATTCGTCAAGATACTTCCTTTTTTTACTCCCAGAAGCCATAATGTCAAATCTGCAATAGGAAAAAGAAAAAAAACAATATTTAATTTTTAGTGTGGTTCAAATTACCCCATGGCCCCCCGAGAAATACACCATGGCCCCACAAGGGGCCATGTCCCCCAGGTTGGAAACCACGGCCTCAGAGCCAGGTAGAAGTGTATAGATTACCATGCTCCGAATGTCACGATAAAGAAGAAGATCCACCATGTACCACAAGTATAGATCCGGTAGACCGTATGTCATGTATGTGTATCTTTCTTCCCATCATGAGGGGTGCAGTTTTGCTAATTAGTTTGGGATTATGGGTGATTAATCCCCTATATGTAATTGCCTCTGTTATTTTTCCTCTGTTCTTTATGACGATGCACACACACACACACACACACACACACACACACACACACACACACACACACACACACACACACAAGCTAAGAAATCGCGCATTAATAACTGAATAAAAGTAACCGGAAGCAAGAGATGGAACAATACAGCAGGTGCTGCCAGCCGCTGCATCGCCACATCGCCACATCGCCACATCGCCACATCAAGCAGGCAGGTCTGTGGGGCCATGCCCCAAAGAGCAGGGAGTGGTCCGGAATTGGTTCGAGCAAGGACTGCTAATATGGGACTATTGGATTGGTGGAGCAGGCATGGGCGGCGCAGGATGACGTCAGAGCCTTGAGTACAAAGGAGTGTGAGGACCGACATTTTCTCTTCTCGTCCTGGTTTTTATAGCGAAAGGTCGCTTATTATTCTCTTCTCGTTCTGGATTCCATAGAGAGAACTGTGGCTAATTTTCTCTCTCGGTTTCTGGATCTGGAAGTGAACGGTCGATATTTGTTCTCTTGCGGTGGGACAGTCTCAACGAACGGTCGAAGTCACGAGCTCTTGGCTGTGAGTTTGGTGTCGAATGGTCGTGTTCCGACATTTTCCCTCCTCTTGCATTGGGACGAGGTCTTGAGTTGGGACGTTGATAGTGAACAGTCACAGTTGTCGCCAGGGTTGTGTTGAGTTCCTGCAGACGGTCCCTGCTCGTGCATTCTTTCTTCTTGGTCCGGGCGATTGGCTGAGTGGCCGCATTGTCCTTCCATTGGCTCGTTTGTGCTTTGGGGAGCGGCGGACTCGGCACCCTGTGCTGCGGCGGTTTGTGAACGAGAGCGCGCTGAGGCCTACTTCCCGCCAGGGCCTGTGCCGCACTTGGGGCCTGGATGATTCCCGACTGGGTTCAAGAGACGCTTAGAGCTAAGTGCCCACACACACACATTTATTTTCACCAGTTATTTTTCCCCTTGTGCGGTATACGAGTCTGTATGGGGACATGCCATTTAGGAATTTTAGTTTTGCCATGTATTATTCTGTTACCGACATTTCTTCATTAAATTCGGTATTTTTGTACATTTTAAATCCTGTGTCAGCTTGAATTAATCATCGCAGGTTCGAAAGAGTCCGGTGGGACACGTGAAGGTGAGCTCTTTGTCCTCCCCGTGTATTCTCCGCTATATTTTTATTGAACGCACCAGATTGTTAAGCTCGATCGGATATCCGTCCGAGGCCGGTCTTTATCGGCTACGGACAGGACAGTATTCTTTATGAAGACATGATCACGGTTGTCTTTAATTCTTTGAAACAAGTGAATAGTCAAATGTAATGTCACGACCAACTTGATAATTATTTTTGGAATACATGGAGTATTAGTTATCAAGTTGATTTGCATGTTTGCTTATGAATAAATTCATTGTTATATGTGTGTTGTTGATACTGCATGCTATTTATTTCCGACTGCAACATCAATACTTGTTCTAACGAGAACAAAAACAAATAAATCCCTTTTATGTGGGTTAACTACAGAATGTATGATGTTTTTCAGCATGCTGACGTCATGTGATGTCATCAAGGATTACACAAACAACATCTGTATGAACTGAAATATGTGTTTGTGATACTTTTACATGTGCAACTGGGTTAATTAGCATATTGGTGTATCATGTTAATATTTCAAACAGTTATTTGAAGACTGGATGTTAATAAAAGCAAAATATAACACATTCCTACATTTTTCATTTGATTATCTGTGTTCATTCACAGTGGAGAGAGAGAGAACAGCGGCAGATATGATGTATTTCAATGTATGCTGAGATGACTTCATAAACATAAAATCTAAACATGACGTAAGTAAAACTTGGTCAGATTGTTAAACATAATCAAAAGCAATGACATGCCAAATTCAGTAAGATTTGAGCTTGTAATTATTGAGATACAACATAACGAAGGTGCAAGTAATTCGCATACCTCAAGAAATGGTCGATATATTAAATAAGGGACATTTTGACATGTCTCCCAAAATAAAAAATTTTGATGTTAACATTTTTTACCCCATCTAAGGAGACATCACTGATCATAATTATGCACATTGGGGAGGATCATGGGGGTGGGGGGGGGGGTGCATGGTCGGCCCCTCTGGCCCATGGACTATATATATGATCCAGGCTTTCAATGACATCTTGGATACTACTATCCGGTCTGCAGTACCTGTCGGTGGCGAGGATATTGAGGTCACATCGAGATTCACTTACATTGGCAGTGATATTAATGGTTCCACATATTGTCACTGAGATGTGCGAGCCCGAGGGCTGACCACCTGCCTTGTGATTGCAGTCGGTTGATCAGTTTCTCAAGGAGATGGGAATGGGCTGGGCAACTTGCTGTTTGGGGGATGGTGGCTTGGAGGTCCATGGAGTACCGGCAGAAAGTGGGTGTGGCGATGGGCTGACCTAACCTGGCTCTGACAGGTTCTGACGGAATCCTCTTTATTTTTAGCCGCGTTGCAGACGCTGCTAATAGAGTGCCCTCTGCTGTTGTTGTTGTTGTTGTTCTTTGTCTTGTTCTTGCAGAGAAGACAAAACCTCAAAGCTCCACCCATTCTGGGAACCATAGCTCCACCCATTGTGGGAGAGGCTTCATATAAACAAATATCCACCACTTTATTAACTCGCATAGCTTTGAGGCCTGTTTTGTAGGCCCGTGGTGTCTTCCTCTCTCACACAGTTTTATTTCAAATCAAATTCGATATATCATTTCATTTTACACAGTCGCTAACATAGTTTTAGACTCGGTTGAAAAAAAACGGGAAGAAAATCCGATGGAAGTTGCCCTTTATAGAACGAAATGAATTCTCAAAGGCCTGTAACTTCAAGTCCATTGATATATATATATTTTAAATCGCGGCATGGTCAGTCATACACCGCCCGAAATAACAGACGGGAAAATGCCGAGATATATTAAAAATGCGTCCATTTGATGACAACCGTCACGATGAAATATTTAATTTATACGTCGTCACAATAATGTGGAGAGAGGAGCATAGCTTCGTTCACGTGTCGCCACATACGGGAAATTGCCGAGATATATATTTTTTAAATCGCGGCATGGTCAGTCATACACCGCCTGAAATAACAGACGGGAAAATGCCGAGATATATTAAAAATTCGTCCATTTGATGACAATCGTCACGATGAAATATTTAATTTATACGTCATCACAATAATGTGGAGAGAGGAGCATAGCTTCGTTCACGTGTCGCCCCACACGGGAAATTGCCGAGATATATTTTTTAAAAATCGCGGCATGGTCAGTCATACACCGCCTGAAATAACAGACAGGAAAATGCCGAGATATATTAAAAATTCGTCGCCACACATGGGAAATTGCCGAGATATATTTTCACTTTGCACAAAAATAACATCAAGTAATCGAATCAAAAGGAATGTCCTGTGCCTATAACATCGACGTTATAGGCACAGCTGCATCTAGGCATTGTGTCACATCGACGTGGCTTTTGTTTTAATTCAAACTTTTTGTACTTGTTTATTTTAGAAGGTCAAAATTGGCCAAAGGTCAACAATTTTTTTTCTTTCTGGAATCCTCAAGTGTTTGTGGTAATTTCAGATGGGATGAAAGTTATGGGCAAAAATCTCAGTTTAACTGTGATGTCAGCCAGGGTTGCTGTAAATTGGAACACGCAGTCCATAATATTGGCATTTCTTGTGTCTTGGACGCAAAATGCTTTTTGGATTCCTATGTTGTGCTTGCAGGTAGCTGTTTAATTACCTCGCAAACTGAAAGTGACAAGTGGGGTTAAGCAATTGGTTCACGTCTGTCTGTCTGTCTACAAATGTGGACAACTTATTTAAATTTAATATTATATTTTGAACCCCTGGTGTTGGGCTAGCGGCTAGGGTGCCGGCTTAGGATCCAAGGATCCTGGGTTCGAATCCCGGTCGATCGCTGAATTAACGCCAGGGGGGCTGACTCAGCCTGTCATCCTTCCGAGGTCGGCTAATTGAGTACCAGTTCACTGGTAATTCCCTGTTTGTCGTTAAAGGCGGCAAAAAGGGTTGGCGTCAGGAAGGACATCCGGCCGTAAAACATTGCTTCAAAAAGGGGACCGAAAAACAACAACAACCACGGTTCCCGAAAAAGGCCAACCCCAGCTTTGCGGGGAAAAATGGCCTCTAAAGGTGGTTATTTTATATATATATATTTTATTTTGAACCCGAATCGGAACATTAATCCGTAAATAAACAGTTCTTTGGCTGTGAATTTTTAACGACCGCACGTGCACAGAGAAGAGTGAGTTGATATTGTTACGTTTGTGGGGGTATGGGATGAAATACCATCATAGAGGCAGAATTGTATTGGTGCAGCATGGACCGTGGATGCGTAGGAGGCACCCCAATGTATTAAGTAGGGAAACAGGTGCTTAAGATTGTTTTTGCGTCTTCACATGGGGGGTGAAGCTATGTTAACTAGGTAGGGATTAAAGTTAGTTTCCCCACGTTTGTGATTGCCTCCTGTGGCTTTTCCCTATGTTGTTTTTTTTTGACAAGGCCGGCCATAAAACCCTTGATACAACAATAACAACAACGTCACATTAACTATTCATTCGCTCTTCCCTATCTTCCTCTAAATACTAAAGCTACATTGCCCACACTGTTCTCATTAAAACTCACCACATTCTGCTCTCATTACCCCTCCCTTTTTCCTTGTTTGTCTTCCCATTGCGGGATTGGCACATGTCCATCGACGCGTGCCGAGGATGAGTCAGAGGTCTACCATATACTTTGCTCAACCTCTTTGTGCTCTTTACTTCCTCTCTATATTGTACACCGCTCCTTTCCTATGCCATCTCCAGGCATTGCAAATCGTCATTGCCGGGCACCAAAGGGGGCTCGGCAGTGACGCACGCTGAAAGAGAGTACTCAGTTTTCACTCTGGTTTCTTGCTTGTTTTCTTGTTTTCTTGTTTTCTTGTTTGTTTTCTTTTTTGGTTGTCCGGGCGATATCTCAGCCATCCTTTGAGCTAGGAAGCTGAAATTTTGGCACAGTAGTGAGCAAGTCCTTTGTCAAATACGGTATTTTTTGTTTTTTGAATAATCAATTAATTGAGGAGTTATTTAATTATTAGCGTTTAATTAAGTACTTATTTAATTAATCAAATTTCCTTTCTCTTCTGACCATTAACTCAGGCACCTTTTGAGTTAGGAAGCTGATATTTGGACATGCCAATGACCAGGTGATTTGGCTGCAAAGGATATTTTTGATTTATTAATTAATCAATTAATCGATTAATTATTTAATTATTCGATTAATGACAAAAAATTTTTTTTTTTTAAAGTTACAGATTCTGATGAAATAGTGGTAGTTTATGTGTTCTCTGACCAAATTGATTAATAATTTAATTTTTTTATGATTATTATTTATTTATTTTCATTATAAATCATTTATTTATTTTCTTTCTCATTTGGCCAATATCTCAGGCACCTTTTGAGCTGGGAAGCTAATATTTGGACATGAGTGACCAAGTGATGTGGCTATCAAGGATATTTTTGATTTATTGATTAATCATTTCATCTATTAATTATTTATTGATTAATCGATAAATTATTTATTGAGTAATCAATTAATTATTTAATTTTTTATAAATGACTTATTTAATTAAATTTCTAAAAGATACATCTTCGGATGAAACACTAGTGGTTTAGTTATGCGATTAGCCAATTGATTATGAAAATATTTTGTGATAATCTTTTATTGATTTTAATTATACAATTAATCAATCAATTAGTGTACACCTCTCCCTCCCAATGAAGCCTCAATGAGCTGCACTGCGGTATTGCCGGGCGCCTGAGGTGCCCCGGCAATGCCGCGCTGCAGCATATTTAATTATTTGGCATGGGGCGGTGTACTTTGAATGTATTTGTACTTGTTTTTTCCTTAATTGTTCTGTTGGAGGCATGTCTTTTGTACAAATAAATAAGTAAGAATGCCTTAGTGGGAAATAATTGGTACGGGTAAGATAAGATCTGCTCTTTTGTGCCTTTCTTGATGTTTGGTTATTGTTTGATGTGCTTGTAAATTTGTGCCCCATTATTATTGAATCTTGTGTGCTTCTAAATACGTACCTGTTCTTTGGTATGTGGTTTTCCATCCTGTCTGTTTTTGTTTAGTTTCCTTCAATGGCTTGATTTAGTGTGTGCTAACAGATAGACAGGATGTTTTGCCTCACCGATCGCTCATGCCACTAGCCATCGTGCACTCATGGTTCCGCTCAACGGTATAATAAATAGATAAATGGATTCTCTCACAGCACAGATCCTCATGGTGTCAGTGCATTTAACTTTGCCATGTCACATGACCTGACTCGGTTCATCTCAGCTTTGACTTGAGTTCCTGAACGAGTTTCTGAAAACAGGTATCCTTACTTCCTCCACCAAAGGTTGATGGAGGTTTTGTTTTCACCCTTTTTTTTTTTTTTGTATACTGAATCAAGGCTCGTGAAAGAGCTAACATTTACTTCACAAACAAATGAACCAGACAAACAAAATCTATAAAAAGAGGGAGCGGAAGACAAGATGGGGAGAGAAGGGGAAGCACACAAACACAACATTTGAGAGCAGGGAGATGTGTGGAAGGGAGCGGGCTTGGGGGGAGGAGGCATGGGAAGGGGGATGGGGGTGGGAGAAGTATAAAACACAAAGACACCAAGGACTTCCGAGACAGAAGTTGGTATTTCAAAAAAGTGGAATTGGGGTGAAATTAGCGGGGGTAGAAAAGATCAAGGTTTTGGATGGGGGAAGATAAGAGATGGTGGTGAACAGCTGTTTTAAAGACCTGGAGGGTGGAGTGGGATTGAAGAGAGAGGGAATTTGTTCCAGAGGCGGGAGAAAAGAGGAATGAAGGAGTGAAGGTGAGCAGAGAGTCTTGATTTTGGCAGTTTAACCATACGAGGGTTGCAGGTAGATCTTGTGCGACCTGTAGGAATATTTGCGGGACAGAGCCCAGACAGAGCAGGGGGAGCAAGGCCAGAGAGGAGTCTGTAGAAGACGGAAAGACCACCAACCTGCCTGCGGTGAGCGAGTGAAAGGCCATCAGAATCAGCTTCATCGCGGGAGATTCCAATGATTCTGAATGCTTTGGTTTCAACAGCGTGAAGACGAGCTAGGTGTGAGGTAGGAGCACCAGCCCAGAGGGGAGAGCAGTATTCCATTGAGCTGCGAATGAAAGCCTTGTATGTGGTGAGGAGCTCAGGTGTGCCAAGGAAGGATTTCGCACGACGGAGGATGCCCAGTCGACGACTGGCTTTGGAGGCCAGATTTGAAATGTGGTTTTCCCAGGAAAGATCATGGCAGATAGTGAGACCCAAAAGCTTGAGTGACAGAACTTCTTGGAGAGGATTATTCAGAAAGTGGATGGGAGGGTTGTCCAGTCGGTCTTTTCAGAGAGACATCGTAAGAGTGTGAGATTTGTCAGGATTGAAAGACATGTTCCACTTGTTTGCCCAGTCTGTGATTTTGTCCAGGTCTGCAGAGAGTGAGGAGGCTGCAGACTGTCGATCTGAGGGATGAAGAATGGAGCGACAGACAGTAGAGTCATCAGCAAAGAGATAGAGGGGATTTTCAAGAGAGTCAGAGATATCATTGATGAAGACCAGAAAAAGCACAGGTCCCAGAACACTGCCTTGTGGAACTCCAGCCTGAACAGGAAGAGGAGATGAGAGAAACCCATTCAGAGCCACACGTTGACTACGACTAGAGAGGAAGTCCGCCAGCCATGCGTGGAGATTTCCATGGATACCAAAAGAGGAGAGTTTGGTGAGCAGACCGGGGTGCCAGACCGTGTCGAAGGCACGTGATATGTCAAGGGAGACAGCTCTAATTTCCTGTTTGGCATTGAGGACCTCCATCCATTGTTGAGAAAGCAGAAGCAGCATGTCCAGAGTAGAGTGACCAGGTCTGAAACCAAATTGATGATCAGAGATCAAGCCATTGGAGAAGAGGAAAGATTTCATATCTGAAGCAATGATGGATTCCATGACTTTGCTGATAATTGGGAGAAGGCTGATTGGTCTGTAGTTGCTGGGATCTGTTTTTGCACCTTTTTGTGCAAAGCGGTGATGTTGGAAGATTTCCAAGCAGATGGCAGACGACCTTGAGCAAAGGAGAGGGTGAAGAGAACAGAGAGAGGGAGTGAAAGAACGGAAGAACAGGATTTTAGGACCCGTGGGCTGATGCCGTCAGGTCCAGTTGCAGAATCAGAGTCGAGGGTTGACAGAAACTTTTCCACCTTGTCAGGAGGAAAGGACACAGAGTCCAGGAGCAGCTGGGTTCGACTGGGTATGGTGGGTACAGAGAGGGATGGGTTTGGGACACAAGATTTAGAGGTAAACACAGAGTTGAGGCATTCAGCTTTTTCACGTGCGGAGTCAGCCGTGTGGCCATTTGAGGTGAGGGAGGGGAGGGAGGGGGGGGAACAAACACCCGAAACAGATTTGACCAGACCCCACCAGGATTTGGAAGAGGGAGACAGATAAGAGAGTTCGGTCCTGAGAACGGAGAGATATTGTTTCCGGGCTCTCCTGAGGGTGGACACACACTTGTTTCGGGCTTTGTGAAAGGAAATGAGATTTCCTTCCATTGGATTTGCTTTCCAGGAGACGAAAGCAAGTTGTTTCTGGGCAATAGCCTCACCACAAGATTCCGTGTACCATGGACGGGAGTAAGGATATGACAACTGAAGACGAGATGGGATAAATCTGTGCATGAGAGAGAGCAATTTACTTTGGAAGAATTCCCAGGATGAGTTTATGTCAGAGGCGGTAGAGATGGGAGACCAGTCCAGATGATTGATGGCTGCTTGAAGACCATGCCAGTTGGCCTGAGTGAAATGCCAGACTCGTCGATGCCGAGGAGGCTCTCTGAGAATGGTCAGAGAGATGTCCACTTTAACAAGCACATGATCAGATGGGCCGATTGGAGCAGAAGAAGAGCAGCAGACATTTTCAGGGAAGTTGGTCATAACCAAGTCCAGAAGAGAAGATGCTCCGTTGACTGAGATCCGGGTTAGGAAATTGACAGATTGTGTCAGTCCCAGTGAGTCACAGAAGTCCTTTGCTGAAGAGCCATGGCTGGTGAGAGAGGTACCCACACCCAGCCAACTGGCATGGTGACAATTGAAATCACCACATATGAGGAAGAGAGAGTTGGGATGGGTAGATAGAAGTTGGTCCATATTATCAGACAGCGAGATGTAGATGGAGTCATCACTGTTTGGTAGACGGTACAACACACATATGAACAAAAGGTGGGAGCGAAGGGGAAGCCGTAGCCAAAGGTATTCCTGGGGGTGAGGTGGAGAGAGGGCAGTGCAGGGCGAGTGAGGAAGAGAGTTTTTTTATAAAGATAGCAACCCCACCTCCAGGACGAGGCTCAGGTCTATCATACCGGAGGAGGGAGTAACCTGGGAGAGATACCAAGGAATCAGAGACATCATGAAGGAGGAAAGTTTCTGTAAAGCAGATCATGTCTGGTTTGTCAGAAGCAACCTGTATGGAGAGATCAGTCAAGTTTGAGCAAAGGCCCCGGATGTTTGAGGTCCATACTGTTAAAGAAGAGGAAGGGGGAGCATCGGATACAGAACAGGGGGGGAGCGGTAGGGTAAGATGTGGAAGAGGAGGAAGAGTTAGGGAGAGCTGTTGAAGGTGTGTCAGATTTCAGAATAGCTTGGAGAAAGGGAAGAATGGGGCGGACAAAAGGTTTGATGGTGATTGGGTGAGGCGCAGTGAGGTGTTATTTGAGGAGGGGGAAGAGTGAGGCAGAAGGTTGAGGGAGATGAAGGTGAAAGTTGGAAGGGGGAAGAAGTGGGGAGGATGCTTTGAGGAGGAGGGGTGAGAGGGGAGTCTAGGAGGGGAGGAGCGAGGGAGAGTCTCGGAGGGGAGGGGTGTGGGGGGAGTTTAGGAGGGACGGGGCAAGGGGCAAGGGGGGAGATTTGAAAGGGATGGGTGATGGGGAAGATGTGGAGGGGAGGGGCAAGGGGAAGATTTGAAAGAGATGGGTAATGGGGATGATTTGGAGGGTAGGGGCAAGGGGGTAGATTTAGAGGGGAGGGGTGATGGGGAGGTTTTGGAGGGGAGGGGTGATGGGGAAGTTTTGGAGGGGAGGGGTGATGGGGAAGTTTTGGAGGGAAGGGGTGATGGGGAAGACTTGGAGGGGAGGGGCAAGGGGGAAGATTTGAAAGGGATGGGTGATGGGGAGGATTTGGAGGGGAGGGGCAAGGGGGAATATTTGAAAGAGGTGGGTGATGGGGAAGATTTGGAGGGGAGGGGCAAGGGGGTAGATTTGGAGGGGAGGGGTGATGGGGAAGTTTTGGAGGGAAGGGGTGATGGGGAAGTTTTGGAGGGAAGGGGTGATGGGGAAGATTTGGAGGGGAGGGGTGAGATTGGATTTTGATAAGTGTATGATTAATGGGAAACGAACATTATTGCAAAATGAGTTTCTTGAGACCTTCGAGTCAAAAATACATTTGAGGACGCTGAAGGATGGGTGGAGTGCTGGAGAGTTTAGGGAATGTATGAAAGAGGCACTCTAAGAGATGGAATTTTTTTTTGGAATGAATAGATTTGGTGAGCAAGTCGAAAGCATCCTTTTATAGAAGAAGAAGAAAAAGGTGTTATAGTATACGACAGAATACAGTTCTTCAGGGGACAGTTTAAACATTTTTTTAACAACGTGGTCGAAGAATGAACGAACAAATAAGAACGAACAAACGGATAAGAACAGAGAAGGAATTGTTATTTTTTTTGTTTTGTTTTTTTGAGTTGAGATTTTAAAACAAGGAAGTATGGGGGTGAAAAGATCGGGAAAAACAGAGACCGAAAGTAATTGCAGCGCAATCAAAGAACCGCTAAGACAAAAACAAAGCCTCAAGCCAATATCGGACACGGTAGCCTACTACACTAGGCCTCAGAATATGCGACACGAACTAACCGACGATTCTGTACACAGGTATGAAAAACCAACACCGAGAATCCTATTAAAGACACGCCAATAGGTACACGCACCGAAAGAAAGATACAGTTTTGACAAAAACACAATTGTGAAAAATTACTTAACTTCGAAACCGTGCGCGTATGGACAGCTTTGAAGAGATGTGACCTCCAATCTTGCGCATGCGCAGACTCTCCAATGCGCATGTCACGAATGTCACCCTTGTCACAATGTCACATGTCATGTCACCCTTGTCTGTCTGTCTATTTGTTACTTGGCAAAAAATCCTTTTTTGACAGGTATATTGATCACTCCAGTTTGTGTGTTTGTCTGTCTGCTCACTTATACTCGTCTACAGGTCACAGTTTTAAACCGATCTTCATGAAACCACCAAACGGTAGAGTTGGTGATCTGACAGAATCGTCTTTATTTTTGATGTTAAAAGGTCAAAATAGGCCAAAGGTCAACCACTTTTATTTTCTAGAATCCTCAGTTTTCATCCGATTGACTTGAACCTTGAATAGGATTCACATATCAGCTAACTGAATTCAACCATCAACAATGTTTGACATCAACATCGGCCAAAAGGTCAACAATTCAAATTTCTAAAATCCTCAATTTTCATCTGATTGACTTGAAATTTGAAGAGGATTTTCATATTTACTGAATGAATTCAACCTCCAACTATTTTTATGTCAACATACGTCATAAGATCAACAAATGCCAAAGGTCAATCATATTCTTCAAATTTCTAAAATCCTCAATTTTCATATGATTGACTTGAAATTTGAATAGGATTTTCATATCGGTGAACTGAAATCAACCGCCAACTATTTTTCAGATCAGCATCGGCGATAAGGTCCACGACCTATTCGAATTTCTAAAATCCTCAATTGTCATCCAATTCACTTGAAATTTGAAGAAGATTTTCCTATCAACGAACTGAATTCAACCACCAACTACATTTGAAGTCAAAAGGATGCGCTGCTGAGTGCCATTCAATTTTATTTTTTTCATTATTTTTTTAATACAAAGTTGAGGCTCGTGTAATAGTTAACACACAAAATATATATAATAAAGGGAGCGGTAGACGAGAGGGGGAGAGAGAGGAAAGTACATATGCACAATAATAGTAGAGAACAGTGACATTGGTAGATTTGTGGAGGGGTGGGGGAGTGGGGATAAAATGCTATAAAACAAAAGGACATGACTGACTTTCAGGAAAGAAGTCAGAATTTGAAAAAGGTGGATTTGGGGTGTATTAACGGAGGTAGACAAGATCAAGGATTTGGATGGGGGAAAACAAGGGATGGTGGTGAACAGCTGCTTTTAAAGACCTCGAGGTAGGAGTGGGATTGAAGAGAGTGTGGGTGTTTGACTGTTTGTTCCAATGCGTGAGAAAAGAGGAATTAAAAAGTGAAGGTGAGCAGAGAGTCTTGCATTTGAAAGTTTCACCAGAAGAGGGTTGTTGGCAGATCTTGTGCCTCCTCAAGGAATATTTGGGGGACAGAGTACAGACAGGGTAGGGGGAGATAGGCCAGAGAGGAACCATTAGAAGACAGAAAGACCACCAACCTGCATGCAGTGCGAAAGTGAAAATCCCTCAGAATCGGCTTCATCATGGGAGATACCAATGATACTAAAAGCTTTGTTTTCTACAGCATGAAGTATGAGGCAGGAGCATCAGCCCAGAGGAGCGAGCAGTACTCCATTAAGCTGAAGATGAACGCCTTGTATGTGGTGAGAAGCTCAGTAGTGCCAAGAAAGGGCATCGCACAACAGAAGATGCACAGTCGGCGGCTGCCTTTTGGAGGCCAGCTTGGAAATGTGGTTTTCCCAGTAAAGATCATGGCAGATAGTCAGACCAAAAAGCTTGAGTGACAGCGGGTTTTCCAAACAATCTTTACGAAGAGAAATAGTGAGGGTGTGAGATTTGTCAGGATTGAATGACATGTTCAACTTGTTTGACCAGTTTGTGATTTTATCCAGTCTGCAGAGAGTGAAAAGGCTGCTGCTTGCCAATCTCAGGGTTGTAATATGGAGCGGCAGAGGGTGGAGTCATCAGCAAAAAGATAGAGAGGATTTTCCAGCGAGTTGGAGAGATCATTAATGAAGACAAGAAAATGCACAAGGCCGAGCACACTTCCTCGAGGCATTCAAGCCTGGACAGGAAGGGGAGATGAAAGAATTCCATTCAGAGCGAGACGTTGACTCTGACTGGAGAGGAAGTCCACGCCATGTGTGAAGATTTTCATAGATACCATAAGAGGAGAGTTTCATCAGCAGGGCGGGGTGCCTGACTGCATTGAAGGCACGACATATGTCAAGGGAAGACGGCTCTTAATTCCTGTTTAGCATTGAGGACCTCCATCCATTGTTGAGACAGCAGAAGCAGCATGTCCATGTCCATGGTAGAGTGGTCTGGTCTGAATCCAAAATGATGATCAGAGATTAAGCCATTGGAAAAGAGGAAGGATTTAATATCAGAAGCGAATATGGATTGGGAGTAGGCTGATTGGTCTGTAGTTGCAGGAATCTGTTTTTGCACATTTATTGTGTAAAGCGGTAATGTTGTCTGATTTCCCAGTATATGGCAGATGACCTTGAGTAAAAGAGAGGGTGAATAGTACAGAGAGAGGGTGTGACAGCACGGCAGAGCAGTATTTTGGGACCTGTGGGGTGATGCTGCCTGGTCCAGTTGCGGAATCAGAGTCGAGGTTTGACAGAAACTTATCTACCTTGTCGGTAAAGAAGGACACAGAATCCAGGAGCAGCTGGGTACGACTGGTTAACGTGGGTACAGAGAGAGATGGTTTTGGGACACAAGATTTTAAGGCAAACACAGAGTTGAGACATTCAGCTTTTTTACGTGCAGTGTCCAGTGTGTAGTAATTTCAGGAAATGGAGGGAATTGGAGGGCAACTAACACGAGAAACGTATTTGTCCAGATACCACCAGGACTTGGAGGAGGGAGACAAGTTTGAGAGTTCAGTCTTGCGAGTGGAGAGATATTATTTCCTGGCTCTGCTGAGGGTCGATACACACTTGTTCCGAGCTGTGTGAAAGGATATTTTGAGAAACTTTTACCGCCAGTAAATTCCAGAAATTTATTTTGATTAATTTTACAATCTTTATTTTACTTAAATTGAATTAAACACAAACACTGTTGAACA
Organism: Myxine glutinosa; assembly: GCF_964187855.1. Taxonomy (NCBI): domain Eukaryota; kingdom Metazoa; phylum Chordata; class Myxini; order Myxiniformes; family Myxinidae; genus Myxine; species Myxine glutinosa. The sequence goes on from NC_136261.1 coordinate 414,817,724, forward strand.
CAAATCGCCTTATTTTTACTTCCACTATCCTCCAGTTTAGCAGTACTTCGACATGTTAAATAGGGTGGTGTATCACTGATACACTGTATCAGGGTCATGTAGCGGACTGTTTCAATGGTGCTTCACATCCGGAATTTTTGTTTTTAACAATGTTTAACTTCATTGTTATATTTAAATTGAAGTGCACATTCCATGGCGTAACATGATCGATGAACTCTAAAGATAGTTCTCAATCTCATTTACCTGCAAAAGACTGATGCTGATTTGTACACAGGTGATGTCCATCCTGTAAATACGGAAGGCAGACAACACAACAACGATTCATCTGTCACAGAAGATTCAAAATGTGCTTCAGCAAAGGAAGGTTCAGATGATATTCACATGACAAACAGAAGTGCCTCCTCTTTTGCAACTGGTGAGTGGAAACGTAAAAAAATTCACAAAAAATAACAAATCTTTTGTGTTGAGAAAATCTAAAATTTTCTGAAAAGTGTTAAATATTTTGCATTTTGATTTTGACAAAAAATAAAATGTGTTCTTTGTTTCTGTAGAACAATCCAGAAGTAAAATGGGACAAATGAGGTCCAGTCACAGCTTGACAGAAAAGAAGAAGCCTTTTTTGAAGAAACAATCACGAAATCAAGACTCACTTCCTGTAAAATACAAGTCTGGGCCTCGCAACACCAATATTAATATTAAATTAAACAAACACAAAAAGGTGCAAAAAAGGCGAATACGTTATAAGTGTAATGTATGCAGAATGGATTTTGCTTCAAAGAGTATCATCAAAATACACATGAGGATCCACACTGGAAAACACCCTCGCAATTGCTCTGTCTGTGATAAAGGTTTCTTCACAAAAATCAATTTGAATAAACATATGAAGATCCATACAAGAGAGCGTCCTCACAAATGCTCAATATGTGATAAAGGTTTCTCTCAAAAAGGCAATTTGAATAAACATATGAGGATCCACACAGGAGAGCGCCCTCACAAATGCTCGATATGTGATAAAGGTTTCTCTCAAAAAGGCAATTTGAATAAACATATGAGTATCCACACAAGAGAGCGACTTCACAAATGCCCGATATGCGACAAAGGTTTCTCTCAGAACGTCATCTTGAAATCACATATGACGATCCATACAGGAGAGCGACCCCACAAATGCTCGATATGCGACAAAGGTTTCACTCGCAAAGGCAATTTGAAATTACATGTGAGGATCCACACAGGAGATAAACCTCACAAATGCTCGATATGTGATAAAGGTTTCTCTCAAAGTGGCGAATTGAAATCACATATGAGGATCCATACAGGAGAACGTCCATATAAATGCTCGATATGCGACAAAGGTTTCTCTCATAACTTCAGCTTGAAATCACATATGACGATCCATACAGGAGAGCATCCTCTCAAATGCTCGATATGCGATAAAGGTTTCTTTCAAAAATGCAATTTGAAATTACATGTGAGGATCCACACAGGAGATAAACCTCACAAATGCTCGATATGTGATAAAGGTTTCTCTCAAAAAGGCTATTTGAAATCACATATGAGGATCCATACAGGAGAGCGACCGCACAAATGCTCGATATGTGATAAAGGTTTCTTTCAAAAACGCAATTTGAAAGCACATATGACGATCCATACAGGAGAGCACCCTCACAAATGCTCGATATGTGATAAAGGTTTCTCTCAAAAAGGCAATTTGAATAAACATATGAGGATCCACACAGGAGAGCGCCCTCACAAATGCTCGATATGTGATAAAGGTTTCTCTCAAAAAGGCAATTTGAATAAACATATGAGTATCCACACAGGAGAGCGACTTCACAAATGCCCGATATGTGACAAAGGTTTCTCTCATAGCAACAGTTTGAAATTACATGTGAGGATCCATACAGGAGAGCGACCACACAAATGCTCGATATGCGACAAAGGTTTCTCTCAGAACGTCATCTTGAAATCACATATGACGATCCATACAGGAGAGCGACCCCACAAATGCTCGATATGCGACAAAGGTTTCACTCGCAAAGGCAATTTGAAATTACATGTGAGGATCCACACAGGAGATAAACCTCACAAATGCTCGATATGTGATAAAGGTTTCTCTCAAAGTGGCGAATTGAAATCACATATGAGGATCCATACAGGAGAACGTCCATATAAATGCTCGATATGCGACAAAGGTTTCTCTCATAACTTCAGCTTGAAATCACATATGACGATCCATACAGGAGAGCATCCTCTCAAATGCTCGATATGCGATAAAGGTTTCTTTCAAAAATGCAATTTGAAATTACATGTGAGGATCCACACAGGAGATAAACCTCACAAATGCTCGATATGTGATAAAGGTTTCTCTCAAAAAGGCTATTTGAAATCACATATGAGGATCCATACAGGAGAACGTCCATATAAATGCTCGATATGCGACAAAGGTTTCTCTCATAACTTCAGCTTGAAATCACATATGACGAGCCATACAGGAGAGCATCCTGTCAAATGCTTGATATGTGATAAAGGTTTCTTTCAAAGAGGCAATTTGAAATCACATATGAGGATCCATACAGGAGAACGTCCATATAAATGCTCGATATGCGACAAAGGTTTCTCTCATAACTTCAGCTTGAAATCACATATGACGATCCATACAGGAGAGCATCCTGTCAAATGCTTGATATGTGATAAAGGTTTCTTTCAAAAAGGCAATTTGAAATCACATATGAAGATCCACACAGGAGAGCTGAAATCTGAAATAGCTGGATATGAAAAATTAGGTGAAGAAGATTTCGGAATTGAAGAAACCTGAATATGTACCAGTGATATTTGGAGCAACAGGGAATCTGGATGATCAAGAAAAGCCTAACAGTACTAATAAAGCATTCCAGGGAATATGACAACAAACAAACTACAGTGGAGGCTGTCAGAGGTTCAGTGGGGATTCTAAAACGAGCCCTTGGAACAAAGCTATAAGAATGAAGTTTCACAAACCAGTTCATGAATGAATGATCTTTTACTGAAAAAGGATCTGGGCGAACTTCCTTTATTTTTTTTATTTTTTTTGGTCCTTTTTTGATTGTGACCAATGTTTAGGAATTTTGTTTTCTCATTGATTTAGTTGGTTTTTTTTGTCCCTTTTTGGTTATGCTCTGATGGGATCTTGCCATGGCAGTTTGAACATCAATTTTTACTCAATCTTAGCTGAAGTACATGTTTCATTGCCACGTGTGATATTAGCAGAACACCCTTGTTGTAAAATCGTTTATCAGAAGAAGACTCCTGCCTATGTTTTTCATGAAACTTGAATTTGTGAAGAGTTTCACAATAAAGAGAGGTCCTCAAAGCACAAATGCACCGTCTGTGTTTTTGTGAATATGTAATGGAACATTATGGACAATTATATCAGTCAATGAAGAGTTTTGAGTGCGCATATCCCCAGAAGTAATCCTGATCTAACCAGTTGAAAACCTTGCACAACATTTACCATCATGGCATGACTGCACTTCATGACATCACTGATTGCTGCCAAGCACCTCGGTTATACAGGTCCTAACGTGGAAGAAAGGCCACACAGATTGTTGCCACCACATTTGTCTCAACATCAATGGTAATGCATTGTTAATGGAGGGAATTCCTTTGAACACAGACTTCTAAAGAAAGGAAGAGGGGAACGAACCTCTCCCCCACCCCCCCCCCCCCCCTCTCCAACAAACCCCAAAGTTGAGATTCAAGTCGAAGTCGATGTGGCCACTGGCCAGACCAAGAGGGAAGAATTATTCAAAAAAAAAAATCCAAAACCAGATCCCTGCAATGACAGACCAATCAGCCTGCTCCCAATCATCAGCAAGGTCATAGAATCCATCATCACATCACTCCCTGACTGACCCCAATCATCAGCAAGGTCATCGAATCCATCATCACATCACTCCCTGACTGACTCATTGACTGACTGACTTACTCAGTCACATACACACACACATTCACTGACACACAATCACTCAATCACTCACTGACTTACTGATTGACTCAATGACTCACTCAATGACTGACTCGCTGACTGACTCACACAACTCCCTAACTGACACACAACTCACTGACTGACCCACACAACTCAGACTGACTCACACAACTCACTGACTGACTCACACAACTCACTGACTGACTCACACAACTCACTGACTGACACACACAACTCACTGACTGACACACACAACTCACTGACTGACACACACAACTCACTGAATGACACACACAACTCACTGACTGACTCACACAACTCTGACTGACTTACACACACACATACATACACACTCTCTGCCACTCCCTCACTTACCTATGGACACTGCTCGATCGATACATTTACCGACCGGACTAAAGTGTAGGTGAGCGAAAAACGAGCTTTGTGATGTATTGCTATGTTGCGCCTGCGCATGCGTGAACAAACAGTTTGGACAATGGCGATGTTCGTGTAGTTCGTGTTTCTCCTCGCCTTGTGACGACATCCGTTAGGTTCTAGGACAGTGGTTCTTCACCTTTTTAAAGGCGCCGAACCCTAACGAAACCCACCGAACACTCGTGGAAACCCTCAAATTTGACAAAAAAAAAATAAAGAAAAATTACATCTTAATGCGTTTTATGTTCTTCTTTTCAGGAGGTGATCTGGAAAATGCGTGGTTTTGTTTTGGCAAGGGCCACCCTCAAATCATTTTCGCATGCAAGCCTGCTCCTTATCTTTGTTTTAATGTCCACCAATTTCGAAAACGCATGCTCACAGCGATACGTGGTAACGAACGGAGTGAGGATCTCAAGGGCAATTTTAGCGATGTGAGGATACTCTTCCATTTGGTGGCACCAAAACATTGAGAGCGTTGTTGTGCCGAAGAGTTGTTGTTGAGTCTGGCTCTGCTGTAGTTCGATGAGGTCGTCGAGGTATTGGTCATTGACAACTGCCATTGCCACGTCAAAAGTAAACGGCTGCTGCACCCATGCTGGGTATTGCTCATGGTCGGGGAAGTAGACGTCGAATGACTTTCCCAGCTCATCCAAGTGCGTGGCAATCGCTTGCTTCAGCTCCCCCGGTACAGCAGTGCCTCCAACTTCAGACTCATCTTCGATCCCGCTCACGCACTCGTCCAGTACCGAAACGTTCGCGAAGTTGTCGTTCTCTGTTTGCCGCCTCCACAACGGTAACTTCTTTCGGAAAGCGCTCAGCTTTTCTTCAGATTCGATGACATTCACTCCACCGCCCTGCATCTGGCAATTGAGATGATTGAGTGCGTCGAAGATGTCAGCCAAGTACGCCAAGGTGAGGGTGAACTCTGACTCTTGGAAGTGCGTTGCATGGCAATGCTGGTGTTCTCGCAAAAACAGGGCTAATTCTACACGCAAGGCAAAAACAGGGCTTACTACCTTCCATCGTGATAACCGTCGAACGTTAGAGTGGTAGAGAAGGACTTCGAATTCAGAGCCGATTTCATTGCACAGCTCTTTGAAGATGCGATGATTCAGAACATGGCTTCGCACTTAATTCACAGTTTCAACGACGATTTTCAGAACATTGGCCAGTTTTCGAGGCAGGGTTTTTGCTGCCAGTCCGTGTCTGTTCAGGACGCAGTGCGTGACGATGATGTGTGGTGCATCGGCCTTCACCAGTGCTCCAAAACCGAATTTGCATCCCAGCATGGCTGCAGCTCCGTCAGAGCAAACTGCAGACACCATGTCCCACGAGAGGCCGTTGCTTCTGAAGAAGTCGTCCATGAGCTTCTTCACGTCAGCTGCTTTCATCGTTGTTGTAATAGGCTTGCAGAACAGAAAGTCTTCGTTGATCTCGTCTCCTTTGACATGACATAGTCTGAGGTGCTGAGTGCTCTGTTTCAGGTTTTCATTAAGGATATCTCTGTACTTTGCTCCGTTCATTGTTCATTCATTGAACATTGTTCATTGTACACCATGAGATATCTGTATATTTGATCGACGTAATTACATAACAAACGTCCAACAGTTGCACCCCTCCATCCCTTGGGCCAATGGGCGATCTCCATGTTACTAAGTGCATGATTATTAAACCTCATTATACAAGATAAGAGACCTTCGCAGCAGGCAGCTCGATAATTACTCCCGCTAGGGAGTAATGCATTCGATCGTGTCCATCCGTGTGTGTTTCTGAACAAGATATCTGGAAAAGTTCTGAACGGATTTGGATGAAAGTTGGTGGGCTGATTGCCCTTGGGATAAGGAAGAATTGATTAGTTTTTGGTGAAGCTCAGGATATTATTCCGGATCCAGGAATTTTTTGAAGGAATTTTTTTACCATTGGAAGATGGGGCTCAGCAGCGGCCACCCACGGCGCGAGTATGCGCTCTACTGAGTGGCGTTCTAGTTACTAATAGACGAGACGGATTTCTGAGAAATGTGAATGTTCGGTGCACTTTTGGGTAAAAGTTGGAAACCTCACTTTTTAACATAATAAGGGTATGGTGAATTCGATTAACGCGCTTCCCAAGCCGAATTTAGAGTTTTTGACCTTCTCATTAGCATACACAAAATAGCCGCCAAATTGCCATTTTTGGACACATTCTTGGGTAAAGCATTTTTTCTCATGTATATACATGCAGCTCTATGTGGTAATCTAATCTAAACAATCTACCGAGAAGTTTGTCCACAGCACTGCTACCATTTCACGCATTAACTGGGTGTCACACCACCTCCTTTTTTGCAAATCACACCAAACAAACATCATGGAAAGTCTTCAAAGTGCACCATAAATTTCTGAATAACTTGGGCATTGGTGAACTCACATATTAGCCTGGTGTTGGCTTAGCGGTTAGGGTACTGGCTTGGGATCCTAGGATCCTGGGTTCGAATCCCAGTCGATCGCTGAATTTACGCCAGGGGGGTTGACTCAGCCTGTCATCCTTCTGAGGTTGGCAAATTGAGTACCAGCTTGCTGGGATGAATGATCCTGGTGTGTACCCTGGTTTAGAATAGGTACACCGTATCCCTGCGCATCGTAAGAGGCGTCCAAGGGTTGGCGTCAGGAAGGGCATCCGGCCATAAAAACATTGCCTCAAACAGGGAACCATGATTGTCATGGGGCTCGCAAGGCTAACCCCCACTCTGGCGGGGAAAAATGGCCTTAAAACGATCATTCATTCATTCATTCATTGGTGAACTCACAGAGGAGACAATCAAATCTGCAGAAACGTTCGTCTGCAGAATATATAATGTGCACAGAACAACCTCTGTTGATTCAGCAAGACATATGTTGTTCTCCAAGACAGGTAAACCAGAAGCATTGTCACCGACAAGTGATGCTCTTAATTTCCATTTGATGTGAGTATACTATCAAGCCATGGTATGGAGAAATGCTCATTTTGCCATACGGCTTCACGCTGTTGAAACAAAAGCTTTCAGAATCATTGGAATCTCCTGTGATGAAGCTAACTCTGAGGACCTTTCACTCACTCACCACAGGCAGGTTGGTCGCCCTCCTGTCTTCTACCGACTCCTCTCCGGCCTTGGTCCCCCAGCTCTCTCTGTGCTCTGTCCCCCAAATATTCCTACAGGTCACACAAGATCTGCCAGCAACCCTCTTATAGTTAAACTGCCAAAATCTAGGCTCTCTGCTCACCTTCACTCTTTCATTCCCCTTTTCTCCCACCTCTGGAACAAACTCCACCACTCCCTTCAATCCCACTCCTCCCTCCAGGTCTTTAAAACAGCTGTTCACCACCATCTCTTATCTTCCCCCATCCAAAACCTTGATCTTTTCTACGCCCGCTAATTTCCACCCCCAGATACACTTTTTTGAAATTCCAACTTCCTTCCTGGAAGTCCTTGCAGTGTCGATATATTTTATCCCTCCCACCTTCACCCCAAGCCCTCTCCCTCCCACAGTTCTCTCGATCTCCTTCCTCTCAAACGTTGTGTTTGTGTCCTACCCCCTCTCTCCCCATCTTGTTTACCGCTCCCCTTAATTTGTGTTTTTTGTGTCAGTTTGACTTTAGGTGTGATGAATGTTTGCTCTTTCACGAGCCTCGATCTTGAATACAAAAAAAAACCCAAAAAAAACCCTGATCTTCCTGCACCTGTGGAAATGGGATGGAAACGTGGTGATTCAGGATGAGAGCCTATTCTGATGTCACCGAGTCCAATCCCAGAAAGTTGCCTCGAGATGATTTGTTGTGCATGCCAGAAGCAATGTGAGTGCTGCATGCCAACTCGACACTGCAAATGTCGCTATTTAGAGTTGAGGTGCACATCAATGTGTGCCTGTCAGCAACAGAGTGATGATCAGATCCCTTGTATGAATTTGATGTAGTTTGGCAAAGTTTGGTGAATTGTTCAGAAAAAGGAATGCGATATAAAGTTATAAACATCAATTATATTCAGAAGAAGTACATAAGAAAGCTCTTGGAGCTTTTGATGATAAGAGGTTTATTTTAGAAAATGGAATTGATAGTCTCCCTTATGGTTATAAGTGTTAAAATAAATATAAGTGATAAGTATAAGTGTTAAACTATATTAAGATAAACATAAGTGATAAGTACAAGTGATAAGATAAAAAAGGGGGGTGAGGGGTAAGGAATTTTAACGGGTTAAGTGTTAATATAAATATAAGTGATAAGTATAAGTGTTAAACTATATTAATATAAACATAAGTGATAAGTACAAGTGATGAGATAAAAAGGGGGGTGAGGGGAAAGGAATTTTAACGGGTTGCCGCCGCCTTTTTTACTAATATATATATATATGATAGAACCAAGCAATAACCAAACCAAAGATTGGAGAAAACAACAACCTTGGCATTTAAATGGAAAACATCATGAATGTGAAAAATATCAAATAAGTCTCATTGAAAAAAATAACAGGGGCAAGAGCAGATGAAACAAATAAACGAATAAATTTAAATACGGGTAAGTTAGAGGCTCTCGGAGGCAATATCCTTGAATGGACTGAGAACTTTGATGGTTGTCAAGAAATAAAGACAAGGTATGCGGACTGGAGTCCTAAATAGGAAAATAATTTTCTATAATCTCAAAATGATATGTGGTTCGGAAGGGGGTCAGATGAGGTCATTAAGATAAGTTTATCATTTCATATTGGCTCAACAGCGATACCTAAACCGAGAGTTAAATTCTAATGTCATATTTATCAATATTTTAGATGGTGATTTCTCTGATAAAAGGACGGATCTTATCAGGGAGATAAAACATGATCAGATATTCGTTGGGTCTCTGTATGAGCATAATAAAAAATGGGGGAGTTAATTTAAAAAGTGGTAGAAATGGGTGTAATTTTTCAAGAGAGGGGTTAGGAGTCAATTCATTTCCTTCATTTTTCCCATTGACTTCAATGTCAAATTTTATGTGAGCCAGAACCCCCATTCTCCTACTACTGGGCTGTTGAAGGTTTTATACCTGATATGTCAATGGGAACAAACACAGACCCTGGTTATAATCAAAGAAAGACAATGTATAACGATGATACAAAAGCAGAGAAAGGTTTTACCGCAGCAGTTCCCCTTAAGGGTATATTTGGATTTTGTGATTGTGATAAAGTTTTGTATGGACTTAAAATTCGATTTCAACTACAAAGGAATGAAAATGTAAATAGATTATGATTTGGGGATGCTAATGCTTTTGGTGGTAATGATAATTTTTTTATTAATAAAATGGGTTGGTATATTAGTGAATATACTCCTAATCTTAAAACGAAAGAGATGAGAGCGAGAGAGAAAGAAAGATAGAAGACTTAACTCAAAGAAACCGCTGAATGTGTCATACCTTAAAAGTATATGTCAACATGTTAAACTGGAACACACTACCTACACTTGGAATTTAGGTGTTCTGGAAGGAAAGCCACGATACCTATGGCTCATTTTAAAGAAACCAGTGTGTTTGTCCTTCCCCCTCTCTCCCCATCTTGTCTACCGCTCCCGATGTTATATGTTTTATGTGTCGGTTTGTCTTTCTGTGTGATTAATGTTCGCTCTTTCACGAGCCTCGATGTTGTATACAAAAAAAAAATAAAAAAAAATATAGGTTTGGCCATTTCAATACTCTTTGACCAAATGGATCGCACAAAAGTTCTAAGTTAAGACCTCAGCTCTTTAAAAACTCGGTCTATTAATCAATTTTGATGCTTGTCCCCAAGATGTTGTGTCTGATATTTTGTCTTTTCGTCATGTTCTCCATCGTTTTTCCAAATACAGAGTTAATCATCAACTTATAAAAGTCTATCTCAAAATCATTCTTTGATCCAATCCTGCATTGTGTGTTAAAATCAATGTACTCTTTCAACCAATGACTCTGATTAAACTTGAGAATCCTATGTATCTTTTCAACATGGAGACCCTTTGAAAGACATTGTCGCAAATTTCTTTGGTGTACAACATAATTTTTCTTGTTGTATATTGTAGTAAGTAATTTTTCTGTTGAATCACCTTTTATATCAAACAATCGTTGATAATCACTCAACCATTCTTTCTTTGGACTTTCTTTCTCAGAAGCAAATGGTAGATCTTTGTTTGATATGAAGTTCTTCAGGATATTTTAAATCGACCTCAAAATAATAACCAACCTTTGAATCATCCAATTCTTTTTGTGTAGAGATACATACATCTTGTAAAACCTTTTTATGATTGTCCTTTTCCTTTACCCATTTAAGTTTACCATAAGGAAGAGCTTGAGACATTGCCCAGCCATACAAGTTGTTTGCGTCATAGTACATCAAGTAAGAACTCTCTTTCGTTGAATCATAATTTGGAAGATATTTGTTATTTGCTTTTGCGTATCTACTCGAGCAGACTTGTGAAATTCCACCTCTTTTTGCCTTTTCAATCATCAAGAGCATATCAACATCGGTTATCAAATCCAAATCTTGTTTGGACATTTTCAACATTGCACTCCAAGCCAATCCAGGTGCTGTGTAGTAGTGAGCAGGATCCAATCCATATCCAGTGCGACAAACAGATCTAAAGGTCTCAAATACATCAGCCAATAAAAGCACATCAGTTTTGAGATACAAATCATGATACTCACCAAGATTCTTGATGTTGTATTTTTTCCAAACATTTTGAGCATGTAAATAATTTTTGTCAGATATATGTTTATTGTTTAATTTGTTGTAGAAATTTTCTTTTGAAGGAAGTTGTGTTTCATTAAATCTCTCAAATGAATCCATATAATCATAGGGGTAAATTCCCTTTTGTGTTAGTAAATCTTTATCAGAAAAATATTCGGAAAGACATGGAAACTCTTTAAGATTATTAACCAATTTTTTCAATGGACTTGCCATGAATTTAAATGTATCAAGAAATCTGATATGAGTAATAGGAGATGTGTGAATTGTTTTTGTGAATGAAATGTATTTCTGATCCGTGTTAGGAATTGCTGAAATGTGTCCAGATGTCTTTGAAAGTTCATTAATAAATAGATGCGTATCATAATGAGCATTGTTATGAAGAAAGACAGGAATGAAAGAGGGGAGTTTATAATTAATATTACAACTTTGATGAGCCAGACCTCTATATTTCCCAGTGAGATGATAATGATCTCTAACCTTTAGACCTTCACCAATTTTTTCCTCACAAATATGACAAACATTGTTTTTTCTAAATTCCCTTTTCTCTTCACTTGTCAAGGACATTGGTTTATTGGTTTCTCTCATTATCTTGGTTAATCGAACACAGTCTTTTTCTAGTCGTTTCACAAACTCCTCTGGGGTATTTGAGCCTCTATACACCTCTAACTTGTTATATTCATCACCAACGGATGATTTGATAAAATAACAAAAACCACAAGGAGTATGTTTTTGATATTTATTTGTGTATGATTTTCCTGTACCATCTTTCTTCTTTGGATTTGGTTGTACGGTGTCAATTTTTTCTAGAATACTTTCAAAATCAGCATATATAACAAATGGTGGTTTTATTGTTTTCTTTTCATCTTTGAATGAGATATTTGAGCCTTCTTTAGGCATATTGATTACCGTTGATTTATGTTCACCACAATAATTTGAATGTTTATCTAATCTTTCTTGTGTATGGAAGAAGTTAAGACAATGCAAACAAACATATATTTTATTTGTTCTTTTACATATTTGTGGTTTTATTAATTTAGCAATATCTTTGATGTATGTATAATGTGAATTTTCCTCTGAATTAAAATATAGAAGATTAATATGAAGTTGTTTACAATATTGTCAGAAAGCTTTAAAACCTGAATGTTGTTTGTTTCTGTTAGACCATAAACATTAACTGATAAATTATTTAACTTTTCAAATTTAGGAATATCATTTAAAGTCATCGGAAACTTTAGATCTTTTGTATTTAATGTATTCTCATATTTTTTATAATGAGATACTCTTTCATCATGAAAATGTGGAGGATGTAAGTGTGCTAGAATAGACCAGAGAAAACATTTAGTCTTTATTTTTGATATTGATAACTGCTTTTCTATTTTTGATAACACTGGGTAAATCGATGTAAGAAGAAGCTTTTAGAGGATCTAATTTAAGAATATGAATGTCTATGTAAATAATTTTTCCTATATTGAATCAACTTCCTACGATTGAATTATCCACATCTTGCTCTTGTTTAATAAGTTCATCATAGACTCCTGATGTTTTAAAATCTTGATATGAAGATATAAAGTGTGGCTCAGTTCTCATGTATGGTGTATCTATAACTCCTTCATCCTTTGTCATTTCTAATTTTACTCCCACATAAAATTTAAGTGGTTTCATTTATTTTAGTGTTTTTTCAATCAACGTTTGAACAGCAGGTTTAACTATTTCTATAGCATCAACTATAGGCTCTGCTTCAGGAGGTTTGAAGTTAAAGACTCTTATTTTGATATGTCCTTTGAATGCGCCATCAGAGTTTTTAGTTGTGATAAAATTTGATAAATGTAGATTTGTTTTAAGATGTATTTCGAAGCCTTTCTTGAGGATATTTTTTATTACAGACAGAACAGTGCTTTGTTTCCTTCTGAATAGGAGCTAGTTGGTGAAGTAGATTAAATGTGTGTTTGTTAGTTTTAAGATGTCTTTTGTATTGTTTATATTCTTGTTCACAAATGTTGCAATACGTTGCTTTGGTCATATTTATAGAGCAAAATTATACTTAAAGTAAAACACCTTTTTAGAGGCTTTTTAAAAGATGAAACTGTGCTTAAAGTAAAACACATAGAGAAGAAACTGCCTTTTTACAGGCTTTTTATATATATAACTTTACTTAAACTACAGACTTGGCATTTAATATGGAATATTTTTTTTGTGGGGTCGAACTTACTTTTCAAGATGTCTTAGAACCAAAAGTTCATTGGAATTATGTTGAAATTATTCTAGATTTTGTTAATGTGACCTTTAAAAGAAACAAAAACCACATTTGACATTTCAAAACAAATAAATTGATCCTTGAAAGTGATGTAAACTGATATCGAACTCAATTCACAGACAGTGCTGTGTTAAACTTCTGTACGTTTTCCAGAAGTATCTCTTTATTTTGCACATTAGCCAAAAAAAATTTAAACAAAATTTAAATTACGACTGGGATTATGGATAGTAAAATTACAGTTCAGTACTTCGTGTAACCCCCACGAGCATTCAGGAGAGCACGTACACGTTGAGGCATGCTGTTCACGAGATTTGCCAAGGTTTGGACAGGAATCGCTTGCCATGCAGTGACAATAGCCTGCTGCAATTCACACACAGAGGCAGGCTGCTGGTCCAAGTGGTCGATTTGACGCGTTAATTCTGCCCACAAGTTCTCTAACGGATTCATATCCGGGGACATGGCAGGCCACTCCATATGCTCTACACCACAAGAAAGAAAGTGTTGGATCATGTTGTCAGCAAGAAAGTGTTGGATCATGCGAGCACGATGAGGCCGTGCATTGTCATCTTGGAAGACAATGTTTCCTCGAAAGGCTGCACGAGCAAATGGAAGCAATGTTTCTTCCAGAATGGCCCTGTACTTGAACTGGTTCAGGTTTCCATTCAGAACAACCAGGTCAGTTTTGCCCCCTGCATGAAAAGCAGCCCAAACGTTCACCCCACCACCTCCAGCTTGGACACTTGGCACTATACAATCTTTGTTGTTGGCTTCATGCACTTGTCTGCACACTCGGACGCGGCCATCTTGACGATAGACCAGAAATCTAGACTCGTCACTGAAGATCACGTGATTCCAGTGTCCTGGCTGCCATTGACGGTGCTCTCTGGCCCACTGCAATCGGCGCTGGCGGTGTTGTCTGGTCAGGCGTGGCTTTCTCAGGGGACGCCTGGCACGATAGCCTGCTTGAACCAGTCGTTGGTTGACTAGCCTTCTGGATACAGGCACATTTGTCAGTTGCTGCCACTCAGATCTAAGCCGATTAGCTGACTTGGTACGGCCATTGCGGACTAACCGGTGCAGCTGGCGATCATCCCTCCTTGTGGTTCTGCGGGGACGTCCTGGCCTCGGTATTGGAGTAGGGACACCCCTCTGAGCATTGCGTTTCAGGATCTTTGACACCTGACCTTGAGTGATGCCATACTGCTGAGCAATAGCACGCTGTTTCATGCCGTAATTTCGTAAAGCCACCACTCCATGACAAACCGCATTGTCGAGTTGACGGACCATCTCCAGAGGAAGTGGCAATAACTTTTGGAGACGTGCAGCAGTTGTTTTCCACTAATACAGAACGCAACAACCCTTGTATACCCGACTGTGAAGCCAATCATCAAATGCACCTGTCCGTACATTTTGCCACGCCACCTGTGATATAATCCTGTTGTTGACTTCTTGCTGCGACAGACAATCAGTGACATGGTTCTTTGAACAAATAAATCACCAAAGTGTAAAAGAAACTCACCAGAGTGATATACTGAGTAAGAAAGTAAACCCAAGTCAAGAAAAAAAAAAATTCCATATTAAATGCCAAGTCTGTAAAACACCTTTACATCTCCCAATCGATATCAGAACTGGGGTCATATTCAGAATCAATCTCACAATCAGAGACATCTGAGTCATCAATAAAACTACTGTCACAACTATCACAAGAGCAAAGACTCTGAATCAAAACTATCTACTGAAGTTTAGTTTTGAAGACTCTCCGTATCACAGGAGCAGAGACTCTCTGTATCACAGAGACTCTCAGTATATGAGGAAACTTCTGAGCAGGAACTATCACTCATTTAATTAGCAGGAAAAATATTCCCATCAATATCTATATACTTTCTTTCATTAATGGATTCAATCTCCACATTTTTAATATCAAAAGTTATCTTTAAATAATCTCTGACTATCATAGAACGAAATGACATTTCACCAGAAATATTAACATCATTCATTTTACTTAGATCTACACCATTTGGATTATTAAAGTAAATACAAATTTCTCCACGAGTATTGTTGATGGTCTTATCATTCTTTTTCAAAGTATCGCGATCGATCACTTTTTCAAGCTTTGAATAAATTGCCAGGAGTAGAGGAGAAACTTTTGTTAGATTTACTTTAATGGATGTCTTTCCAGGTATAGTTAGAGCTCTTCCTTTAAATGAAATAGAGGGGCTCATGTTATTTTCCATAACTGGTTTTACCCAAAAATTTCCATATTTATCTTTGTTCAATTTAACATCTTTGACATATTTTTCTATATCTTCCACCGAAGTAGAGATTGATTGAAATTTGTCTTTTGTGCTTTGAAACATTGTATTTATTAGCTAAAAAAAACTTGCGTTTAGTTTAAGTAAAAATTTACTGTTTAAATATGGCAGAAGGAGATTTCGAATTTCCAGACTCTCCATATGATAATTTAGAAATCTGCCACCATTGTGATAGAATAGGGCTTAATAATGAGGGTTCATATAAACAATGTATTTTCTGTGATTTAATTTTCATTAATGATAATAAAAAAAATAAAAAAATATATAACTCTTTTAAATTAGAACCAAAAATGAATTACTTTACAAGATTAATAAGAGAGATGAATGTTAAGTATTGTGATGATAATACACCATTTCCTTCAAGGGAAGAGACTATTTGTATTGAGGAAATGTATAAGGGTTTAATGATATTTATTATTCAAAATAATTTTAATGGAAATGTTAAGACAAGATACTATATAAATAAAATAATGAATTATTTTGGAATTAAACCTGAACTCAGGATAAAATATAGAGTTTCTAAAATAGCTCAAAAAAAGTTAGATGACTTGTTTTCCAAATTTATAAATGAATGATTTTTTACCCGTTTGGGAAAATAAGATAAAATTTAATAACCATAAAAATATTCCAAATTCATTGAGATGTCTAATAGTTTGTTCAAGCAGATGTGGAAAAACCTGTTTGCTTTTAAAGATGCTCCTTAGTCCTAATTTTTTAGATTATGATAATTTAATAATTTTTACGAAGTCAAGTTTTCAACCCGAGTATCAACTACTCTCACAGGGTTTTAATGCGGGTCTTAAAAAGGAAGACATCATCGGTTTATTTAAACTTCAAAACAAACGAAATGATTATAATATTGAAGATATAATACAATTATTTTGTAACACACAGAAATCAAAATCAAAACCAAAACCCATAACTTGTATTCTCAGTGATAATATGGATGATATACCTTCACCCCAAGATTGAGATAAATAAAAAAAGAACCTCGTTATCTTTGATGATTGTGTTAATGAGAGAAACCAAACAGTAATGGATAGCTACTATACAAGAGGGAGACATTCTTCTTGTAATTGTATTTATCTTAGTCAGTCATATTTTCAACTCCCTCGGCGCTCAATAAGAAACAATGCTAATACTTTTATTTTATTTAAGTTGAATTCAATGGATACAAATAATTTTTGGAGAGATAATTGTTCTACATTATGTAGAAAGAAGGAATCTGAAAATTATATGAAACACACGATTGGAAAATATAAATATATTGTTGTGAAACAAGATGAGATACTAACTGATATTTTACACACATAAATGACTATTATTATTAATCTTGTGGGTAAATCTGCTTCAGGAAAGAACTTTCATAAATCTAAACTCTTGAATAGTAAAAATGAAAAGATTGTAAGTTTTTTTTTTTAAACACCCTATGATTCGTTTTGTAGGTACGACAACCAGAGCAATGCGACCAGGAGAAGTAGAAGGGAAAGATTATTACTACATTTCAATGGAGGAACATATGCGATTGAGGAACGAAGGTCAAATATTTGAGGTGGTCTCTCTTGGTTCTACAAAATATTCACATTGTAAGAGTGAGTTAAATAAAGTAAAATCTAACAGTCTTGGGATTTTAGAAACTAATTCTGAAGGAATGAGACAAATTATTAAACATTTGCGTGGTGACGGAGTTAAGATTTTATCATTCGGTTTTGATATCGATGAGGAGACTCAACGCAAATGTATGAAAAGCAGAGATACAAGTATTAGTGAAGAAGAAATAACAACTTGTATTAATACCAATAAAGAATTCAACACATTTACTATAATGACGAAGAAAAGGAAAATTTTCCCATTGACCTTTACAATTCATTAAATTATATTTTTCAATAAATAAATACAGAAAATGAATACCGAAGAAAGAGCAAGAAAGTTTAAAGAACATCAAGAGTTGGTTTCAAAAGTTGTAAAGCAACAGGAAGAGATAAAGAAGAAACGGAGACAGAAACTAACCGGTGAAGAAGCCTTTGAAAGAAAATAAGAGAAATTTTTTAAACCACTTTTAAAAACTCAACAAACGATTTCATCTACAGTTCCCACGATAGAATTTACTCCGAAAAAACTTCAAATGCTCAAAGATTTTAGTCAAATGACAGAGCAAGAACTTGGAGAATTAGAATATGATGATGAAGGATTATTTCGGAAACTGGAGGAGGTAAATCAACCCCCTAATTATGTTGTGGAAGCTCTACAAAACAATGAATATTCGGCGGGTTCAAAAACCAGAGCAGGTCTCATTCCAACAGAAGAACCAGCACAGTTCCATCTTGTGAAAGAAAAGTTATTGATATTTAAACCAAATGTTGAATTAACTCCAAGATTAATGTTTCTTCGAACAATCTCCGGATTCAGCAGTTCAAAATATTTTGAGGAACCACTTGATATGGAAAGAGAGGAAGATAGAGAGTATATTGAGTTGCTAAATGCACTTGATTATGGAGTTTCTGTTGCTGGTAAAAGTAAGAAGAATGAGAAGGAGAAACATATTATTGATGCTTTAAGTAAGCTTGGTTCGGGTGTTAACTTTCTTCCAAACGACCCATCACAATTAGTTAATAGGCTATTATTGTTGTTAGGTAGTAAGAAGGCTGGAAACAACAATTGTTTTAATGAAACATCCGCCATTTTAGACCAGTTGATGAATATGAAAATAATTAATAAATGTCAATACAAAGATATTTTATTAGACATTAAATAAGATGAGAAGCACAATTCTTAGTTTTAATTTCACAACGAGTGATTATACAGCATCATTCCCTTACCCACTACAACTTGACCCCATAAAAGAATATGAGGCATCTTTATTGTCGATGGAAACTTATAATACCTTGTTTAATATCACAGAGAAAAACAACAAGTTTAGTTATAATCCAGGAAGTGGATATAAAACTATAACCGTTTCACCCGGAGCTTATGAGATTTCTCAAATATCTTCTGAAGTCTCTCGCCTTATGAAAGAACAAGGTGATGAACCAAAAAATATTGTAATAGATATTCAAAAACACACTTCAAAATCAACTATTAAACTTAAAAATAATTATAAAGTTGATTTCACGATTGAAAAATCGTTTAGAGAGCTATTGGGTTTCTCTTCAAAAAAGATTGAGACTAACGGGACGTTTTACAGTGATAATGTCATTCAAATATCCTCCGGTATAAATTCAGTATTAATTCATTGTGATTTGATTGATGGTGCTTATAACGATGGAATAAGAACAAATACAATATTTTCATTCAGCGCATACTCAACCCCAATTGGTTATAAATTTAATATGGAACCAAAAAATCTTGTCTATTTACCTGTGTCAGGAAAAACCATATACAGAGTAAATTTTAGGATAACCGATCAAGATAATCGTATGATCTCCTTTAATTAAGAAATTATATCCATCAGAATTCAATTATATCCATCAGTTTTTCAATAAATAAATAATGGTTATTGTGAGAAAACACGAGTTGGGAAAATATAAATAATTACAGGGGGTGGGATGTTCCTTTCACCATACTAAAAGGGTGAAGGTATGTTTCTTGGTAGAGGATACTATAAACCAAAGAGACAACGGGGTGTGGGACATCAAGTTAGAAATAAAGGAGATGGGATAATTGATACTCTAATGGGTATTGGTTCAACCATCCTTAAACATAAAGACCTAAGTGGTTCAACTGCTTCTGCCGTGGGCTCAGTTGCGGGTGCTATTAAGAGTATAAAAGATGCTCAAAAGACTCTCATAAATTACAATCAATCAAAGAAATTAAAAAAGGTAGAACTCAACTATCTTCACAAGAATGACAAAAAATCATTCAAATACTTGGGTCAGGGTTTCAACGATTTTAATGCTATACAAATACAAGTATGGAAGCGATTGATAGTATCTATGATTTGGATGATACGATTATCATTTCAAACTCCACTAAAAAGGAAGACTATTTTAAGGTAAATGCTATAACAGGAACAGACTGGAATTCAAACGGAACAAAAAGTTTTGAAATAAATAATCAACAAACTTACTTGAATCTAGCTGATAGTTTCTTGCTGTGTAAATTTAAATTCACTAAGGCTGCGAATAATACTAATGCCACACTCGTAAATGATTTCTTCTGGAGAATGTTTGATAGTGTCCGCCTGTATATTGGAACACAAGAGGTTGAAGCGGTTGATTATGTCTCTGCTACATCTGAAATGATGAAATTTACACTATATTCGTTTAGTGATAGAATGGGTAAGGGAGCTGTTGAAGGTTTTATTCCTGATATGTCAACGGGTACAAACGCTGGCCCTGGTTATAGTCAAAGGAAGGCAATGTATAATGATGATGCAAAAGCAGAGAATAGTTTTACCGTAGCAGTACCTCTTCAAGGTATATTTGGATTTTGTGATTATGACAAAGTTTTGTTTGGTCTTAAAATTAGATTTCAACTACAAAGGAATGATAATGTAAATAGATTGCTTTTTCGGGCTGAAAATGCTTTTGGCGACAATAATAAATTTGTTATTAATGATTTGTGTTGGTATATCAGTGAATATACTCATCTTAAAACGAAGAGATGTTAAATAAAAGACTTAACTCAAAGACCCCGCTAAATGTATCATACCTTAAAAGAAGATGTCAACACGTTAAACTGGAACACACTACCTACATTTGGAATTTGGGTGTTCTTCAAGGAAAGCCACGATACCTATGGCTCATTTTTTTTTTTAAACCAGATGGAGAGGACGGTACTGATAAGAATAATGCGCTGAGTGATAATGCTAATGTGAAACAACTTCGGGTTTCTCTTGATGGCACATTTTATCCGCGAGATAGATTGGAAATTGATTGGGAAAAAAATGATTATGCGGAAGCCTACAAGTCTAACCAAAAGGTGTGTGAAAGCAACGGTAATAATGATCCTATTTTGGATATGGTTGCGTTTCAAAAACTTTATATGATCTACGCAATTGACCTGAGTTCTCAAAAAGAAACTAAAGTCTAATAGAGTGGTTACTTCTCTATACATTGAAAGAGGGGAGAGTGAAGAGGTTAATACATATGGTTTGCTTTTGGAAGAAACAGAATTACAGATTAATACAGATAATGGTGTTATGATTAATATCACATAGATTTTTTCTCATAAATAAATGAGTAGGAAAGAACCGGTATATGTTCATCAAATCAATCTTGATAAATTAACATCTTGTATTCAAAATCAAAAGCCTTGTATAATTAATGTTAATACAATTCAAAGAAAAGGAGCAGTAAGAATTGATGTTTTACTCACAAGAGAGCAGGTGAAAACACTAAATGATGTTGGATCACTTAAAATTAAAATGACAAAACCTATGTTGAAGAAATATTCAACAAGGGAAACGAGTGGAGGATTTCTCCCGTTTCTAATTCCTTTATTTTATGGTTTAAGTGCGGCGGGAGCATTGACTGTTGGTATTTCAGCAGCGGTAAAAACTGCTAACGAAAGGAAGGCACAGCTAAAAGCTCAAAAAGAATTGGAAAGACATAACAAGGAGTTGGAGAAACAAATTAGTGGAAGTGGTGTAATTGTAGATTTTGCTGAAAAGCTTGAAAGCCTACCTGATAAAGCTCGATTGTTAGTTGGAGATATGCTTTCCTCTATCGCTCAAGCGGGTGTTAAACTAACTAAACGGGGTAATGGATTGTATCTTTCTCATAAATAAATGGATAAATAGTTTAAACAATTTGGAAAGAATACAACGTCAAATATAGAACTAGCTAAATATTGTAAAAAACTAAAAATTGATAATGTGGTAATTCGTATGAGAGATGAATTAACAAAGTTGTCCAAGAATACAAATAATATTATTATGAATTTAGACACAGAATGGTTCTCATTGGGTTTGTATTCATAATAGTCAGGATAAATATTATTTTGATAGTTATGGTATGCCACCACCTGTTGAAGTAATACAATTCTTACAGAATGGTGTTTATCAAACATTTCAAGTTCAAGAAATTAATTCTAAATGTTGTGGCCAATTATGTTTATATGTATTATTTCAACTCAACAATAATGAAAATTTTTATGATGTCATTTTTAATCTAATATAAATGACTTATGTCGGAAAAGATGGTTCTATCTTTGGAGAATCCTCTCAGGATATTGATTTATCAAATTATTATACAAAGGCACAGGCTGAACGACAAAAATATAGTGTAAGTAAAAATATTAACAAGTACACATACATTCAAAGTACACCGCCCCATGCCAAATAATTAAATATGCTGCAGCGCGGCATTGCCGGGGCACCTCAGGCGCCCGGCAATACCGCAGTGCAGCTCATTGAGGCTTCATTGGGAGGGAGAGGTGTACACTAATTGATTGATTAATTGTATAATTAAAATCAATAAAAGATTATCACAAAATATTTTCATAATCAATTGGCTAATCGCATAACTAAACCAGTAGTGCTTCATCCGAAGATGTATCTTTTAGAAATTTAATTAAATAAGTCATTTATAAAAAATTAAATAATTAATTGATTACTCAATAAATAATTAATCGATTAATCAATAAATACTTAATAGATGAAATGATTAATCAATAAATCAAAAATATCCTTGATAGCCACATCACTTGGTCACTCATGTCCAAATATTAGCTTCCCAGCTCAAAAGGTGCCTGAGATATTGGCCAAATGAGAAAGAAAATAAATAAATGATTAATAATGAAAATAAATAAATAATAATCATAAAAAAATTAAATTATTAATCAATTTGGTCAGAGAACACATAAACTACCACTATTTCATCAGAATCTGTAACTTAAAAAAAAAAAATTTTTTGTCATTAATCGAATAATTAAATAATTAATCGATTAATTGATTAATTAATAAATCAAAAATATCCTTTGCAGCCAAATCACCTGGTCATTGGCATGTCAAAATATCAGCTTCCTAACTGAAAAGGTGCCTGAGTTAATAATGGTCAGAAGAGAAATGAAATTTAATTAATTAAATAAGTACTTAATTAAACGCTAATAATTAAATAACTCCTCAATTAATTGATTATTCAAAAAACAAAAAATACCGTATTTGACAAAGGACTTGCTCACTACTGTGCCGAAATTTCAGCTTCCTAGCTCAAAGGATGGCTGAGATATCGTCCGGACAAACAAACAAGAAAGAAAACAAGAAAGAAAACAAGAAAGAAACCAGAGTGAAAACTGAGTACTCTCTTTCAGCGTGCGTCACTGCCGAGCCCCCTTCGGTGCCCGGCAATGACGATTTGCAATGCCTGGAGGTGGCATAGGAAAGGAGCAGTGTACAATATGAAGAATACCTATAAATTAACCAATTATCCAAACCCTACAGATGCGAATGACTTAATTAGATTCAGTGATTTATCACAATATATATCTTTAAATAAAACAGCACGTTTTGTTAAACAAGTAAAATTTACAACCACAACACCTGGTTATACTGACCATACACCTTTCCTCATTCAATTTAACTATCTGCTTACAATTGAATTTTTATAAAGAAGGACATATAGTTAATATGCGAATTAATAAATGGGGGTATGATATGCCTGATTTCGGGTATAATTGGTCTTTTTCAATAAACCTAGAAGACCTACATGATTTTAATCAGTCTTGTAAAGAAGAATATTATCCGCTTGGTTCGGATAAGGATTTATGTGGAAGTACAATTAGTAAACAACAAATACATGATTTTAAGAAAAGAAAAATATATGATAGTATAGCGATGGTTAGCATGACAAAGAAGGAAGGTAATGAGATAAGGATAGAAAGCCGAGGAATACAAACCGATTTGGTAGTGGGAAGATGGGGTGGTATTACCAGTCATAATATTAATCTCACATATATTTCTGATACATAAATGGCAGGAAGAACATGGCAATGGCAGGCAGAAGAACAATGTCAGGCAGGAACAGGAAGAACTACAAGAGAATTATAATTTTTGTATTCGGGGATACCTACAACAAAAGGGTGTTCGGTATTACATACCTTATGATTTGGAGCATATACATGGAAATTTTGTCATTAAAAACTGGCCTTGTACTGATATTGTTAAACCCACAAAGAGAGACTTGTTTAAAATATTAAATAAAAATGAACTTCTCAAAGTTATGAAATATAAAACTACTAGCGGGGTCACCCGTGGGAATCCCACGGGCACGGACGGATGTGTGTGACATTTCGATATATTGAGTTAGATGCTGCGCCTGCACATTCAGTTATATAAAATGGTTACTGGCAATTGATCACATCCACAAATGATGTAATCCACACAATTTATGTACTTTACATAACGTTAATAGGAATACATGCCCGTATAGATGGGAAATACAGTTTGTTTGAAATAAATCACAAATATCAGAAGAAAGTTTTTAAAATTTAGAACTATTCTCACTCAGAGTTAAACATCACCGTAATATTATGCGGTTGCTTCAACGTTTTCGGTGAATTATATGTCATTCCCATCTACACGGGCATGTATTCCTATTAACGTTATGTAAAGTACATAAATTGTGTGGATTACATCGTTTGTGGATGTGATCAATTGCCAGTAACCATTTTATATAACTGAATGTGCAGGCGCAGCATCTAACTCAATATGTCGAAATGTCACACACATCCATGCCCGTGGGATTCCCACCCGTGGGAATCCCACGGGCATGGATGTGTGTGACGAATTTTAAATATATGTCGACTGTTATTTTAGGCGGTGTATTTTCGTTTCTCATCATGGCGCGATTTAAAAAAATACATCTCTGCATTTTCCTCGCCAATACCTCCTCACACTTTACACACACACCGGCCCATGTTTACATATATATATATACACACACACACACACACACACACACACACACACACACACACACACACACACACACACACGTACAGACACATATACACATATGCACATATGCAAATATGTATACACATATGTATCCACATATACACATATATGCACATTATACACATATATACATCTCCACACACACAGATACACACACACAGATACACACACACAACACACACACACACACACACACACACACACACACACACACACACACACACACACACACACACACACACATATATACACATACACATACACAAAAACAGACACACACACACGTACAGACACATATACACACATACAACAACAACATGCATTTGAAGGCCATTTTCCCTGCTAGAGCGGGGGTTAGCCTACATACACATACACACACCCACACACATATGCGCACGCGCGCGCGCACACACACACACACACACACACACACACACACACACACACACACACACGTACACACACACACGTACACATGTCCCACATGTATATATCCCACATCCCACATGTATATACATGTTTAAAGTGTACATGCCCTTCCCCCTTCCCCCGCCCGGCAACGCTGGGTACTTCTGCTGGTAACTAATAAAATAAAAACGAAGAAATATCTCTCGGTTTCATGAAACCCGGTGGAATTGGATGAAATTCGCTCGGTGAATTCACTCGGTGTATTCGGTTCGGCTCGGTTCACTCGGTTTAAAAAAAAAGCGATAATGTCGACATGTTGCTGTCTGTGTCATGTTGGGCGGTGTATGATACTTGTTGGCTGTTGGGCGGTGTTGGGCGGTGATATGGTGTATTTTTAAAAATATATCTCTGCATTTTCCCGCGTTGCTGACACCGAGTCGTTCTTCATCGACTGTGTCATTCATTTTGGAAATGGAAGTTTCCACGCAACGCATGAATTGTCACGAGTCAAGAGGAAGTATCTCGAAAGTGTATCAAGAGGAAGGGTATCATCAAATGACAAATAAATTACATTGTGAAAATTAAACATTTCAAATAAACCTATTTAAAGTGTATGCGCAAATAACTAATAAATAAAGAAACGAAGAAATATCTCGGTAATTTCCTGAACCATATTTTACTTCCGGCTAATAATGTTGAATGAAATAAAAACGAAGAAATATATGTCGTTTTGTGACGACTGTCATCAAAAGTAAACGGTGAATTCACTCGGTTTATTCGGTTCGGCTCGGTTCACTCGGTTTAAAGAAAAAGCGATAATGTCGAAATGTTGCCGTCTGTGTCATGTTGGGCGGTGTATGATACTTGTTGGCTGTTGGGCGGTGATATATTTCCTGAACCATATTTTACTTCCGGCTAATAATGTTGAATGAAATAAAAACGAAGAAATATATGTCGTTTTGTGACGACTGTCATCAAAAGTAAACGGTGAATTCACTCGGTTTATTCGGTTCGGCTCGGTTTAAAGAAAAAGCGATAATGTCGAAATGTTGCCGTCTGTGTCATGTTGGGCGGTGTATGATACTTGTTGGCTGTTGGGCGGTGTTATGGTGCAT
Organism: Myxine glutinosa; assembly: GCF_964187855.1. Taxonomy (NCBI): domain Eukaryota; kingdom Metazoa; phylum Chordata; class Myxini; order Myxiniformes; family Myxinidae; genus Myxine; species Myxine glutinosa. Next base: position 414,843,800 of record NC_136261.1, read on the forward strand.
TTTAAAAAATATATCTCTGCGTTTTCCCGCGTTGCTGACACCGAGTCTAAAACCATGAATAAAAATGAAATCATATGGTGAGTTAGATTGGAGATAAAGGCGTGAGAGAGACTCAATGGCCTTGAAGTTACAGGCCTTTGAGAATTCATTTCGTTCTATAAACGGCAACTTTCATTGGATTTTCTTCCCTTTTTTTTTCAACCGAGTCGAAAACTATGTTAGCGACTGTGAAAAATGAAATGATTTATCGAATTTGATTTGAAATAAAACTGGGGGAGAGCAAGACACCACGGGCCTACAAAACAGGACTCAAAGCTATGCGAGTTAATAAAATGGTGGATATTTGTTTATAGCCACTCCCAGAATGGGTGGAGCTATGGGTGGAGCTACTCTGCAAACCGAGTAAGCCACACCCCGGACAGACACCCAACAGATAGACAGACAGACAGACAGAATCATCTACGGCTATTATAATATAGATTTTAGAAATCATCAACAAATCTTATTGGTATCCTATTATGAGAATAATAATAATAGATACAAGAATATCTCAAAATCCAGATGAGTATATGTATAATATTATTTGGGGTTCAAACTCAAGGGTAGCGAGGGATGAGGAAGGAGTTGAAGAAGAGAAGGAGGAAAGAGAGAAAAAGGAGAAGGAGGAAAGGGAGAAAAGGAGAAGGAGGAGAGGGAGAAAAAGGAGAGGGAGAAGGAGGAGAGGGAGAAGGAGGAGAGGGAGAAGGAGGAGAGGGAGAAGGAGGAGAGGGGGAAGGAGGAGAGGGAGAAGGAGGAGAGGGAGATGGAGGAGAGGGAGAAGGAGGAGAGGGAGAAAAAGGAGAAGGAGGAGAGGGAGGAAAGGGAGAAGGAGGAAAGGGAGGAAAGAGAGAGGGAGGAAAAATATAAAAATATGACCATTCCTGAGATTAATGAAAGATTGAAGGTATTAGGGCAAATAAATCAATCTCAACGCACCGAAGAGGAAAATAAAGAATTAATGACTTAGGAAGATATTGTTTTCAAGAATAACGACGTCAATGTCTTCACTTTCAGGGAGGAGATTTAAACGAGAAAGTGGGGATAAAGAAGAAGAAGAAGAAGGAAAAGATTCTGTGATTGATGATGTTGGTGTTATTGACTTTAGTTAGTTTTTATTTGTAAATAAATTGAGGAGAGAGTGAAGGCATTCCTAAGGATTCTTTATGTTTTAAAAATTAAGATAGAAATGTATGTGTTGAAAACCAAAAAGGTTTTGATACTCTGTCGGAATTTTTCTGATAAATAAATATGAGTTATTGTCTGAAATGTAAAAAGAAAACTAAATCTAAAAATATCTCTTATGTTAAAGCTAAAAATAATAGCTTTATCAAAAAGGAATATGTCAAGTGTGTGGCTCTAAAAAGTGCCAAATCATCTCTCCTAAAAGTGGAGGAGACATACAAAAGTTTCTGTCACGAAGTAAATTTACAACAACTGGAATTCCTGGGGAACTACATCTACCTGGATATTCTTTATGTGGTCCTGGAAAAACCTGGATAAAAGATTAGATGAGGCTGACGATTCCTAAACCTTGGTCTAAGCCTATAAATAGGGTTGATGAAGTGTGTATGAAGCGTGATATTGCTTATGGGAATACCACTACATTGGATGAAAAACATGAAGCAGACAGAGAAATGTTGTATAATTTGTCTTTGATACGAAATCCTACATTGAGAGAGAAAGTTGATAGGTTTATTGTGAAAAAAAATGATAAGTGCTAAATTGAAACTTGGTCTTGGTTATTCACCCTCAAAAAACTATTCGGCTCTAATGATGTAAACAAGACTGAGGAGCTTTTGGCTAATGAATTACTTAAACCTATAATCACAGTTTAAAAGAAGGAAAGTTTATTCTGAATACACCGACCACATATGGTCCGCTGATTTAATCGAACTAAGTAATGATAAGGGATACAGGTATGCTTTAACTATTATTGATTTGAGGAGTAGATTTGCCTGGGTTGTTCCTTTAAAAAATAAAAGGGGTGATACTTTAATGTTAGCCTTTAAGCTAATATTTGATAGGGATAAAAGGAAACCAAAGAAGTTATGGACTGATGAGGGAACAGAGTTCTATAACAAAATATTTATGAAATTTCTTAAGGGGGAGGGTATTAAATTATACAGCACCTTTAATGAAGGAAAAGCAGTTGTTATTGAGTGTTTTAATCGTACTTTGAAAGAGAGACTATATAAAAAATTCACACAACTCGGTTCTCAAAAATGGGTGTATTTAATTCAGGATATTGCAAATAATTACAACAATACAGTTCATTCATCAACAAAATCAAAACCATCGGAAACATTTACAAAATTAGAATATGAAAAGGAGATTTATTTGAGAAAACCCAAGTTCAAAGTTGGTGATATTGCAAGAATATACAGATGGAAAAGCCATTTTGAGAGGTTATACAAAAAAATGGACGAATGAATTATTTAAAATCGTTGATGTAATGGATACAGTCCCTTGGACCTACAAATTATATGATTTAAATGGAGAAGAAATCTTGGGTTCATTTTACACATCTGTGAACCCCAAACACAGAATCCCTCAACTTTTCAGTTGGGGCTTAACTTTTGTGTGTGTGTAATGGGGATACGTTCTTGAGATCTGTGAACCCCAAACACAGAATCCTTCAACTTTTCAGTTGGGGCTTAACTTTTGGGTGTGTGTGCAATGGGGATACGTTCTTGAGATCTGTGAACCCCAAACACAGAATCCCTCAACTTTTCAGTTGGGGCTTAACTTTTGTGTGTGTGTGTGTAATGGGGATACCTTCTTGAGATCTGTGAACCCCAAACACAGAATCCCTCAACTTTTCAGTTGGGGCTTAACTTCTGCACACAATTTTGTTTGTTGGTGTGTGTGTGAGTGAGTCATAATAATATACGAATCCTAACCCAACCTCAACCCTAACCCCAACTGAACCCTTAACCCCCACATTAAAACACCAAATTTGTAAGTCTAAACAACTGTATCCATTACATCAACCATTTAAAAAGTTCTTATCTCCATCTCTTTGTCTAACCTTCCAATTATATTTATCTTTTTCCAACTTTTTTGAAACAATTCAATTATAATTAATATAAGATAAATGAGTCTGTGAGGTATGACATTCATTCAAAAATTCACCTCACATCCAGAACCCAAACCCAACCCCATCCCTAACCCAACCCATCCCTAACCCTCATTCAAAATCCCATCCCTAACCCAACCCCATCCCTAACCCAACCCCATCCCTAACCCAACCCATCCCTAACACTCACATTCAAAATCCCAACCCTAACCCAACCCCATCCCTAACCCAACCCTAACCCTAACCCAACCCCATCCCTAACCCAACCCCATCCCTAACCCAACCCCATCCCTAACCCAACCCATCCCTAACCCTCACATTCAAAATCCCAACCCTAACCCAACCCCATCCCTAACCCAACCCTAACCCTAACCCAACCCCATCCCTAACCCAACCCCATCCCTAACCCAACCCCATCCCTAACCCAACCCTAACCCTAACCCTAACCCAACCCCATCCCTAACCCAACCCCATCCCTAACCTAACCCATCCCTAACCCTCACATTCAAAATCCCAACCCCAACATAATCTTTTTTTTTTTCCTCTTCTCCCAATTCTGTCTTGCAATGTTTTCAAGTTTGAAGAGGGAGAAATGGGAAGAAAGAATTTTCCAGCATTTTCTTCCCCGAATTTTCTTGATATTGCTGAAATACTGTATATGTAAAAAAATAAAAAAATAATATTACTTATCTAATATTGAATTAAATAACATATAATTTAATTGATTTTTAATGAACTGAACTTACCTTAAATCAGACGTCATTAAACAATGAACATTGTTCATTGCTTTAGAATCCAAAGAGTCTCCAAGATGGACGCCACAGGTAGAGTCTCCAAAATAAAACCAACTTTCCAAGTTCCCAAGGTATTTTTTTCCTTTTTCTTTTTTCTTTTTTTTTGTATACTGAATCGAGGCCCGTGAAAGAGCTAACATTTACTTCACAAACAAATCGACCAGACAAACAAAATACACAAAAAGAGGGAGCGGAAGACAAGATGGGGAGAAAAGGGGAAGCACACAAACACAACATCCGAGAGCAGGGAGATGTGTGGAAGGGAGAGGGCCCGGGGGGAGGAGGCATGGAAAGGGGGGAGGGGGGAGGGAGAAGTATAAAACACAAGGACACCAAGGACTTCCTGGACAGAAGTTGGTATTTCAAAAAGTGGAATTGGGGTGAAATTAGCGGGGGTAGAAAGGATCAAGGTTTTGGATGGGGGAAGATAAGAGATGGTGGTGAACAGCTGTTTTAAAGACTTGGAGGGTGGAGTGGGATTGAAGAGAGTGAGGGAGTTTGTTCCAGAGGCGGGAGAAAAGAGGAATGAAGGAGTGAAGGTGAGCAGAGAGTCTTGATTTTGGCAGTTTAACCAAAAGAGGGTTGCAGGCAGATCTTGTGCGACCTGTAGGAATATTTGCGGGACAGAGCCCAGAGAGAGCTGGGGGGGGCAAGGCCAGAGAGGAGTCGGTAGAAGACGGAAAGACGACCAACCTGCCTGCGGTGAGTGAGTGAGAGGCCCTTGGAGTTAGCTTCATCGCGGGAGATTCCAATGATTCTGAATGCTTTGGTTTCAACAGCGTGAAGGCGAGCTAGGTGTGAGGTAGGAGCACTAGCCCAGAGGGGAGAGCAGTATTCCATTGAGCTGCGGATGAAAGCCTTGTATGTGGTGAGGAGCTCAGGTGTGCCAAGGAAGGACTTCGCACCACGGAGGATGCCCAGTCGGCGACTGGCTTTGGAGGCCAGATTTGAAATGTGGTTTTTCCAGGAAAGATCATGGCAGATAGTGAGACCCAAAAGCTTGAGTGACAGAACTTCTTGGAGAGAATTATTCAGAAAGTGGATGGGAGGGTTGTCCAGTCGGTCTTTTCGGAGAGACATCGTAAGAGTGTGAGATTTGTCAGGATTGAAAGACATGTTCCACTTGTTTGCCCAGTCTGTGATTTTGTCAAGGTCTGCAGAGAGTGAGGAGGCTGCAGACTGCCGATCTGAGGGATGAAGAATGGAGCGACAGAGAGTAGAGTCGTCAGCAAAGAGATAGAGAGGATTTTCAAGAGAGTCAGAGAGATCATTGATGAAGACCAGAAAAAGCACAGGGCCCAGAACACTGCCTTGGGGAACTCCAGCCTGAACAGGAAGAGGAGATGAGAGAAACCCATTCAGGGCCACACGTTGACTACGACTAGAGAGGACGTCCGCCAGCCATGCATGGAGATTTCCATGGATACCAAAAGAGGAGAGTTTGGTGAGCAGAGCGGGGTGCCAGACCGTATCGAAGGCACGTGATATGTCAAGGGAGACTGCTCTAATTTCCTGTTTGGCATTGAGGACCTCCATCCATTGTTGAGAAAGCAGAAGCAGCAGGTCCAGAGTGGAGTGTCCAGGTCTGAAACCAAATTGATGATCAGAGATCAAGCCATTGGAGAAGAGGAAAGATTTCATATCTGAAGCAATGATGGATTCCATGACTTTGCTGATAATTGGGAGAAGGCTGATTGGTCTGTAGTTGCTGGGATCTGTTTTTGCACCTTTTTTGTGCAAAGCGGTGATGTTGGCAGATTTCCAAGCAGATGGAAGATGACCTTGAGCAAAAGAGAGGGTGAAGAGAACAGAGAGAGGGAGTGAAAGAGCGGAAGAACATGATTTTAGGACCCGTGGGCTGATGCCGTCAGGTCCAGTTGCAGAATCAGAGTCGAGGGTTGACAGAAACTTTTCCACCTTGTGAGGAGGAAAGGACACAGAGTCCAGGAGCAGCTGGGTACGGTGGGTACAGAGAGGGATGGGTTTGGGACACAAGATTTAGAGGCAAACACAGAGTTGAGGCATTCAGCTTTTTCACTTGCGGAGTCAGCCGTGTGGCCATTTAAGGTGAGGGAGGGGATGGAGGGGGAACAAACACCAGAAACAGATTTTACCAGACGCCACCAGGATTTGGAAGAGGGAGACAGATAAGAGAGTTCAGTCCTGAGGACGGAGAGATATTGTTTCCTGGCTCTCCTGAGGGTGGACGCACACTTGTTTCGGGCTTTGTGAAAGGAAATGAGATTTCCTTCCGTTGGATTTGCTTTCCAGCAAATCCAGCAAGGGAGATTGCATAACCACAATCCTGTTGAGCCTCCAGGATAGGTATCACATTCCGAGTCATCAAAACAAAACCCCCATTCTGAGTCTCCAAAAATATAACCATCTTTCCAAGTCTCCAAGGTGGAACCACAATTTTCAGAAATATTGGGGGTTTCCGTGATAAGTCTCACATAGTATAACTGCAGACCATCAGGAAAAACTTCCCTTTTCCAATTTTTTAGGGTTTCTGTGATGAGTCTCACATAGTATAACTGCGGACCATCATGGAGAACTCCCATTTCCCAATTTTTTAGGGTTTCTGTGATGAGTCTCACATAGTATAACTGTGGACCATCAGGGAGAACTCTCCTTTCCCAATTTTTTATGGTTTCTGTGATGAGTCTCACATAGTATAACTGCGGACCATCAGGAAGAACTCTCCTTTCCCAATTTTTTAGGGGTTCTGTGATGAGTCTCACATCGTATAACTGTGGACCATCAGGGAGAACTCTCCTTTCCCAATTTTCATAAATTTGTGGGTCTCCATTGTATAACTTGTATTCTGGCTCATCAAGGTAGAACTTGTTCAGTGGGTTTTGTTTTGATAACTCACAATAAGTATCATCATGGTAGAACTCTTTTTCATGATTTTGTGGATCTCCAATGTATAACTCTTTGGCTGGGTCATCAAGATAGAACTCATTCTGTGGGTCTTGGCTGTTCAAAATGTCTTCAAACAAAAAATAACTTCATTCCAAGTTGTGTTAAAAGCAGTATTTTCATTTCCTATCTCAGATACAATTTCCTGTGAGAGAAAATAACAATGTATTAATTTAATACAATATTTTTCATGTATAAATCAAGCTCTATGAATATTAAAAGAAACTTTGCTAACTCTTACACGAGTCGTATTTAAAAAAATAAAAAAAAAATTAAATAACTAAATAAATAAATAAACAAGAAAACGTCATGCGTAGCACGATACTTGCAAAATACGCCCTCCCCCAAAAGTTTTCAATGTGACATGATGGCTTATGGTGACCTCAAAAATACTTGGTGGTTGAATTCAGTGACCAGATATGCAAGTCCTCTTCAAATTTCATGTCAATTGGATGAAAATTGAGGAGTTTAGAAATTTGGCCTATGTTGACCTTTTGGCCTATGTTGACCTCAAAGATACTTGGTGGTTGAATTCAGTGACCAGATATGCAAGTCCTCTTCAAATTTCAAGTCAATTGGATGAAAATTGAGGATTTTAGAAATTTGGCCTATGTTGACCTTTTGACCTATGTTCACCTAAAATATAATTTGTGGTTGAATTCAGTGACGAGATATGCAAGTCCTTTTCAAATTTCAAGTCAATTGGATGAAAATTGAGGATTTTAGAAATTTGGCCTATGTTGACCATTTGGCCTATGTTGACCTCAAGAATACTTGGTGGTTGAATTCAATGCAAGTCCTCTCCAAATTTCAAGTCAATTGGATGAAAATTTAGGATTTTAGAAATTTGGCCTATGTTGACCATTTGGCCTATGTTGACCTCAAAAATGCTTGGTGGTTGAATTCAGTGACCAGATATGCAGGTGGTCCTCAAATTTCAAGTCAATCGGATGAAAATTGAGGATTTTAGAAATTTAGCAAAGTTGGTGACCTTTGGCCTATGTTGACCTTTTGACCTATTGACCCCAAAACAATAGGCTTCTGGCATTTGACCAACTCTACCACTTGGTGAAGTTTGGTGAAGATCGGTTGAAAATTGTGACCTGTAGGCCGGTGACAAACAAACAAACAAGAAAACGTCATGCGTAGCACGATACTTGCAAAATACGCCCTCCCCCAAAAGTTTTCAATGTGACATGATGGCCTATGGTGACCTCAAAAATACTTGGTGGGTGAATTCAGTGACCAGATATGCAAGTCCTCTTCAAATTTCATGTCAATTGGATGAAAATTGAGGATTTTAGAAATTTGGCCTATGTTGACCTTTTGGCCTATGTTGACCTCAAAGATACTTGGTGGTTGAATTCACTGACCAGATATGCAAGTCCTCTTCAAATTTCAAGTCAATTGGATGAAAATTGAGGATTTTAGAAATTTGGCCTATGTTGACCTTTTGACCTATGTTCACCTAAAATATAATTTGTGGTTGAATTCAGTGACGAGATATGCAAGTCCTTTTCAAATTTCAAGTCAATTGGATGAAAATTGAGGATTTTAGAAATTTGGCCTATGTTGACCATTTGGCCTATGTTGACCTCAAGAATACTTGGTGGTTGAATTCAATGCAAGTCCTCTCCAAATTTCAAGTCAATTGGATGAAAATTGAGGATTTTAGAAATTTGGCCTATGTTGACCATTTGGCCTATGTTGACCTCAAAAATTCTTGGTGGTTGAATTCAGTGACCAGATATGCAAGTGGTCTTCAAATTTCAAGTCAATCGGATGAAAATTGAGGATTTTAGAAATTTAGCAAAGTTGGTGACCATTGGCCTATGTTGACCTTTTGACCTATTGACCCCAAAAACAATAGGCTTCTGGCATTTGACTAACTCTACCACTTGGTGAAGTTTGGTGAAGATCGGTTGAAAATTGTGACCTGTAGGCCGGTGACAAACAAACAAACAAACAAGAAAACGTCATGCGTAGCACGATACTTGCAAAATCCACCCTCCCCCAAAAGTTTTCCAATGATACATGATGGCCTATGTTGACCTTTTGGCCTATGGTGACCTCAAAAATACTTGGTGGTTGAATTCAGTAACCAGATATGCAAGTCCTCTTCAAATTTCACATCAATTAGATGAAAATTTAGGATTTTAGAAATGTGGCCTATGTTGACCTTCCGATGTTGACCTCAAATATACTAGGTGGTTGAATTCAGTGACGAGATATGCAAGTCCTCTTCAAATTTCAAGTTAATTGGATGAAAATTGAGGATTTTAGAAATTTGGCCTATGTTGACCTTTTGACCTATGTTCACCTAAAATATAATTTGTGGTTGAATTCAGTGACGAGATATGCAAGTCCTTTTCAAATTTCAAGTCAATTGGATGAAAATTGAGGATTTTAGAAATTTGGCCTATGTTGACCTCAAGAATACTTGGTGGTTGAATTCAATGCAAGTCCTCTCCAAATTTCAAGTCAATTGGATGAAAATTGAGGATTTTAGAAATTTGGCCTATGTTGACCATTTGGCCTATGTTGACCTCAAAAATTCTTGGTGGTTGAATTCAGTGACCAGATATGCAAGTGGTCTTCAAATTTCAAGTCAATCGGATGAAAATTGAGGATTTTAGAAATTTAGCAAAGTTGGTGACCATTGGCCTATGTTGACCTTTTGACCTATTGACCCCAAAAACAATAGGCTTCTGGCATTTGACTAACTCTACCACTTGGTGAAGTTTGGTGAAGATCGGTTGAAAATTGTGACCTGTAGGCCGGTGACAAACAAACAAACAAACAAGAAAACGTCATGCGTAGCACGATACTTGCAAAATCCACCCTCCCCCAAAAGTTTTCCAATGATACATGATGGCCTATGTTGACCTTTTGGCCTATGGTGACCTCAAAAATACTTGGTGGTTGAATTCAGTAACCAGATATGCAAGTCCTCTTCAAATTTCACATCAATTAGATGAAAATTTAGGATTTTAGAAATGTGGCCTATGTTGACCTTCCGATGTTGACCTCAAATATACTAGGTGGTTGAATTCAGTGACGAGATATGCAAGTCCTCTTCAAATTTCAAGTTAATTGGATGAAAATTGAGGATTTTAGAAATTTGGCCTATGTTGACCTTTTGACCTATGTTCACCTAAAATATAATTTGTGGTTGAATTCAGTGACGAGATATGCAAGTCCTTTTCAAATTTCAAGTCAATTGGATGAAAATTGAGGATTTTAGAAATTTGGCCTATGTTGACCATTTGGCCTATGTTGACCTCAAGAATACTTGGTGGTTGAATTCAATGCAAGTCCTCTCCAAATTTCAAGTCAATTGGATGAAAATTGAGAATTTTAGAAATTTGGCCTATGTTGACCATTTGGCCTATGTTGACCTCAAAATTACTTAGTGGTTGAATTCAGTGACCAGATATGCAAGTCCTCTCCAAATTTCAAGTCAATTGGATGAAAATTGAGGATTTTAGAAATTTGGCCTATGTTGACCATTTGGCCTACGTTGACCTCAAAAATTCTTGGTGGTTGAATTCAATGACCAGATATGCAAGTGGTCTTCAAATTTCAAGTCAATCGGATGAAAATTGAGGATTTTAGAAATTTAGCAAAGTTGGTGACCTTTGGCCTATGTTGACCTATTGACCCCAAAAACAATAGGCTTCTGGCATTTGACCAACTCTACCACTTGGTGAAGTTTGGTGAAGATCGGTTGAAAATTGTGACCTGTAGGCCGGTGACAAACAAACAAACAAGCAAACAAACAGACAGACAGAGTCACAAACACAACCGACCAATATACTTGTAGTAAAATCTTCGATTTTGCAAGTAACAAGCAAACAAACAAACAGACAGACAGAGTCACAAACACAACCGACCAATATACTTGTAAAATCTTCGATTTTGCAAGTAACAAACAAACAAGAAAACGTCATGCGTAGCACGATACTTGCAAAATACGCCCTCCCCCAAAAGTTTTCAATGTGACATGATGGCCTATGGTGACCTCAAAAATACTTGGTGGTTGAATTCAGTGACCAGATATGCAAGTCCTCTTCAAATTTCATGTCAATTGGATGAAAATTGAGGATTTTAGAAATTTGGTCTATGTTGACCTTTTGGCCTATGTTGACCTCAAAGATACTTGGTGGTTGAATTCAGTGACCAGATATGCAAGTCCTCTTCAAATTTCAAGTCAATTGGATGAAAATTGAGGATTTTAGAAATTTGGCCTATGTTGACCTTTTGACCAATGTTCACCTAAAATATAATTTGTGGTTGAATTCAGTGACGAGATATGCAAGTCCTTTTCAAATTTCAAGTCAATTGGATGAAAATTGAGGATTTTAGAAATTTGGCCTATGTTGACCATTTGGCCTATGTTGACCTCAAGAATACTTGGTGGTTGAATTCAATGCAAGTCCTCTCCAAATTTCAAGTCAATTGGGTGAAAATTGAGAATTTTAGAAATTTGGCCTATGTTGACCATTTGGCCTATGTTGACCTCAAAATTACTTAGTGGTTGAATTCAGTGACCAGATATGCAAGTGGTCTTCAAATGTCAAGTCAATCGGATGAAAATTGGGGATTTTAGAAATTTAGCAAATTTGGTGACCTTTGGCCTATGTTGACCTTTTGACCTATTGACCCTAAAAACAATAGGCTTCTGGCATTTGACCAACTCTACCATTTGGTGAAGTTTGGTTGAAAATTGTGACCTGTAGGCCGGTGACAAACAAACAAGAAAACGTCATGCGTAGCACGATACATGCAAAATACGCCCTCCCCCAAAAGTTTACCATTGATACAGCAAATTGTCCATTTCATGAAGATTTAAATTTACAATCTTGATCAAAGCTCGGTTCAACAGGATGAAAATTGAGGATTTTAGAAATTTGGCCTATGTTGACCATTTGGCCTATGTTGACCTCAAAAATACTTGGTGGTTGAATTCAGTGACCAGATATGCAAGTGGTCTTCAAATTTCAAGTCAATTGGATGAAAATTGAGGATTTTTGAAATTTGGCCTATGTTGACCTCAAAAATACTTGGTGGTTGAATTCAGTGACCAGATATGCAAGTGGTCTTCAAATTTCAAGTCAATTGGATGAAAATTGAGGATTTTAGAAATTTGGCCTATGTTGACCTTTTGGCCTATGTTCACCTAAAATATAATTAGTGGTTGAATTCAGTGATGAGATATGCAAGTCCTTTTCAAATTTCAAGTCAATTGGATGAAATTTGAGGATTTTAGAAATTTGGCCTATGTTGACCATTTGGCCTATGTTGACCTCAAGAATACTTGGTGGTTGAATTCAGTGACCAGATGTGCAAGTCCTCTCCAAATTTCAAGTCAATTGGATGAAAATTGAGGATTTTAGAAATTTGGCCTATGTTGACCATTTGGCCTATGTTGACCTCAAAAATTCTTGGTGGTTGAATTCAATGACCAGATATGCAAGTGGTCTTCAAATTTCAAGTCAATCGGATGAAAATTGAGGATTTTAGAAATTGTAGCAAAGTTGGTGACCTTTGGCCTATGTTGACCTTTTGACCTATTGACCCCAAAAACAATAGGCTTCTGGCATTTGACCAACTCTACCACTTGGTGAAGTTTGGTGAAGATCGGTTGAAAATTGTGACCTGTAGGCCGGTGACAAACAAACAAACAAGAAAACGTCATGCGTAGCACGATACTTGCAAAATACGCCCTCCCCCAAAAGTTTTCAATGTGACATGATGGCTTATGGTGACCTCAAAAATACTTGGTGGTTGAATTCAGTGACCAGATATGCAAGTCCTCTTCAAATTTCATGTCAATTGGATGAAAATTGAGGATTCTAGAAATTTGGCCTATGTTGACCTTTTGACCTATGTTCACCTAAAATATAATTTGTGGTTGAATTCAGTGACGAGATATGCAAGTCCTTTTCAAATTTCAAGTCAATTGGATGAAAATTGAGGATTTTAGAAATTTGGCCTATGTTGACCATTTGGCCTATGTTGACCTCAAGAATACTTGGTGGTTGAATTCAATGCAAGTCCTCTCCAAATTTCAAGTCAATTGCATGAAAATTTAGGATTTTATAAATTTGGCCTATGTTGACCATTTGGCCTATGTTGACCTCAAAAATGCTTGGTGGTTGAATTCAGTGACCAGATATGCAGGTGGTCCTCAAATTTCAAGTCAATCGGATGAAAATTGAGGATTTTAGAAATTTAGCAAAGTTGGTGACCTTTGGCCTATGTTGACCTTTTGACCTATTGACCCCAAAAACAATAGGCTTCTGGCATTTGACCAACTCTACCACTTGGTGAAGTTTGGTGAAGATTGGTTGAAAATTGTGACCTGTAGGCCGGTGACAAACAAACAAACAAGAAAACGTCATGCGTAGCACGATACTTGCAAAATACGCCCTCCCCCAAAAGTTTTAAATGTGACATGATGGCCTATGGTGACCTCAAAAATACTTGGTGGGTGAATTCATTGACCAGATATGCAAGTCCTCTTCAAATTTCATGTCAATTGGATGAAAATTGAGGATTTTAGAAATTTGGCCTACGTTGACCTTTTCGCCTATGTTGACCTCAAAGATACTTGGTGGTTGAATTCACTGACCAGATATGCAAGTCCTCTTCAAATTTCAAGTCAATTGGATGAAAATTGAGGATTTTAGAAATTTGGCCTATGTTGACCTTTTGACCTATGTTCACCTAAAATATAATTTGTGGTTGAATTCAGTGACGAGATATGCAAGTCCTTTTCAAATTTCAAGTCAATTGGATGAAAATTGAGGATTTTAGAAATTTGGCCTATGTTGACCATTTGGCCTATGTTGACCTCAAGAATACTTGGTGGTTGAATTCAATGCAAGTCCTCTCCAAATTTCAAGTCAATTGGATGAAAATTGAGAATTTTAGAAATTTGGCCTATGTTGACCATTTGGCCTATGTTGACCTCAAAATTACTTAGTGGTTGAATTCAGTGACCAGATATGCAAGTCCTCTCCAAATTTCAAGTCAATTGGATGAAAATTGAGGATTTTAGAAATTTGGCCTATGTTGACCATTTGGCCTATGTTGACCTCAAGAATACTTGGTGGTTGAATTCAATGCAAGTCCTCTCCAAATTTCAAGTCAATTGGATGAAAATTGAGGATTTTAGAAATTTGGCCTATGTTGACCATTTGGCCTATGTTGACCTCAAAAATTCTTGGTGGTTGAATTCAATGACCAGATATGCAAGTGGTCTTCAAATTTCAAGTCAATCGGATGAAAATTGAGGATTTTAGAAATTTAGCAAAGTTGGTGACCATTGGCCTATGTTGACCTTTTGACCTATTGACCCCAAAAACAATAGGCTTCTGGCATTTGACTAACTCTACCACTTGGTGAAGTTTGGTGAAGATCGGTTGAAAATTCTTACCTGTAGGCCGGTGACAAACAAACAAACAAACAAGAAAACGTCATGCGTAGCACGATACTTGCAAAATCCACCCTCCCCCAAAAGTTTTCCAATGATACATGATGGCCTATGTTGACCTTTTGGCCTATGGTGACCTCAAAAATACTTGGTAGTTGAATTCAGTAACCAGATATGCAAGTCCTCTTCAAATTTCACATCAATTAGATGAAAATTTAGGATTTTAGAAATGTGGCCTATGTTGACCTTCCGATGTTGACCTCAAATATACTAGGTGGTTGAATTCAGTGACGAGATATGCAAGTCCTCTTCAAATTTCAAGTTAATTGGATGAAAATTGAGGATTTTAGAAATTTGGCCTATGTTGACCTTTTGACCGATGTTCACCTAAAATATAATTTGTGGTTGAATTCAGTGACGAGATATGCAAGTCCTTTTCAAATTTCAAGTCAATTGGATGAAAATTTAGGATTTTAGAAATTTGGCCTATGTTGACCATTTGGCCTATGTTGACCTCAAGAATACTTGGTGGTTGAATTCAATGCAAGTCCTCTCCAAATTTCAAGTCAATTGGATGAAAATTGAGAATTTTAGAAATTTGGCCTATGTTGACCATTTGGCCTATGTTGACCTCAAAATTACTTAGTGGTTGAATTCAGTGACCAGATATGCAAGTCCTCTCCAAATTTCAAGTCAATTGGATGAAAATTGAGGATTTTAGAAATTTGGCCTATGTTGACCATTTGGCCTACGTTGACCTCAAAAATTCTTGGTGGTTGAATTCAATGACCAGATATGCAAGTGGTCTTCAAATTTCAAGTCAATCGGATGAAAATTGAGGATTTTAGAAATTGTAGCAAAGTTGGTGACCTTTGGCCTATGTTGACCTTTTGACCTATTGACCCCAAAAACAATAGGCTTCTGGCATTTGACCAACTCTACCACTTGGTGAAGTTTGGTGAAGATCGGTTGAAAATTGTGACCTGTAGGCCGGTGACAAACAAACAAACAAGCAAACAAACAGACAGACAGAGTCACAAACACAACCGACCAATATACTTGTAGTAAAATCTTCGATTTTGCAAGTAACAAGCAAACAAACAAACAGACAGACAGAGTCACAAACACAACCGACCAATATACTTGTAAAATCTTCGATTTTGCAAGTAACAAACAAACAAGAAAACGTCATGCGTAGCACGATACTTGCAAAATACGCCCTCCCCCAAAAGTTTTCAATGTGACATGATGGCCTATGGTGACCTCAAAAATACTTGGTGGTTGAATTCAGTGACCAGATATGCAAGTCCTCTTCAAATTTCATGTCAATTGGATGAAAATTGAGGATTTTAGAAATTTGGTCTATGTTGACCTTTTGGCCTATGTTGACCTCAAAGATACTTGGTGGTTGAATTCAGTGACCAGATATGCAAGTCCTCTTCAAATTTCAAGTCAATTGGATGAAAATTGAGGATTTTAGAAATTTGGCCTATGTTGACCTTTTGACCAATGTTCACCTAAAATATAATTTGTGGTTGAATTCAGTGACGAGATATGCAAGTCCTTTTCAAATTTCAAGTCAATTGGATGAAAATTGAGGATTTTAGAAATTTGGCCTATGTTGACCATTTGGCCTATGTTGACCTCAAGAATACTTGGTGGTTGAATTCAATGCAAGTCCTCTCCAAATTTCAAGTCAATTGGGTGAAAATTGAGAATTTTAGAAATTTGGCCTATGTTGACCATTTGGCCTATGTTGACCTCAAAATTACTTAGTGGTTGAATTCAGTGACCAGATATGCAAGTGGTCTTCAAATGTCAAGTCAATCGGATGAAAATTGGGGATTTTAGAAATTTAGCAAATTTGGTGACCTTTGGCCTATGTTGACCTTTTGACCTATTGACCCTAAAAACAATAGGCTTCTGGCATTTGACCAACTCTACCATTTGGTGAAGTTTGGTTGAAAATTGTGACCTGTAGGCCGGTGACAAACAAACAAGAAAACGTCATGCGTAGCACGATACATGCAAAATACGCCCTCCCCCAAAAGTTTACCATTGATACAGCAAATTGTCCATTTCATGAAGATTTAAATTTACAATCTTGATCAAAGCTCGGTTCAACAGGATGAAAATTGAGGATTTTAGAAATTTGGCCTATGTTGACCATTTGGCCTATGTTGACCTCAAAAATACTTGGTGGTTGAATTCAGTGACCAGATATGCAAGTGGTCTTCAAATTTCAAGTCAATTGGATGAAAATTGAGGATTTTTGAAATTTGGCCTATGTTGACCTCAAAAATACTTGGTGGTTGAATTCAGTGACCAGATATGCAAGTGGTCTTCAAATTTCAAGTCAATTGGATGAAAATTGAGGATTTTAGAAATTTGGCCTATGTTGACCTTTTGGCCTATGTTCACCTAAAATATAATTAGTGGTTGAATTCAGTGATGAGATATGCAAGTCCTTTTCAAATTTCAAGTCAATTGGATGAAATTTGAGGATTTTAGAAATTTGGCCTATGTTGACCATTTGGCCTATGTTGACCTCAAGAATACTTGGTGGTTGAATTCAGTGACCAGATGTGCAAGTCCTCTCCAAATTTCAAGTCAATTGGATGAAAATTGAGGATTTTAGAAATTTGGCCTATGTTGACCATTTGGCCTATGTTGACCTCAAAAATTCTTGGTGGTTGAATTCAATGACCAGATATGCAAGTGGTCTTCAAATTTCAAGTCAATCGGATGAAAATTGAGGATTTTAGAAATTGTAGCAAAGTTGGTGACCTTTGGCCTATGTTGACCTTTTGACCTATTGACCCCAAAAACAATAGGCTTCTGGCATTTGACCAACTCTACCACTTGGTGAAGTTTGGTGAAGATCGGTTGAAAATTGTGACCTGTAGGCCGGTGACAAACAAACAAACAAGAAAACGTCATGCGTAGCACGATACTTGCAAAATACGCCCTCCCCCAAAAGTTTTCAATGTGACATGATGGCTTATGGTGACCTCAAAAATACTTGGTGGTTGAATTCAGTGACCAGATATGCAAGTCCTCTTCAAATTTCATGTCAATTGGATGAAAATTGAGGATTCTAGAAATTTGGCCTATGTTGACCTTTTGACCTATGTTCACCTAAAATATAATTTGTGGTTGAATTCAGTGACGAGATATGCAAGTCCTTTTCAAATTTCAAGTCAATTGGATGAAAATTGAGGATTTTAGAAATTTGGCCTATGTTGACCATTTGGCCTATGTTGACCTCAAGAATACTTGGTGGTTGAATTCAATGCAAGTCCTCTCCAAATTTCAAGTCAATTGCATGAAAATTTAGGATTTTATAAATTTGGCCTATGTTGACCATTTGGCCTATGTTGACCTCAAAAATGCTTGGTGGTTGAATTCAGTGACCAGATATGCAGGTGGTCCTCAAATTTCAAGTCAATCGGATGAAAATTGAGGATTTTAGAAATTTAGCAAAGTTGGTGACCTTTGGCCTATGTTGACCTTTTGACCTATTGACCCCAAAAACAATAGGCTTCTGGCATTTGACCAACTCTACCACTTGGTGAAGTTTGGTGAAGATTGGTTGAAAATTGTGACCTGTAGGCCGGTGACAAACAAACAAACAAGAAAACGTCATGCGTAGCACGATACTTGCAAAATACGCCCTCCCCCAAAAGTTTTAAATGTGACATGATGGCCTATGGTGACCTCAAAAATACTTGGTGGGTGAATTCATTGACCAGATATGCAAGTCCTCTTCAAATTTCATGTCAATTGGATGAAAATTGAGGATTTTAGAAATTTGGCCTACGTTGACCTTTTCGCCTATGTTGACCTCAAAGATACTTGGTGGTTGAATTCACTGACCAGATATGCAAGTCCTCTTCAAATTTCAAGTCAATTGGATGAAAATTGAGGATTTTAGAAATTTGGCCTATGTTGACCTTTTGACCTATGTTCACCTAAAATATAATTTGTGGTTGAATTCAGTGACGAGATATGCAAGTCCTTTTCAAATTTCAAGTCAATTGGATGAAAATTGAGGATTTTAGAAATTTGGCCTATGTTGACCATTTGGCCTATGTTGACCTCAAGAATACTTGGTGGTTGAATTCAATGCAAGTCCTCTCCAAATTTCAAGTCAATTGGATGAAAATTGAGAATTTTAGAAATTTGGCCTATGTTGACCATTTGGCCTATGTTGACCTCAAAATTACTTAGTGGTTGAATTCAGTGACCAGATATGCAAGTCCTCTCCAAATTTCAAGTCAATTGGATGAAAATTGAGGATTTTAGAAATTTGGCCTATGTTGACCATTTGGCCTATGTTGACCTCAAGAATACTTGGTGGTTGAATTCAATGCAAGTCCTCTCCAAATTTCAAGTCAATTGGATGAAAATTGAGGATTTTAGAAATTTGGCCTATGTTGACCATTTGGCCTATGTTGACCTCAAAAATTCTTGGTGGTTGAATTCAATGACCAGATATGCAAGTGGTCTTCAAATTTCAAGTCAATCGGATGAAAATTGAGGATTTTAGAAATTTAGCAAAGTTGGTGACCATTGGCCTATGTTGACCTTTTGACCTATTGACCCCAAAAACAATAGGCTTCTGGCATTTGACTAACTCTACCACTTGGTGAAGTTTGGTGAAGATCGGTTGAAAATTCTTACCTGTAGGCCGGTGACAAACAAACAAACAAACAAGAAAACGTCATGCGTAGCACGATACTTGCAAAATCCACCCTCCCCCAAAAGTTTTCCAATGATACATGATGGCCTATGTTGACCTTTTGGCCTATGGTGACCTCAAAAATACTTGGTAGTTGAATTCAGTAACCAGATATGCAAGTCCTCTTCAAATTTCACATCAATTAGATGAAAATTTAGGATTTTAGAAATGTGGCCTATGTTGACCTTCCGATGTTGACCTCAAATATACTAGGTGGTTGAATTCAGTGACGAGATATGCAAGTCCTCTTCAAATTTCAAGTTAATTGGATGAAAATTGAGGATTTTAGAAATTTGGCCTATGTTGACCTTTTGACCGATGTTCACCTAAAATATAATTTGTGGTTGAATTCAGTGACGAGATATGCAAGTCCTTTTCAAATTTCAAGTCAATTGGATGAAAATTTAGGATTTTAGAAATTTGGCCTATGTTGACCATTTGGCCTATGTTGACCTCAAGAATACTTGGTGGTTGAATTCAATGCAAGTCCTCTCCAAATTTCAAGTCAATTGGATGAAAATTGAGAATTTTAGAAATTTGGCCTATGTTGACCATTTGGCCTATGTTGACCTCAAAATTACTTAGTGGTTGAATTCAGTGACCAGATATGCAAGTCCTCTCCAAATTTCAAGTCAATTGGATGAAAATTGAGGATTTTAGAAATTTGGCCTATGTTGACCATTTGGCCTACGTTGACCTCAAAAATTCTTGGTGGTTGAATTCAATGACCAGATATGCAAGTGGTCTTCAAATTTCAAGTCAATCGGATGAAAATTGAGGATTTTAGAAATTGTAGCAAAGTTGGTGACCTTTGGCCTATGTTGACCTTTTGACCTATTGACCCCAAAAACAATAGGCTTCTGGCATTTGACCAACTCTACCACTTGATGAAGTTTGGTGAAGATCGGTTGAAAATTGTGACCTGTAGGCCGGTGACAAACAAACAAACAAGAAAACGTCATGCGTAGCACGATACTTGCAAAATACGCCCTCCCCCAAAAGTTTTCAATGTGACATGATGGCTTATGGTGACCTCAAAAATACTTGATGGTTGAATTCAGTGACCAGATATGCAAGTCCTCTTCAAATTTCATGTCAATTGGATGAAAATTGAGGATTCTAGAAATTTGGCCTATGTTGACCTTTTGACCTATGTTCACCTAAAATATAATTTGTGGTTGAATTCAGTGACGAGATATGCAAGTCCTTTTCAAATTTCAAGTCAATTGGATGAAAATTGAGGATTTTAGAAATTTGGCCTATGTTGACCATTTGGCCTATGTTGACCTCAAGAATACTTGGTGGTTGAATTCAATGCAAGTCCTCTCCAAATTTCAAGTCAATTGCATGAAAATTTAGGATTTTATAAATTTGGCCTATGTTGACCATTTGGCCTATGTTGACCTCAAAAATGCTTGGTGGTTGAATTCAGTGACCAGATATGCAGGTGGTCCTCAAATTTCAAGTCAATCGGATGAAAATTGAGGATTTTAGAAATTTAGCAAAGTTGGTGACCTTTGGCCTATGTTGACCTTTTGACCTATTGACCCCAAAAACAATAGGCTTCTGGCATTTGACCAACTCTACCACTTGGTGAAGTTTGGTGAAGATTGGTTGAAAATTGTGACCTGTAGGCCGGTGACAAACAAACAAACAAGAAAACGTCATGCGTAGCACGATACTTGCAAAATACGCCCTCCCCCAAAAGTTTTAAATGTGACATGATGGCCTATGGTGACCTCAAAAATACTTGGTGGGTGAATTCATTGACCAGATATGCAAGTCCTCTTCAAATTTCATGTCAATTGGATGAAAATTGAGGATTTTAGAAATTTGGCCTACGTTGACCTTTTCGCCTATGTTGACCTCAAAGATACTTGGTGGTTGAATTCAATGCAAGTCCTCTCCAAATTTCAAGTCAATTGGATGAAAATTGAGAATTTTAGAAATTTGGCCTATGTTGACCATTTGGCCTATGTTGACCTCAAAATTACTTAGTGGTTGAATTCAGTGACCAGATATGCAAGTCCTCTCCAAATTTCAAGTCAATTGGATGAAAATTGAGGATTTTAGAAATTTGGCCTATGTTGACCATTTGGCCTATGTTGACCTCAAGAATACTTGGTGGTTGAATTCAATGCAAGTCCTCTCCAAATTTCAAGTCAATTGGATGAAAATTGAGAATTTTAGAAATTTGGCCTATGTTGACCATTTGGCCTATGTTGACCTCAAAATTACTTAGTGGTTGAATTCAGTGACCAGATATGCAAGTCCTCTCCAAATTTCAAGTCAATTGGATGAAAATTGAGGATTTTAGAAATTTGGCCTATGTTGACCATTTGGCCTATGTTGACCTCAAAAATTCTTGGTGGTTGAATTCAATGACCAGATATGCAAGTGGTCTTCAAATTTCAAGTCAATCGGATGAAAATTGAGGATTTTAGAAATTTAGCAAAGTTGGTGACCATTGGCCTATGTTGACCTTTTGACCTATTGACCCCAAAAACAATAGGCTTCTGGCATTTGACTAACTCTACCACTTGGTGAAGTTTGGTGAAGATCGGTTGAAAATTCTTACCTGTAGGCCGGTGACAAACAAACAAACAAACAAGAAAACGTCATGCGTAGCACGATACTTGCAAAATCCACCCTCCCCCAAAAGTTTTCCAATGATACATGATGGCCTATGTTGACCTTTTGGCCTATGGTGACCTCAAAAATACTTGGTAGTTGAATTCAGTAACCAGATATGCAAGTCCTCTTCAAATTTCACATCAATTAGATGAAAATTTAGGATTTTAGAAATGTGGCCTATGTTGACCTTCCGATGTTGACCTCAAATATACTAGGTGGTTGAATTCAGTGACGAGATATGCAAGTCCTCTTCAAATTTCAAGTTAATTGGATGAAAATTGAGGATTTTAGAAATTTGGCCTATGTTGACCTTTTGACCGATGTTCACCTAAAATATAATTTGTGGTTGAATTCAGTGACGAGATATGCAAGTCCTTTTCAAATTTCAAGTCAATTGGATGAAAATTTAGGATTTTAGAAATTTGGCCTATGTTGACCATTTGGCCTATGTTGACCTCAAGAATACTTGGTGGTTGAATTCAATGCAAGTCCTCTCCAAATTTCAAGTCAATTGGATGAAAATTGAGAATTTTAGAAATTTGGCCTATGTTGACCATTTGGCCTATGTTGACCTCAAAATTACTTAGTGGTTGAATTCAGTGACCAGATATGCAAGTCCTCTCCAAATTTCAAGTCAATTGGATGAAAATTGAGGATTTTAGAAATTTGGCCTATGTTGACCATTTGGCCTACGTTGACCTCAAAAATTCTTGGTGGTTGAATTCACTGACCAGATATGCAAGTGGTCTTCAAATTTCAAGTCAATCGGATGAAAATTGAGGATTTTAGAAATTTAGCAAAGTTGGTGACCTTTGGCCTATGTTGACCTTTTGACCTATTGACCCCAAAAACAATACGCTTCTGGCATTTGACCAACTCTACCACTTGGTGAAGTTTGGTGAAGATCGGTTGAAAATTGTGACCTGTAGGCCGGTGACAAACAAACAAACAAGCAAACAAACAGACAGACAGAGTCACAAACACAACCGACCAATATACTTGTAAAATCTTCGATTTTGCAAGTAACAAGCAAACAAACAAACAGACAGACAGAGTCACAAACACAACCGACCAATATACTTGAAAAATCTTCGATTTTGCAAGTAACAAACAGAGTCACAAACACAACCGACCAATATACTTGAAAAATCTTCGATTTTGCAAGTAATAAATAAACTCCATTGATAAGACTCCATCTCCATTGATAAGAGGTTGGAGTCCAGTTCATCAATCTGAAGGTTGAGCTCCACACAGGTAGCAGGACTCCAAGGAATGGCAAAGTTATCCCATTCCATTTCAGCACAGTAGTCCATTCTCAAGTGAAGCAGAAAGCGTGTTTGAAAAAGCCTGTGTGGTCGGTGCCTTTTATAAAAAGGGCTGGGTGTGTGTCATTTCCTGTGGAAATTCCCTGGGCAAACCTGGGCGTGTCTTAACTGGAAATGATACAATGTTGAGAGTTTATAAAGTGGGTGTGACTTAACAAAGTGGGTGGGGTTTGGCAAAAGTGGGCGGAGCTTAACAAAAAGTGGGCAGAGCCTACCAAAAAGTGTGTGGCACTGGAGGCACTCAAACAAGAACATTGAGGGAGGTTTACCATTTTATCTTAGCTCAGTTAAAATATCTTGATAAAGAACCAAACTCAAACATATATTTTGTTAATTTATTAGATGGTGATGAGAGTTGTAGGAGAATTAAATTATTTCCCACACATAAACAAATATTTGTAGGATCGATGTTTGAGTGGTCCACTAGAGATCAATGATATTAAGAGAGTGAGAGGGAACAAATATTCGTAGGATCATTGAGTGGTCTAATGAACAACATTAAGGATAGGTGCTATAGCTGGTATGTCAAAAGGCCAAAAGGTTTGTAAAGATCAGGGTGGCAGAAATAGAGGTGTTAAGGGGGAAATGAGGGAAAGTGAGGGTGAGAGGAAAATTTACATGTTAGTGAATGGAGATTTTGGGGTGTCCCAGGAACAACATTTATTATCTACTCACGGCCTTAGAGCCAGGTAGAAGTGTATAGATTACCATGCTCCGAATGTCACGATAAAGAAGAAGATCCACCATGTACCACAAGTATAGATCCGGTAGACCGTATGTCATGTATGTGTATCTTTGTTCCCATCATGAGGGGTGCAGTTGTGCTAATTAGTTAGGGATTATGGGTGATTAATCCCCTATATGTAATTGCCTCTGTTATTTTTCCTCTGTTCTTTATGACAATGCACACACACACACACACACACACACACACACACACACAAAGCTAAGAAATCACGCATTAATAACACTGAATAAAAGTAACTGGAAGCAAGAGATGGAACAATACCGCGGGTGCTGCCAGCCGCGACATCGCCACATCAAGCAGGCAGGTCTGTGGGGCCACGCCCCCAAAGAGCAGGGATTGGTCCGGAATTGGTTCGAGCAAGGACTGCTAATATGGGACTATTGGATTGGTGGAGCAGGCACGGGCGGCGCAAGATGACGTCAGAGCCTTGAGTACAAAGGAGTGAGAGGACCGACATTTTCTCTTCTCGTCCTGGTTTTTATAGCAAAAGGTCGCTTATTATTCTCTTCTCGTTCTGGATTCCATAGAGAACGGTGGCTCATTTTCTCTCTCGGTTTCTGGATCTGGAAGTGAACAGTCGATATTTGTTCTCTTGCGGTGGGACAGTCTCAACGAACGGTCGAAGTTACGGGCTCTTGGCTGTGAGTTTGGTGTCGAATGGTCGTGTTCCGACATTTTCCCTCCTCTTGCATTGGGACGAGGTCTTGAGTTGGGACGTTGATAGTGAACAGTCACGGTTGTCGCCAGGGGTGTACTGAGTTCCTGCAGACGGTCCCTGCTCGTGCATTCTTTCTTCTTGGTCCGGGCGATCGGCTGAGTGGCCGCATTGTCCTTCCATTGGCTCGTTTGTGCTTTGGGAAGCGGCGGACTCGGCACCCTGTGCTGCGGCGGTGTGTGAACGAGAGCGCGCTGAGGCCTACTTCCCGCCATGGCCTGTGCCGTGCTTGGGGCCTGGACGATTCCCGACTGGGTTCAGGAGACGCTCAGAGCTAAGTGCCCACACACACACATTTATTTTCACCAGTTGTTTTTCCCCTTGTGTGGTATACGAGTCTGTGTGGGGACATCCCATTTATGAATTTTAGTTTTGCCGTGTATTATTCTGTTACCGGCATTTCTTCATTAAATTCGGTATTTTTGTACATTTTAAATCATGTGTCAGCTTGAATTAATCATCGCCGATTCGAAAGAGTCCGGTGGGACCCGTGAAGGTAAGCTCTTTGCCCTCCCCGTGTATTCTCCGCTATATTTTTACTGAGCGCACCGGACTGTTAAGCTCGATCGGATATCCGTCCGAGGCCGGTCTTTATCGGCTACGGACAGGACAGTATTCTTTATGAAGGCATGATCACGGTTGTCTTTAATTCTTTGAAACAAGTGAATAGTCCAATGTAACGTCACGACCAACTTGTTAATTATTTTTGGAATACATGGAGTAATAGTTATCAAGTTGATTTGCATGTTTGCTTATGAATAAATTAATTGTTATATGTGTGTTGTTGATACTGTATGCTATTTATTTCCGACTGCAACATCAATACTTGTTCTAACCAGAACAAAAACAAATAAATCCCTTTTATGTGGGTTAACTACAGAATGTATGATGTTTTTCAGCATGCTGACGTCATGTGATGTCATCAAGGATTACACAAACAACATCTGTATAAACTGAAATATGTGTTTGTGATACTTTTACATGTGCAACTGGGTTAATTAGCATATTGGTGTATCATGTTAATATTTCAAACAGTTATTTGAAGACTGGATGTTAATAAAAGCAAAATTTAACACAATCCTTCTTTTGATTATCTGTGTTCATTCGAGAGAGAGAGAGAGAGAGAGAGAGAGACAGAGACAGAGACAGAGACAGACACACGGACACACAGACACACGAAGAAGAGAAGAGAAGAGAAGAAAGAAAGAAAAAGAAACGGCAGATATGATGTATTTCAATGTATGCTGAGATGACTTAATAAACATGAAATCAAAACATGACGTAAGTAAAACTTTGTCAGATTGTTAAACATAATCAAAAGCAATGACATGCCAAATTCAGTAATATTTGAGCTTATAATTATTGAGATACAACATAACGAAGGTGCAAGTAATTAGCATACTTCAAGAAATCGTCGATATATTAAATAAGGGACATTTTGACATGTCTCCCAAAATGCCAAAAGAAAACATCGACCAAAATATTTTTTCCCCATCTAAGGAGACATCACATCATAATTATGCACATTGGGGAGGATCATGGGGGGGGGGGGGAAGGGGGTGCACGGTAGGCCCCTCTGGCCCATGGACTATATATATGATCCAGGCTTTCAATGACATCTTGGATACGACTATCCGGTCTGTACCTGTCTGTGGTGAGGATATTGAGATCACATCGAGATTCACTTACCTTGGCAGTGATATTAATGGTTCCACATGTTGTCACTGAGATGTGCGAGCCCGAGGGCTGACCACATGCCTTGTGATTGCAGTCGGTTGATCAGTATCTCAAGGAGATGGGAATGGGCTGGGCAACGTGCTGTTTGGGGGACGGTGGCTTGGAGGTCTGTGGAGTACCGGCAGAAAGTGGGCGTGGCGATGGGCTGCCCTACCTGACCTAACCTGGCTCTGACTGGTTCTGACAGAATCCTCTTTATTTTTTATTTTAGAAGGTCAAAATTGGCCAAAGGTCAACCACTTTTTTTTTCTTCTTGGAATCCTCAAGTGTTTGTGGTACCTTCAGATGGGATGAAAGTTATGGGCAAAAATCTCAGTTTAACAGTGATGTCAGCCAGGGTTGCTGTAAATTGGAACACACAGTCCATAATATTGGCATTTCTTGTGTCTTCGACACAAAAGGCTTTTTGGATTCCTATGTTGTGCTTGCAGGTAGCTGTTTAATTACCTCGCAAACTAAAAGTGACAAGTGGGGTTAAGCAATTGGTTCACGTCTGTCTGTCTGTCTGTCTACAAATGTGGACAACTTATTTAAATTTAATATTATATTTTGAACCCGAATCGGAACATGAATCCGTAAATAAACAGTTCTTTGGCTGTGAATTTTTAACGACCGCACATGCACAGAGAAGAGTGAGTTGATAGTGTTACGTTTGTGGGGGTATGGGATGAAATACCATCGTCGAGGCAGAATTGTATAGGTGTCGCATGGACCGTGGATGCGTAGGAGGCACCCCGATGTATTAAGTAAGGAAACTGGAGCTTAAGATTGTTTTTGCGTCTTCACATGGGGGGTGAAGCTATGTGAACTCGGTAGGGATTAAAGTTAGTTTCCCCCCAGTTTGTGATTGCCTCCTGTGGCTTTTCCCGATGTTTTTTTTTTTGACAAGGCCGGCCATAAAACCCTTGATACAACAATAACAACGTCCCATTAACTATTCATTCGCTCTTCCCTATCTTCCTCTAAAGACTAAAGCTACTTTCCACACACTGTTCTCATTAAAACTCACCACATTCTGCTCTCATTACCCCTCCCTTTTTCCTTGTTTCTCTTCCCATTGCGGGATTGGCACATGAACATCGACGCGTGCCGAGGATGAGTCAGAGGTCTACCATATACTTTGCCCAACCTCTTTATGCGCTTTACTTCCTCTCTATATTTTTTCCTTAATTGTTCTGTTGGAGCCATGTCTTTTGTACAAATAAATAAGTAAGAATACCTCAGTGGGAAATAAGTGCTATGGGTAAGATAAGATCTACTCTTTTGTGCCTTTCTTGATGTTTGGTTATTGTTTGATGTGCTTGTAAATTTGTGCCCCATTATTATTGAATCTTGTGTGCTTCTAAATACGTACCTGTTCTTTGGTATGTGGTTTTCCATCCTGTCTGTTTTTGTTTAATTTCCTTAAATGGCTTGATTTAGTGTGTGCTAACAGATAGACAGGATGTTTTGCCTCACCGATCGCTCATGCCACTAGCCATCGTGCACTCATGGTTCCGCTCAATGGTATAATAAATAGATAAATGGATTCTCTCACAGCACAGATCCTCATGGTGTCAGTGCATTTAACTTTGCCATGTCACATGACCTGACTCGGTTCATCTCAGCTTTGACTTGAGTTCCTGAACGAGTTACTGAAAACAGGTATCCTTACTTCCTCCACCGAAGGTTGGTGGAGGTTTTGTTTTCACCCTTGTCTGTCTGTCTATTTGTTACTTGGCAAAAAATCCTTTTTTGACAAGTATATTGATCACTCCGGTTTGTGTGTTTGTCTGTCTGCTCACTTATACTCGTCTACAGGTCACAGTTTTCAACCGATCTTCATGAAACCACCAAACGGTAGAGTTGGTGATCTGAAAGAATCGTCTTTATTTTTGATGTTAAAAGGTCAAAATAGGCCAAAGGTCAACCACTTTTTTTTCCTAGAATCCTCAGTTTTCATCCGATTGACTTGAAACTTGAATAGGATTCACATATCAGCTAACTGAATTCAACCATCAACAATGTTTGACATCAACATCGGCCAAAAGGTCAACAATTCAAATTTCTAAAATCCTCAATTTTCATATGATTGACTTGAAATTTGAAGAGGATTTTCATATTTGCTGAATGAATTCAACCTCCACCTATTTTTATGTCAACATAGGTTGTAAGATCAACAAATGCCAAAGGTCAACCATATTCTTCAAATTTCTAAAATCCTCAATTTTCATATGATTGACTTGAAATTTGAATAGGATTTTCATATCGGCGAACTGAATTCAACCGCCAACTATTTTTCAGATCAGCATCGGCGATAAGGTCCACGACTTATTCGAATTTCTAAAATCCTCAATTGTCATCCAATTCACTTGAAATTTGAAGAAGATTTTCCTATCAGCGAACTGAATTCAACCACCAACTACTTTTGAAGTCAAAAGGATGTGCTGCTGAGTGCCATTCAATATTATTTTTTTCATTTTTTTTTTAATACAAAGTTGAGGCTCGTGTAATAGCTAACACACAAAATATATAATAAAGGGAGCGGGAGACGAGAGGGGGAGAGAGAGGAAAGTACATATGCACAACAATAGTAGAGAACAGTGACATTAGTAGATTTGTGGAGGGGTTGGGGAGTGGGGATAAAATGGTATAAAACAAATGGACATGACTTTGACTTTCAGGAAAGAAGTCAGAATTTGAAAAAGGTGGATTTGGGGTGTATTGACGGAGGTAGACAAGATCAAGGATTTGGATGGGGGAAAACAAGGGATGGTGGTGAACAGCTGCTTTTGAAGACCTCGAGGTAGGAGTGGGATTGAAGAGAGTGTGGGTGTTTGTTCCAAAGGCGTGAGAAAAGAGGAATTAAAGAGTGATGGTGAGCAAGAGAGTCTTGCATTTGAAAGTTTCACCAGAAGAGGGTTGTTGGCAGATCTTGTGCCTCCTCAAGGAATATTTGGGGGACAGAGCACAGACAGGGTAGGGGGCGCTAGGCCAGAGAGGAACCATTGGAAGACAGAAAGACCACCAACCTGCCTGCAGTGCGAAAGTGAAAATCCCTCAGAATCGGCTTCATCGTGGGAGATACCAATGATACTAACAGCTTTGTTTTCTACAGCATGAAGTATGAGGCAGGAGCATCAGCCCAGAGGAGAGAGAGAGAGAGCAGAACTCCATTAAGCTGTAGATGAAAGCCTTGTATGTGGTGAGAAGCTCAGTAGTGCCAAGAAAGGGCATCGCACAACAGAAGATGCACAGTCGGCGGCTGCCTTTCGAGGCCAGCTTGGAAATGTGGTTTTCCCAGTAAAGATTGTGCCCCATTATTATTCCTGAGTAATAATGCTATTGCCCAGAACCAGCTTGCTTTCGTCTCCTGGAAAGCAAATCCAACGGAAGGAAATCTCACTTCCTTTCACAAAGCCCGAAGCAAGTGTGTGTCCACCCTCAGGAGAGCCAGGAAACAATATCTCTCCATTCTCAGCACTGAACTCTCTTATCTGTCTCTCTCTTCCAAATCCTGGTGGCGTCTGGTCAAATCTGTTTCTGGTGTTTGTTCCCCCTCCAACCCCTCCCTCAATTCAAATGGCCACACGGCTGACTCCGCTCGTGAAAAAGCTGAATGCTTCAACTCTGTGTTTGCCTCGAAATCTTGTGTCGCAAACCCATCCCTCTCTGTACCCACCATACCCAGTCGTACCCAGCTGCTCCTGGTCTCTGTGTCCTTTCCTCCTGACAAGGTGGAAAAGTTTCTGTCAACCCTCGACTCTGATTCTGCAACTGGACCAGACGGCATCAGCCCACGGGTCCTAAAATCCGGTTCTTCTGCTCTTTCACTCCCTCTCTCTGTACTCTTCACCCTCTCTTTTGCTCAAGGTCATCTGCCATCTGCTTGGAAATCTGCCAACATCACCGCTTTGCACAAAAAAGGTGCAAAAACAGATCTCAGCATCTACAGACCAATCAGCCTTCTCCCAATTATCAGCAAAGTCATGGAATCCATCATTGCTTCAGATATGAAATCTTTCCTCTTCTCCAATGGCTTGATCTCTGATCATCAATTTGGTTTCAGACCTGGTCACTCTACTCTGGACATGCTGCTTCTGCTTTCTCAACAATGGATGGAGGTCCTCAATTCCAAACAGGAAATTAGAGCTGTCTCCCTCGACATATCACGTGCCTTCGATACGGTCTGGCACCCTGCTCTGCTCACCAAACTCTCCTCTTTTGGTATCCATGGAAATCTCCACGCATGCCTGGCAGACTTCCTCTCTAGTCATAGTCAACATGTGGCCCTGAATGGGTTTCTCTCATCTCCTCTTCCCGTTCAGGCTGGAGTTCCCCAAGGCAGTGTTCTGGGCCCTGTGCTTTTTCTGGTCTTCATCAATGATCTCTCTGACTCTCTTGAAAATCCTCTCTATCTCTTTGCTGATGACTCTACTCTCTGTCGCTCCATTCGTCATCCCTCAGATCGGCAGTCTGCAGCCTCCTCACTCTCTGCATACCTGGACAAAATCACAGACTGGGCAAACAAGTGGAACATGTCTTTCAATCCTGACAAATCTCACACTCTTAAGATGTCTCTCCGAAAAGAACGACTGGACAACCCTCCCATCCACTTTCTGAATAATCCTCTCCAAGAAGTTCTGTCACTCAAGCTTTTGGGTCTCACTATCTGCCATGATCCTTCCTGGGAAAACCACATTTCAAATCTGGCCTCCAAAGCCAGTCGCCGATTGGGCATCATCCGTCGTGTGAAGTCCTTCCTTGGCACACCTGAGCTCCTCACCACATACAAGGCTTTCATCCACAGCTCAATGGAATACTGCTCTCCCCTCTGGGCTGGTGCTCCTGCCTCACACCTAGCTCGTCTTCATGCTGTTGAAACCAAAGCATTCAGAATCATTGGAATCTCCCGCGATGAAGCTAACTCCAAGGGCCTCTCACTCACTCACCACAGGCAGGTTGGTGGTCTTTCCGTCTTCTACCGACTCCTCTCTGGCCTTGCCCCCCAGCTCTCTCTGGGCTCTGTCCCACAAATATTCCTGCAGGTCGAACAAGATCTGCCTGCAACCCTCTTATGGTTAAACTGCCAAAATCAAGACTCTCTGCTCACCTTCACTCCTTCATTCTTCTTTTCTCCCGCCTCTGGAACAAACTCCCTCACTCTCTTCAATCCCACTCCACCCTCCAGGTCTTTAAAACAGCTGTCCACCACCATCTCTTATCTTCCCCCATGCAAAACCTTGATCTTTTCTACCCCCGCTAATTTCACCCCAATTCCACTTTTTTGAAATACCAACTTCTGTCCTGGAAGTCCCAACTCATAGATACCATAAAGGTCCTTGTGTTTTATACTTCTCCCACCCCCCCCCCACCCTTCCCACGCCTCCTCCCCCCAAGCCCTCTCCCTCCCACCAAGCCCTCTCCCTCCCACCAAGCCCTCTCCCTCCCACACATCTCCCTGCTCTCCAATGTTGTGTTTGTGTGCTTCCCCTTCTCTCCCCATCTTGTCTTCCACTCCCTCTTTTTATATATTTTGTTTGTCTGGTTGATTTGTTTGTGAAGTAAATGTTAGCTCTTTCACGAGCCTCGATTCAGTATACAAAAAAAAAAAAAAATCAAAAAAAAAAAGCATGGCAGACAGTCAGACCCAAAAGCTTGAGTGACAGCGGGTTTTCCAAACCGTCTTTACGAAGAGAAATAGTGAGGGTGTGAGATTTGTCAGGATAGAATGACATGTTCAACTTGTTTGACCAGTTTGTGATTTTATCCAGTCTGCAGAGAGTGAAAAGGCTGCTGCTTGCCAATCTCAGGGTTGTAATATGGAGCGGCAGAGGGTGGAGTCATCAGCAAAAAGATAGAGAGGATTTTCCAGCGAGTTGGAGAGATCATTAATGAAGACAAGAAAATGCACAGGGCGGAGAACACTGCCTCGAGGCATTCAAGCCTGGACAGGAAGGGGAGATGAAAGAATTCCATTCAGAGCGAGACGTTGACTTTGACTGGAGAGGAAGTCCACGCCATGTGTGAAGATTTTCATAGATACCATAAGAGGAGAGTTTCGTAAGAAGGGCGGCGTGCCTGACCGTATCGAAGGCACGACATATGTCAAGGGAAGACGGCTCTTAATTCCTGTTTAGCATTGAGGACCTCCATCCATTCTTGAGACAGCAGAAGCAGCATCTCCATAGTAGAGTGGTCTGGTCTGAATCCAAAATGATGATCAGAGATCAAGCCATTGGAAAAGAGGAAGGATTTCATATCAGAAGCGAATATGGATTGGGAGTAGGCTGATTGGTCTGTAGTTGCAGGAATCTGGTTTTGCACATTTTTTGTGTAAAGCGGTAATGTTGTCTGATTTCCCAGTATATGGCAGATGACCTTGAGTAAAAGAGAGGGTGAAGAGTACAGAGAGAGGGTGTGACAGCACGGTAGAGCAGTATTTTGGGACCTGTGGGGTGATGCTGCCTGGTCCAGTTGCGGAATCAGAGTCGAGGTTTGACAGAAACTTCTCTACCTTGTCGGTAAAGAAGGACACAGAGTCCAGGAGCAGCTGGGTACGACTGATTTAGGTGGGTACAGAGAGAGATGGTTTTATGACACAAGATTTTAAGGCAAACACAGAGTTGAGACATTCAGCTTTTTCATGTGCAGTGTCATGTGTGTAGTAATTTCAGGAAATGGAGGGAATTGGAGGGGAACTACACGATAAACATATTTGTCCAGATGCCACCAGGACTTGGAGGAGGGAGACAAGTTTGAGAGTTCAGTCTTGAGAGTGGAGCGATATTATTTCCTGGCTCTGCTGAGGGTCGATACACACTTGTTCCGAGCTGTGTGAAAGGATATTTTGAGAAATTTTTACCACCAGTAAATTCCAGAAATTTATTTTGATTCATTTTACAATCTTTATTTTATTTAAATTGAATTAAACACAAAC
Organism: Myxine glutinosa; assembly: GCF_964187855.1. NCBI lineage: Eukaryota > Metazoa > Chordata > Myxini > Myxiniformes > Myxinidae > Myxine > Myxine glutinosa. The sequence goes on from NC_136261.1 coordinate 414,876,888, forward strand.
ACTGTTGAACACAAATCGCCTTATTTTTACTTCCACGATCCTCCAGTTTAGCAGTACTTCGACATGTTAAATAGGGTGGTGTATCAGGGTCATGTAGAAGACTGTTTCAATAGTGTTTAACATCCGGAATTTTTGTTTTTAACAATGTTTAACTTCATTATTATATTTAAATTGAAGTGCACAATCCATGGCGTAACATGATCGATGAACTCTAAAGATAGTTCTCAATCTCATTTACCTGCAAAAGACTGATGCTGATTTGTATACAGGTGATGTCCATCCTGTAAATATGGAAGGCAGACAACACAACAACGATTCATCTGTCACAGAAGATTCAAAATGTGCTTCAGCAAAGGAAGGTTCAGATGATATTCACATGACAAACGGAAGTGCTTCCTCTTTTGCAACTGGTGAGTGGAAACGTAAAAATTTCACAAAAATTAACAAATCCTTTGTGTTGAGAAAATCGAAAATTTTCTGAAAAGTGTTAAATATTTTCATTTTGATTTTGACAAAAAATAAAATGTGTTCTTTGTTTCTGTAGAACAATCCAGAAGTAAAATGGGACAAATGTGGTCCAGTCACAGCTTGACAGTAAAGAAGAAGCCTTTTTTGAAGAAACAATCACGAAATCAAGACCCACTTCCTATAAAATACAAGTCTGGGCCTCGCAACACCAATATTTATATTAAATTAAACAAACACAAAAAGGTGCAAGAAAGGCGAATACGTTATAAGTGTAATGTATGCAGAATGGATTTTGCTTCAAAGAGTATCATCAAAATACACATGAGGATCCACACTGGAAAACACCCTCACAATTGCTCTGTCTATGATAAAGGTTTCTTAACAAAAATCAATTTGAATAAACATATGAAGATCCATACAGGAGAGCGTCCTCACAAATGCTCAATATGTGATAAAGGTTTCTCTCAAAGCAGCAATTTGAGATCACATTTGAGGATCCATACAGGAGAGCGACCGCACAAATGCTCGATATGTGATAAAGGTTTCTCTCTGAAAGGCAATTTGAAATCACATATGAGGATCCATACAGGAGAGCGACCGCACAAATGCCCGATATGTGACAAAGGTTTCTCTCATAGCAACAGTTTGAAATTACACGTGAGGATCCATACAGGAGAGCGACCCCACAAATGCTCAATATGTGATAAAGGTTTCTCTCACAAAGGCAGTTTTAAATTACATATGAGGATCCATACAGGAGAGCAACCTCACAAATGCCCGATATGTGATAAAGGTTTCTCTCACAAAGGCAGTTTAAAATTACATATGAGGATCCATTCAGGAGAGCAACCTCACAAATGCCTGATATGTGATGAAGGTTTCTCTCACAAGGTCTATTTGAAATTACATGTGAGGTTACACACAGGAGATCAACCTCACAAATGCTCGATATGTGATAAAGGTTTCTCTCAAAAAGGCAGTTTGAAATCACATATGAGGATCCATACAGGAGAGCGACCCCACAAATGCTCGATATGCGACAAAGGTTTCAGTCGCAAAGGCAATTTGAAATTACATGTGAGGATCCACACAGGAGATCAACCTCACAAATGCTCGATATGTGATAAAGGATTCTCTCAAAAAGGCAGTTTGAAATCACATATGATGATCCATACAGGAGAGAATCCTCTCAAATGCTCGATATGCGATAAAGATTTCTTTCAAAAAGGCAATTTGAAAGCACATATGAGGATCCATACAGGAGAGCGACCTTACAAATGCTCGATATGTGATAAAGGTTTCTCTCAAAGTGGCGAATTGAAATCACATATGAGGATCCATACAGGAGAACGTCCATATAAATGCTCGATATGCGACAAAGGTTTCTCTCATAACGTCAGCTTGAAATCACATATGACGATCCATACAGGAGAGCATCCTCTCAAATGCTTGATATGTGATAAAGGTTTCTTTCAAAAAGGCAATTTGAAATCACATATGAGGATCCATACAGGAGAACGTCCATATAAATGCTCGATATGCGACAAAGGTTTCTCTCATAACGTCAGCTTGAAATCGCATATGACGATCCATACAGGAGAGCATCCTCTCAAATGCTTGATATGTGATAAACGTTTCTTTCAAAAAGGCAATTTGAAATCACATATGAAGATCCATACAGGAGAGCTGAAATCTGAAAAACCGGGATATTAAAAATTAGGTGAATAGGATTTCGGAATTGAAGAAACCTGAATATGTATCAGTGATAGTTGGAGCAACAGAGAATCTGGATGATCAAGAAAAGCCGAACAGTACTAATAAAGTATTCCAGGGAATATGACAACAAATAAACTTCAGTGGAGGCTGTCAGAGGGTCAGTGGGGATTCTAAAACAAGCCCTTGGAACAAAGCTATGAGAATGAAGTTTCATAAACCAGTTCATGAATAATGATCCTTTACTGAAAAAGGATCTGGGAGAACTTCCTTTTTTTTCTTTTTGGTTCTTTTTTGATTGTGACAAATGTTTAGGAATTTTGTTTTCTCATTGATTTAGTTGTTTTTTTTGTCCCTTTATGGTTATGCTCAGATGGGATCTTGCCATGGCAGTTTGAACATCAATTTTTACTCAATCTTAGCTGAAGTACATGTTTCATTGCCACGTGTGATATTAGCCAGAATACCCTTGTTGTAAAATCGTTTATCAGAAGAAGACTCCTGCCTATGTTTTTCATGAAACTTGAATTTGTGAAGAGTTTCACAATAAAGAGAGGTCCTCAAAGCACAAATGCACCGTCTGTGTTATTGTGAATATGTAATGGCACATTATGGTCAATTATCAGTCAAAGAAGAGTTTGGAGTGTGTATATCCCTCGAAGTAATCCTGATCTGACCAGTTGAAAACCTTGCACAACATTTACCATCATGGCAAGACTGCACTTCATGCCATCACTGATTGCTGCCAAGCACCTCGGTTATACAGGTCCTAACGTGGAAGAAAGGCCACACAGATTGTTTCCACCACATTTTTCTCAACATCAATGGTAATGCATTGTTAATGGAGGGAATACCTTTGAACACAGACTTCTAAAGAAAGGAAGAGGGTAACAAAACTCTCCCCCACCACCACCCCCCCCCCCCCCCCCTCCAACGAACCCCAAAGTTGAGATTCAAGTCGAAGTCGATGTGGCCACTGGCCAGACCAAGAGGTAAGAATTATTTAAAAACAAAAAACAAAATTAAAAACCAGATCCCTGCAACGACAGACCAATCAGACTGCTCCCAATCATCAGCAAGGTCATGGAATCCATCACATCACTCCCTGACTTCCCCCAATAATCAGCAAGGTCATGGAATCCATCATCACATCACTCCCTGACTGACCCCAATCATCAGCAAGGTTATCGAATCCATCATCACATCACTCCCTGACTGACTGTCTCACTCAGTCACATACACACACACACATTCACTGACTGACACAATCACTCAATCACTCACTGACTCACTCAATGACTCACTCAATGACTGACTCGCTGACTGACCCACACAACTCAGACTGACTCACACAACTCACTGACTGACACACACAACTCATTGACTGACACACACAACTCACTGACTGACACACACAACTCACTGACAGGCACACACACAACTCACTGACTGACACACAACTCACTGACTGACACACACAACTCACCGACTGACTCACACAACTCTCTGACTGTCTTACACACACACATACATACACACTCTCTGTCACTCGCTCACTTACCTATGGACACTGCTCGATCGATACATTTACCGACCGGACTAAAGTCTAGGTGAGCGAAAAACGAGCTTTGTGATGTATTGCTATGTTGCAGCTGCGCATGCATGAATAAACAGTTTGGACAATGGCGATGTTTGTGTAGTTCGTGTTTCTCCTCGCCTCGTGACGACATCCGTTAGGTCCTAGGACAGTGGTTCTTAACCTTTCTAAAGGCGCCGAACCCTAAAGAAACCCACCGAACACTCGCGGAACCCCTAAAATATGACCCAAAAATTAAGAAGAATTACATCTTAATGCGTTTTCTGTTCCTCTTTTTAGGAGGCGATCTGGGAAATGCGTGGTTTTGTTTTGGCAAGGGCCACCCTCAAATCATTTTCGCATGCAAGCCTGCTCCTTATCTTTGTTTTAATGTCCACCAGTTTCGAAAACGCATGCTCGCAGAGATACGTTGTAAAGAACGGCGTGAGGAGCTCAAGGGCAATTTTAGCGATGTGAGGATACTCTTCCATTTGGCGGCACCAAAACATTGTGAGCGTTGTTGTGCCGAAGAGTTGTTGTTCAGTTTGGCTCTGCTGAAGTTCGATGAGGTCGTCGAGGTATTGGTCATTGACAACTGCCATTGCCACGTCAAAAGTAAACGGCTGCCACACCCATGCTGGGTATTGCTCTTGGTCGGGGAAGTAACCGTCCAATGACTTTCCCAGCTCATCCAAGTGCATGGCAATCGCTTGCTTCAGCTCCCCCGGTACAGCAGTGCCTCCAACTTCAGACTCATCTTCCATCCCGCTCACGCACTCGTCCAGTACCGAAAAGTTCACGAAGTTGTCGTTCTCTGTTTGCCGCCTCCACAATGGTAACTTCTTTCGGAAAGCGCTCAGCTTTTCTTCAGATTCGATGACATTCACTCCACCGCCCTGCATCTGGCAATTGAGATGATTGAGTGTGTTGAAGATGTCAGCCAAGTTCGCCAAGGTGAGGATGAACTCTGACTCTTGGAAGTGCGTTGCATGGCAATGCTGGTGTTCTCGCAAAAACAGGGCTAATTCTACACGCAAGGCAAAAACACGGCTCATTACCTTCCCTCGTGATAACCATCGAACGTCAGAGTGGTAGAGAAGGACTTCGAATTCAGAGCCGATTTCATTGCACAGCTCTTTGAAGATGCGATGATTCAGAGCATGGCTTCGCACGTAATTCACAGTTTCAACGACGATTTTCAGAACATTGGCCAGTTTTCGAGGCAGGGTCTTTGATGCCAGTGCGTGTCTGTGCAGGACGCAGTGTGTGACGATGATGTATGGTGCATCGGCCTTCACCAGTTCTCCAAAACCGGATTTGCATCCCAGAATGGCTGCAGCTCCGTCAGAGCAAACTGCAGACACCATGTCCCACGAGAGGCCGTTGCTTCTGAAGAAGTTGTCCACGAGCTTCTTCATGTCAGCTGCTTTCATCGTTGTTGTGAGAGGCTTGCAGAACAGAAAGTCTTCCTTGATCTCGTCTCCTTTGACATAACATAGTCTGAGGTCCTGGGTGCTCTGTTTCAGGTTTTCATTCAGGATATCTCTGTACTTTGCTCCGTTCATTGTTCATTCATTGAACATTGTTCATTGTACACCGTGAGATATCTATATTTGATCGACGTAATTACATAACAAACGTCGAACAGTTGCACCCCTCCATCCCTTGGGCCAATGGGCGATCTCCATGTTACTAAGTGCTTGATTATTAAACCTCATTATACAAGATAAGAGACCTACGCAGCAGGCAGCTCGATAATTACTCCCGCTAGGGAGTAATGCATTCGATCGTGTCCATCCGTGTGTGTTTCTGAACAAGATATCTGGAAAATTTCTGGACAGATTTGGATGAAAATTGGTGGGATGATTGCCCTTGGGATAAGGAATAATTGATTAGTTTTTGGTGAAGCTCAGGATATTATTCCGGATCCAGGAATTTTTTGAAGGATTTGTTACTATTGGAAGATAGGGCTCAGCAGCGGCCACCCACGGCACGAGTATGCGCTCTACTGAGTGGCGGTCTAGCTACTAACAGACAAGACGGATTTCTGATAAATGTGAATGTTGGGTGCACTTTTGGGTAAAGGTTGGAAACCTCACTTCTTAACATAATAAGGGTTTGTTGCATTCGACTAACGCGCTTCCCAAGCCGAATTTAGAGTTTTTGACCTTCTAATTAGCATAAACAAAATAGCCGCCAAATTGCCATTTTTGGACACATTCTTGGGTAAAGCATTCATATATCATGTATATACATGCAGCTCTATGTGGTAATCTAATCTAAACAATCTACCGAGAAGTTTGTCCACAGCACTGCTACCATTTCACGCATTAACTGGGTGTCACACCACCTCCTATTTTGCAAATCACACCAAGCAAACATCATGGAAAGTCTTCAAAGTGCACCATAAACTGCTGAATAACTTGGGCATTGGTGAACTCACAGAGGAGACAATCAAATCTGCAGAAACGTTCGTCTGCAGAATATATAATGTGCACAGAACAACCTCTGTTGATTCAGCAAGACATATGTTGTTCTCCAAGACAGGTAAACCAGAAGCAATGTCACCGACAAGTGATGCTCTTAATTTCCATTTGATGTGAGTATACTATCAAGCCATGGTATGGAGAAATGCTCATTTTGCCATTCGGCTTCACGCTGTTGAAACCAAAGCTTTCAGAATCATTGGAATCTCCTGCGATGAAGCTAACTCCGAGGGCCTTTCACTCACTCACCACAGGCAGGTTGGTCGCCCTTCTGTCTTCTACCGACTCCTCTCCGGCCTTGGTCCCCCAGCTCTCTCTGTGCTCTGTCCCCCAAATATTCCTACAGGTCACACAAGATCTGCCAGCAACCTTCTTATAGTTAAACTGCCAAAACCTAGGCTCTCTGCTCGCCTTCAATCTTTCATTCCCCATTTCTCCCAACTCTGGAACAAACTCCCCCACTCCCTTCAATCCCACTCCTCCCTCCAGGTCTTTAAAACAGCTGTTCACCACAATCTCTTATCTTCCTCCATCCAAAACCTTGATCTTTTCTACGCCCGCTAATTTTCACCCCAGATACACTTTTTTGAAATTCCAACTTGTCGATATATTTTATACCTCTCCCACCGCCACCCCAAGCCCTCTCCCTCCCACAGTTCTCTCGATCTCCTTGCTCTCAAATGTTGTGTTTGTGTCCTTCCCCCTCTCTCCCCATATTGTTTACCGCTCCCATTATTTTGTGTTTTGTGTGTCGGTTTGTCTTTTTGTGTGATTAATGTTCGCTCTTTCACGAGCCTCGATCTTGTATACAAAAACAAAAACAAAAACAAAAAACCTGACCTTCCTGCACCTGTGGAAATGGGATGGAAACGTGGTGATTCAGGATGAGAGCCGATTCTGATGTCACCGAGTCCAATCCCATAAAGTTGCCTCGAGATGATTTGTTGTGCATGCCAGAAGCAATGCAAGACTCGACACTGCAAATGTCGCTATTCAGAGTTGAGGTGCACATCAATGTGTGCCTGTCAGCAACAGAGTGATGATCAGATCCCTTGTATGAATTTGATGTAGTTTGGCAAAGTTTGGTGAAGAGTTCAATAAAATGAATGCGATAAAAAGTTATAAACAATAATATTCAGAAGAGGTAAATAAGAACGCTCTTGGGGCTTTTGATGATAAGAGGTTTATTTCAGAAAATGGAATTGATAGTCTCCCTCATGGTTATAAGTGTTAAGATAAATATAAGTGATAAATATAAGTGTTAAGCTATATTAAGATAAACATAAGTGAAAAGTACAAGTGATAAGATAAAAAGGGGGGTGAGGGAGTGGGTAAGGAATTTTAACGGGTTGCCGCCGCCTTTTTTACTAATATATAAATGATAGAAACAAGCAATAACCAAACCAAAGATTGGAGAAATCAACAACCTTGGCATTTAAATAGAAAACATCATGAATGTGATAAATATCAAATAAGTCTCATTGAAAAAAATAAGAGGGGTAAGAGTCGATAAAAGAAATAAGCGAATAAATTTAAATACGGGTAAGTTGGAGGCTCGAGGAGGCAATATCCTTGAATGGACTGAGAACTTTGACGGTTGTCAAGAAATAAAGACTGAAGGTATGTGGACTGGAGTCCTTCATGGGAAAATAATTTTCTATAATCTCAAAATGATATGTGGTTCGGGATGGGGTCAGATTAGGTCATTATGATAAGTTTTTCATTTCATATTGGCTCAACAGCGATACCTAAACCGAGAGCTAAATTCTAATGTAATATTTATCAATATTTTAGATGGTGATTTCTCTGATAAAAGGACGGATCTTATCAGGGAGATAAAACATGATCAGATATTCGTTGGGTCTCTGTATGAGTATAATAAAAAATGGGGGAGTTAATAAGTTAAAAAGAGGTAGAAATGGGTGTAATTTTTCAAGAGGGGGTAGGAGTCAATTCGTTTCCTGAATTTTTCCCATTGACTTCAATGTCAAATTTTATGTGAGCCAGAACCCCCATTCTCCGACTACTGGGCTGTTGAAGGTTTTATATCTGATATGTCAACGGGAACAAATGCAGACCCTGGTTATAATCAAACAAAGACAATGTATAACGATGATACAAAAGCAGAGAATAGTTTTACCGTAGCAGTTCCCCTGAAGGGTATATTTGGATTTTGAGATTATGATAAAGTTTTGTGTATGGACTTAAAATTCGATTTCAACGACAAAGGAATGATAATGTAAATAGATTGCTATTTGGGGATGCTAATGCTTTTGGTGATAATTTTTTTATGAATGAAATGGGTTGGTATATTAGTGAATATACTCCGAATCTTAAAACCAAAGAGATGAGAGAGAGAGAAAGAAAGATAGAAGACTTAACTCAAAGAAACCGCTGAATGTATCATACCTTAAAAGAAGATGTCAACATGTTAAACTGGAACACATGACCTCCACTTGGAATTTAGGTGTTCTGGAAGGAAAGCCACGATACCTACTGCTCATTTTAAAGAAACCAGATGGAGATGAAGGTACTGATAAGAATAATGCGCTGAGTGATAATGCCAAGGTGAAACAACTTCGGGTTTCTCTTGATGGCCCATTTTACCTGCAAGATAGATTGGAAATTGATTGGGAAAAAAATGATTATGCGGAAGCCTACAAAGTCTTACCAAAAGGTGTGTGAAAGCAACTGTAATCAAGAGCCCATTTTGGATATGGTTGCGTTTCAAAAACTTTATACACTCTACGCAATTGACCTGAGTTCTCAAAAGGAAACTATAAAGTCTAATAGAGTGGAAACATCTTTCTACATTGAAAGAGGGGAGAGTGAAGAGGTTGATACATATTGTTTGCTTTTGGAAGAAACTGAATTGCAGATTAATACAGATAATGGTGTTATGACTAATATCACATTGATTTTTTTCTCATAATAAATAAATGAGTAAAGTATCAACTGATGTTTATGTTAGTCAAATCAATCATGATAAATGAACATCTTGTATTCAAAATCAAAAGCCTTGTATAATTAACGTTAAAACGATTCAGAGAAAAGGAGATATAAGACTTGATGTTTTTCTCACAAGTGAGCAGGTGAAAACCTTGAATGATGCGGGTTCACTGACATTTAAAATTTCAGAGGAGGATTTCTTCCATTTCTCATTCCTTTATTTTCTGGTTTAAGCGCGGCGGGGGCTTTGACCGGTGGTATTTCAGCAGTGGTAAAAACTGCTAACGATAGGAAGGCACAACTAAAAGCTCAAAAAGAATTGGAAAGACATAATAAGGATTTGGAGAAACAAATTAGTGGAAGTGGTGTTATTGTAGATTTTGCTGAAAAGCTTTAAAGCCTACCTGATGAAGCGAGATAGTTAGTTGGAGATATGCTTTCTTCTATCTCACAGGCAGGTGTAAAACTAATTAAAAGGGGTAATGGATTACATCTTTCTTCTAAATAAATGGATAAATGGTTTAAACAATTTGGAAAGAATACAACATCAAATATAGAATTTGCAAAATATTGCAAAAAACTAAAAATTGATCATGTAATTATTTGTATGAGAGATGAATTAACAAAGCTGTCTTAAAATACAAAGAATAGTATTATGAATTTAGAAGATGGTAATGGGTCTCATTGGGTTTGTATTCTTAATAGTCGGAATTTTTTTTATTTCGGTAGTTATGGCCTTCCACCCCCTCTTGAAGTAATTAACTTCTTACAGAATGGTGTTTATCAAACATTTCAAGTCCAAGACATTAATTCCAAATGTTGTGGTCAATTATGTTTATACATATTATTTCAACTCAACAACAATGTAAATTTTTATGATATTATTATAAATCTCATTTAAAAAATGACTTATTGATCATGTAATTATTGGAAAAGATGGTTCTATCATTGGATTATCCTGAGAGTTGGATATTGATTTATCAAATTATTATAAAAGGCACAGGCTAAACGACAAAAATATAATATAACAAAACATATTAATATGAAGAATAATTATAAATTAATCAATTAATTATCCAAGCCCCACATATGACAATGACTTAGTTAGATTCAGTGATTTAACAAAATATTCCACAGCACTCTTTAACAAACAAGTAGAATTTACAGCCACAACACCTGGTTCTCCAGACCATACACCTTTTCTTATTAACCTTATTATTTCTTATTTCTTATTAACCATCTGCTTACAATTAAACTTCATAAAGAAGGACATATACAGACTTGGCATTTAATATGGAATATTTTTTTTGTGGGAGTGAACTTACTTTTCAAGATGACTTAGAACCAAAAGTTCATTGGAATTATGTTGAAATTATTCTAGATTTTGTTAATGTGACCTTTAAAAGAAACAAAAACCACATTTGACATTTCGAAGCAAATAAATTGATCCTTGAAAGTGATGTAAACTGATATCGAACTCAATTCACGGACAGTACTGTGTTAAACTTCTGTACGTTTTCCAGAAGTATCTCTTTATTTTGCACATTAGCCAAAAAAAATTTCAACAAAAACAAAAGCTAAATGATGACTGGGATTACGGACAGTAAAATTACAGTTCAGTACTTCGTGTAACCCCCACGAGCATTCAGGAGAGCACGTACACGTCGAGGCATGCTGTTCACGAGATTTGCCAAAGTTTGGACAGGAATCGCTTGCCATGCAGTGACAATAGTCTGCTGCAATTCACGCACAGAGGTCGGCTGCTGGACCAAGTTGTCGATTTGACGCGTTAATTCTGCCCACAAGTTCTCTATCGGATTCATATCCGGGGACATGGCAGGCCACTCCATATGCTCTACACCACGGTCAACAAGAAAGTGTTGGATCATGCGAGCACGATGAGGCCGTGCATTGTCATCTTGGAAGACAAAGTTTCCTCGAAAGGCTGCACGAGCAAATGGAAGCAATGTTTCTTCCAGAATGACCCTGTACTTGAACTGGTTCAGGTTTGCATTCAGAACAACCAGGTCAGTTTTGCCCCCTGCATGAAAAGCAGCCCAAACGGTCACCCCACCACCTCCAGCTTGTAATCTTGGCACTATACAATCTTCGTTGTGGGCTTCATGCACTTGTCTGCGCACTTGGACGCGGCCATCTTGACGATAGACCAGAAATCTAGACTCGTCACTGAAGGTCACGTGATTCCCGTGTCCTGGCTGCCATTGAAGGTGCTCTCTGGCCCACTGCAATCAGCGCTGGCTGTGTTGTCTGGTCAGGCGTGGCTTTCTCAGGGGACGCCTGGCACGATAGCCTGCTTGAACCAGTCGTTGGTTAACTAGCCTTCTGGATACAGGCACATTTGTCAGTTGCTGCCACTCAGCCCGAAGCCGATTAGCTGACTTGGTACGGCCATTGCAGACTAACCGATGCAGCTGGCGATCATCTCTCCTTGTGGTTCTGCGTGGACGTCCTGGCCTCGGTATTGGAGTAGGGACACCCCTCTGAGCATTTCGTTTCAGGATCTTTGACACCTGACCTTGAGTGATGCCATACTGCCGAGCAATAGCACGCTGTTTCATGGCAGAATTTCGTAAAGCCACCACTCCATGACAAACAGCATTGTCAAGTTGACGGACCATCTCCAGAGGAAGCGGCAATAACTTTTGTAGACGTGCAGCAGTTGTTTTCCACTAATACAGAACCAACAACCCTTATATACCCGATTGTGAAGCCAATCGTCAAATGTACCTGTTCTTACATTTTGTCACGTCACCTGTGATATAATCCTGTTATTGACTTCTTGCTGCGAAAGACAATCAGTGACATGGTTCTTTCAACAAAGAAATCACCGAAGCGTAAAAGAAACTCACCAGATTGATATACTGAGTTCAGAAAGTAAACCCAAGTCAAGAAAAAGAAAAAAATTCCATATTAAATGCCAAGTCTGTAGTTGGGGAGGATATATGAAAAATAAACGTATGATATGTTTGATTTAGGGTATAATTGGTTCTTTTCAATGAACTTGGAAGACATAGATGATTTTAATTGGTCTCGTAAAGAAGACTATTACACACAAATAGAGACCTGATGAAAATATGAAATAAAAATCAACTTCTCAAAGTTATGAAATATAAAACTCTTTTAGAAATTGTCAACAAATCCTATTGGTATCCGATTATGAGAAAAATAATTATACATATAAGAATATCTCAAAATCCAGATGAATATATGTATAATATTGTTATGTCGATGTGGTAGAGCAATATGTAGAGCAGTTAGATCTGAGTAGGTAACATGCTTCGAGGTGGCGGTAAGGAAAACTACCTTGTAATAAGTTCCTGTATCGGCGTTTTGTCAGTTAAGATGTATAATTGTGAATCTACCAGGAGGTTCGAGTGATAAGTAGTGTAGGGATTAAGGAGTAGCACCCCTGTGTGTCCTCCCCTGGTTAGCCAAACCTTTGTCCCTTTTGGCACCGCACACCACATAGACATTCCGACGGATCCTCAGTGCAACACTAAATAATCCCCTCCCCCCTGACATGACTTAGGAAGAAATCAGGCCAGGACACCACCGAATGGCCGCCGCCATTTACACCTCAGAGGCCTATCCACCTCGAATAGCACGTGCTATGACATAAGGAGCAGGGAGCGCGAGTGTGAGTGGAGCAGTGGGCGTGCACCTGGGTGAGCTGGCGAGTCGGTGGAGGAGACTGATTGGTTGGCAGTGCGCCAATGCTGACGTCACGGGTCAGCATCTACTATCGAGGCCGAACGCCATTTTTCAGGCAATTGATGAACGCGCGCCGAACGCCATTTAGTCATTCGAGTTGGAGTTGAGTGCGCAGAGTTGAGTCGAGTTGAGTTGTGAGTTGGATCCCGAGTGAGTTACGGACGACTTGAGCAGTTGCGCACTTGTGAGATTCCTGGCCCTGACAGTTTCGTGAGATCCCTGGTTGCATTGGCTCGCAGATTCCAGTAAGATTCCTAGCAGATTCCTGGAAGATTCGCGGCCTGAGCTGGCTGTCCCGGTGAGATCCGAGTTGGCTTGTTGACCGTGTATGAGGGTCGACGTCGTGGTGATCGGGGCTTGGTGCGTGGTGCTCGGTGCTTTGGAAATTGGAGTGAGGCGTGCCGCGGGATGAAAGGAGCCGCGTGTTGGACGGCGGCCAATGCCAACGACAAAGACCAGATAAGACCGAGTTGCGCGTTCACCAGTACATGACGTGTTCTTTTCCATTAATTCAGATTCCCTCGTTTGTATTTGATTACTGGTGTGCGGGATCCCGATTTAGGATATTTCATTACTGGCACGTGCTTTTCCAGTCCCTGTTTTCATTTAATAAACCCTTATATTATTTGCTGTACATACTTGAACGCAGTTTTCCGGGCGATTGATTTAACAGATAAGGCTGGGAGGTCTCGCCGCTTCCCTCCATCCCGCGCACTTGGGGTAGCTTTTGGTTTTGGAATCTGCCATTGAGTTTTCACAACGGGGGCTAAGGCCTTCGCGATCGGCATCCGTGACCGCCTGATATTAATTTCGGCGGTTGCGCGACAATATTCTATGGGGAGATGCTTTTAGGGTAGCAAGGGATGAGGATGGAGTTGAAGAAGAGAGTGGGAGGGAAGAGAGGGAGGAGAGGGAGGAAAGGGAGTAAAGGGAGAAAAAGGAGAGGGAGGAAAGGGAGAAAAATATGGAAACCGGTGAAATTAATAAAAGACTTGTGGTACCGGGAGTTAAAGGCGACCAAGGAGTACTGGGAGTTATAGGTGACCAAGGAGTACTGGGAGTTAAAGGTGAAAAGGGAGCAATAATTCAAAAGGTTTTGTGTGTAAGAGGTGATAAAGGTGCCCAGGGTAGGCCAGGATTTATTGGTAGACGAGGAGCTACTGGACCGAGAGGTACCCAAGGAATTGTGGGAGAAAAAGGTGAACAGGGAGAAAAAGGTGATCAACGACCTAAAGATGAACAGGGAGTAAAAGGAGATATTTATCAAGGTTTATGTTTGATTGACATAACCAAAACTGACAGCGAGATAATACCCGTTATAATGATTAATATAGGAGAGCATATTAATATCCAAGATAAAAAAAATTATTACTAAAACAAAAGGTGTGTATCTAATACAGTCATCGATTGTTATTGGTCGTAATGAGAAAGCTGAGGATATACAATAAAATCTACCAACAGAAATAAGATAATGCTTAAAAGTGGTAAAATATCTGAAATATAAACTGCATTTTTTTTAAAATATATTTTCTTGCATGAGAATGATGAAATCCAAATTAATCAAGAACAATCAGACGATAGATAAAACATCATTGAAAGGATCTCTTAATATTATTAAATTGGGATGTATAATGCAAACGGCTCAGAGTATTAAAGCAATAACTCACCACAAACAAGCAATGTGGAAACATTGTAAGTAATAACGAAAATAATTTTACCAGACTTTTCATTGCAATTATTAAAATTGAAATTGAGAAAAAATAAATAATTGAAAAAATTGAAAATGAATTACATTTTTTGGAAATTAAATAAAATGTATAATTCACAAATTATATATTTCTCAAAATAATTGAAAATTGAAAATGGAATAAGAATGTTTTGGAAAATTATATATATATATATATTATTTAAATACAAACAAAAACAAACAAGCATTCTGAGTATTGCGCTGCAATCCATGTCCCCTACCGGCAGTCTGTCGTCCGGAAAACTGTTGGGGAAATTACCAAGGGTTATTTATCCACAGGTTCTGAATCGTCCCCAATCGCTAATTACCTCAGGACGGGCTCAGCTGTGATTCGCACTCGGGACTTCGATTTATACACCTTGCAGACAGGTCAGCAGAAGCACGAGAAAATAAGTTGTTCATAAAGAACCGCGGGATGAAAGGAATGATCTTTCTGATCTTTCTGATCTGATGATCTTTCTTGGGAAAACCACATTTCCAAGCTGGCCTCCAAAGCCAGTCGCCGACTGGGCATCCTCCGTCGTGCAATGTCCTTCCTCGGCACACCTGAGCTCCTCACCACATACAAGGCTTTCATCCGCAGCTCAATGGAATTCTGTTCTCCCCTATGGGCTGGTGCTCCTGCCTCACACCTGGCTCGGCTTCACGCTGTTGAATCCAAAGCTTTCAAAATCATTGGAGTCTCCCACGATGAAGCTATCTCTGAGGGCCTTTCACTCACTCACCGCAGGCAGGTAGGTGGTCTTTCTGTCTTCTACCGACTCCTCTCCGGCCTTGCTCCCCCAGCTCTCTCTGTGCTATGTCCCCCAAATATTCCTACAGGTCGCACAATATCTGCCAGCAACCCTCTGATGGTTAAACTGCCGAAATCTCGGCTCTCTGCTCACCTTCACTCTTTCATTCCTCTTTTCTCCCGCCTCTGGAACAAACTCCCACACTCCCTTCAATCCCTCCAGGTCTTTAAAACCTCTCTCTCCTCTCCTCCCTCCAGGTCTTTAAAACAGCTGTTCACCACCATCTCTTATCTTCCCCCATCCAAAACCTTGATCTTTTCTACCCGCACTACTTCACCCCAGATCCACCTTGTTTGAAATTCCAACTTCTTTCCTGGAAGTCCTGGCAGTGTCCATATGTTTATACCTCTCCCACCCCCCCCCCCCTTCACATGCCTCCCCCCAAAGCCCTCTCCCTCCCACAGATCTCTCGATGTCTCCATGTCTCGATGTCAACATGTCTCCATGTCTCTCGGTCCCTGCTCTCAAATGTTGTGTTTGTTGTGTTGTGTTGTGTTGTGTTGTGTTGTGTTGTGTTTGTGTTGTGTTTGTTGTTGTGTTTGTTGTTGTGTTGTGTTTGTGTTTGTTGTGTTGTTGTTGTGTTGTGTTTGTTGTGTGTTGTGTTGTGTTGTGTTGTGTTGTGTTTGTGTTGTGTTGTTGTGTTTGTTTGTTGTGTTTGATCGTTGGTCGTTGATCGTTGATCAAATGTTGTGTTTGTGTCCTTCCCCCTCTCTCCCCATCTTGTCTACCGCTCCCGATGTTATTTGTTTTATGTGTCTGTTTGTCTTTCTGTGTGATTAATGTTCGCTCTTTCAACACAACGAGCACGTCACGTCAACGTGACGTCACCACGTTCCGTGGCACGACTTTGGATTCTGAGGAGATTTTGTTACATTGTGCACGCCTTCGTTTTATTTCCAAATTAGAATCTGTTTTCACTTCTGCCGCAAAAACGACATCAGTGCATTGAGTGAGGTATTTTATTTGGTAAAAATCCGTCGATTTGAAGTACGTGAAAATAAAATGTGATCGTGGAAAATCGTAGCGAGGGGCCATTTTGAATCGGTTTTCGATTATTGCACCGGGTTACTTGTGGTGGTTAGGAACACCACCAGGTAAGTAAAGACAACCTTTATTTAGCAAAGATTGGGCAAAAATTGACCGACTAATTTAAAATATTAACTTATATCAAATAGGTCTTTTAAGGTGAAAACGCGATGACGTCACCATGTCACGCGGCACGAATGCGCACCTGTGTCGTTGGAGGTATTGACTTATATAGGGTTGGTTTTCTAAGGCTTATATCAAAATATTAACTTATATCAAATAAGTCTTTTAAGGTGAAAGCGCGATGACGTCACCACGTCACGCGGCACGAATGCGCGCCTGTGTCGTTGGAGGTATTGACTTCTATAGGGTTGGTTTTCTAAGGCTTATATCAAAATATTAACTTATATCAAATAAGTCTTTTAAGGTGAAAGCGCGATGACGTCACGCGGCCTTGCCTAGATGTAGGCCGCACCTCATTTTGTCGAATAAAGTGGTATTCGGGTGGTTCCGGTATTTGGGACCGCAGGGACGGAAAGTGCAGGTACGGGGTGCCAGGCACTCCCCAGCCGGCCCGCTCTGAAGGTTCGGATCGGGACACCGGGATTCATTCCGGTCGCCCGGTCGGCCCGGAGGTGGGGGTGCGGGGCCTGTCACGGAACGTCAAAACAAACGGCCTGCCGGGGCCGCCCAAAAGTCGGGTGTGAGGGGCGCGTCCACTAATGGAATGCCTCTCGCTTCCCAGATCGAGGGCCACGTGGTCAGGAGAACCTCGTCCCTTCTGGTTGCCTTGCCATCCCACCGTGAGCGCTGGTCAGGGTGTACTTCAAACTAAGCTTAAGTGTCAAGCGTTAAGTTCCTCCTTGCCCTCGCAAGGGAAAGGCTAGGGTCAAGCTCTTCCAAATTTCCAAACACTAGAAATCAGACGTCTCAAATTATTTAATTAATTTGTTAATACATCTCAGTCGCCCGCGACCTCTCCAGCGCGGGCATCGAACCAGTTCATTCCCGGTGCGACCGGGCCGAGTATCGGCCCGACCGTGGCCGAAGCCGTTGATTCCGCCGTAGCATGCTAACGCGTAGGCTCACGTGTCCCTGGTCCGCCGGGGCTCCGCGGGTGTCCTACCGTGCCTGGCGCCACTATTCTCTCAAACTTCCGGGAGTAGGTGCCGGTGCCCGGGGACGGATTCCGCTGTCTAAACATGGTAGCGCTAGGCCAGTGGGACCGCCGGGACCCACGTGCACTCACAAGTTGTTCTGCGCGTGGGCGGCAGTATCAGACCGGGGCGCCCAAATGCTCCCCGGCTAAAGTTCATCCTGAAAGCGCCCACATTGTGCGGACAAACCCCACCAAGTCGAGGGCCACGTGGTCAGGAGAACCTCGTCCCTTCTGGTCACACTTTGCCTATCGGCCGGCCTCGAAGACTGAAATTGTGTCGGTTACCGATCCTTCGGGTTCGGAACTATGCCACCCTAACGAGTTGAGCAACATCAACACAACGAGCCTCGATCTTGTATACAAAAACAAAAACAAAACAACAAAAAAAAACCTTTCGAGTCGCTAAATATCAGTAATTTATTATATTTTCCGCTACACAATCAATGATCGATGTGTATATATATGTTGCTTGGCTTGGCTCCGCCCCTCCAAAAAGCGTGCGCTGTGTCGTGCTTTTGACGTTCACGAGACGAGGCTGAGGGCACGCGGTGCGGCTTGAGGAGAACTCTAGAATAACCAAGGTGCCATAACTTTGTCAAAAATGATCGATATCTCGTGAAGTTCGAACTTGATCTGTAACTTATCATGAGGAAACCATGTACCAAGTTTGAAATCATTAGCATTAAGAGTTTAGAAAAGAAAGTCCGGAAAACTGTTCTTTGTGTGATGGACTGACAGACTGACTGACAGACTGACAGACTGACAGACTGACAGACTGACGGACTGACGGACTGACGGACTGACGGACTGACGGACTGACAGATGGACAGATGGAGGAACGGCGTGCAAACCTATAGTCCCCTCCGGTGAACACCGGTAGGGGACTAATAAAATGTGCATTGATATTATTAGCATCAATAATAATATTATTAAAAACTTTAAAACGGAATATGAGACGTTCAATACTAAATTAAAAACTATTAAAAATATGAGAAATTTAACGCATATCAACTTTTGATACATGATAAAGAAGATGATGTAAAATACTCAAAGATTACCAAAGCACATAAGTACATAGAAAAGGAGAGATCCAGACCAGACCAGGCCAGGAGCAGAATGCCCATATCCCCCTTGCCCCAAAAACAGGAAGTTGTGGATTACAAACCAGAAGTGGTCGAATTATTTATTTATTTATTTCTCAATTTTCACATTTTCTCGAATTTCTCGATTGTCACGATTTTTCCAAAATTTCCCAAAATTTCCAAAATGTGTAAAATTTCTGATTTCCTCGATTATCTTGATTTTCACTAAAATAATTATAAAAATAAAAAATTGAATTTTTTTATTTGGGTATATAAAATGGACGAAACCATTTTAAAAATATTTCAAGATATATTCAACTCAATGAGACGGTTGGTTGAGTCACTTCTAATATGTATACACAATTATAATAGGGATAACAACACACAGGATGAATGATTAACCGCTATATATTTTCAGCCCCATTTAAAATAGATGATTTTTTTACCCATGTGGGAAAGCAAGATAAAATTTTATAATCAT
Organism: Myxine glutinosa; assembly: GCF_964187855.1. Lineage (NCBI taxonomy): Eukaryota > Metazoa > Chordata > Myxini > Myxiniformes > Myxinidae > Myxine > Myxine glutinosa. The sequence goes on from NC_136261.1 coordinate 414,896,101, forward strand.
AAGAACCTCCCAAATTAATTACGGTGTCTAATGGTTGGTTCAAGCGGATGTGGGAAAACCGCTTTACTTTTAAAGATGCTCCTTACTTCAGATTTTTTAGATTATGAAAATGTAATAATTTTCACAAAGTCTAGTTTTCAACCAGAGTATCAACTACTATCACAAGGTTTTAATGCGGGACTTAAAAAAGAAGATATAATCAGGTTATATAGGCTTCAACACAAACTAAATAAGTTCAACATTGAAGATGTAATACAACTGTTTTGTGACATTCCTCCAAAAGGTAAGGAGAAATCAAAACCCACATCGTCTGCGCCCATAACTTGTATTCTCACTGATAATACGGATGATATACCTTTACCCCAAGATTTAAATGAAACAAAAAAGAACCTCGTTATCTTTGATGATTGTGTTAATGAGAGAAATCAAACGGTTATGGATAGCTTCTATACAATGGGGCGGCATTCTTCTTGTAATTGTATTTATCTCAGTCAATCATACTTTCAACTCCCTCATCGCTCAATTAGAAACAATGCTAATACTTTTATTTTATTCAAACTAAATTCAATCGATATAAATAATTTTTGGAGAGATAATTGTTCTACATTATGTACCAAAAAGGAATTTGAGGGACATATGAAACATACGGGGGAAAAATATAAATATATTGTTGTTAAAGAAGATGATATAATAACTAATAATATCTCTGCATCAATAAAATGAACGCCAAAGAACGAGCAATAAAATTTAAGGAATATAACCAATTACTTTCAAAAGTTGTTAAACAACATGAGGGGGAAAAGAATAAACGGAGACAAAAACTATTAGGTGAAGACGTATTTGAAAGAAAACAAGAGAAGTTTTTTAAACCTATTTTAAAATCTTCCGAACAAAAGGCGGTTATGTTTCAAGTTCCCGCGATAACATATACTCCCAAACAACATCAAGAGTTAGCAAATTTGAGACAAGAGGCAGAGCAAGAGCTCGGAGTTATAGAAGCACAAGAAGCACGCCAACAACTTGAGAAGATAAATCAACCTCCTAAATATGTTGTGAACGCTATTCTAAACAGTGAATATTTGCCAGGTTCAAAAACCAAAACGGGTCTCATTTATAAAGGACAAGGATATCAGTTTTTCCTTGTTAGCAAAATGGTACGGATAGTTAATGATAACTTGACATTCTTAAGTTCTGACAGACATCCTATTAGATTAACTCCCAGATTAATGTTTCTTCTCACAAAAGCAGGGTATGCTAATTCAGAATATTTTGAGGAACCACTTGACATGGAAAATGTGGAAGATGGTGTATATATTGTTACTAAACGCGCTTGATTATGGGGGTTCTGTTGTTAGTACAGTTAGTAAGAATAAGAAGGAAAAAGATATTCTTACTGCTTTAAGTAAGCTTGGTTCGGGTGTTAGTTTTATTCCACGCGACTTGCCACAATTGGTTAATAGACTATTGCTTTTGTTAGGCAGTAAGGAGGCGGGAAACAACAATTGTTTTAATGAAACATCAGCCATTCTAGATCAGTTGATGAACAGAAAAATAATTAATAAATGGCAATACAAAGACCTTTTATCTCACATATAATAAAATGAGAAGCACAACTCTTAGATTTGATTTTACAGCGAGTGATCACACGGCTTCATTACCATACCCGATGCAACTTGATCCCGCAAAAGAATATGAAGCGGCGTTATTGTCTATGGAAACCTATAATACCCTGTTTAATATCACAGAAAAAAATAACAAGTTTAGTTATAATCCGGGAAGTGGATATAAAACTAAGTACACTCCAGAGCTGATGAGATTCCTGTACTATGTTTAGAAATTTCACGCACTATGAAAGAAAAACGTGATGAACCTAAAAATATTGAAATAGGTACTCAAAAACACATCAAAATCAACTATTAGACTTAAAAATAATTATAAAATAGATTTCACGATTAATAATTCATTCCGAGAGATGTTAGGTTTCTCCGCAAAAAAGCTTGAAGATAATAATACGTTTTACAGTGATAACGCCGTTGACATATCCTCAGGTATAAATTCGGTGTTGATTAACTGTGATTTAGTTGATGGTGCTTATGATGATGGAGTAAAAACAAATAATATTTTCATTCAGCGCTTACTCAACCCCAACAGGTTATAAATTCAATACGGAACCAAAGAATCTCTCCTATTTACCCGTCTCAGAAAAAAACATTTCTAAAGTAAATTTTAAGATACCCGATCAGGATCATCGTATGGTTTCTTTCAATGATGAAATTATATCCATAAGAATTAGACTATGCCAAATGAAGAAAATAATTGAATATTATATAATGAATATAAAACTGTTGTGGCATCTTTTGGACACCTCTCTCAGCCAAAACTCAAGCAGACTGCACGAGACTCACTCAGTTCAAATCGAGATTTATTACTAATCTTGCAGAGAGTAGTTACACGAAAATACAGTTATATTTTGCAAACAAAAAACACGACGCATCGTTTCATGGGAGAATTCTCTCTCGAAGACTCGGAGTGTTCCATTAAATAGATCTTAGCTGCTTTGATCTCGCTCCATTGGAATTCCGAAGTCACTTAACGCCAGCCTTTCGGGCACCAAACTCCATATGTTTATCATTACGGAGGACACAAATAACTGATAAAATCCCTCCCCACGTCCCAATAATGGTGGGATACATTCCAACTCCACGTTCACATCCTTTGAAGTTACTGGGTCATCTCACAGATGGTTGACTGCTTGGTCGAAGTTCTTTGCACATTTCCTTGCATGCTTTAAGAACAAAGTTCACATTGAAGTACAATTTAACTACTTGCATAACTCGCCAACCCTAACGAATATAGAAATCTTCTATCGTTCCTCAATTTGGACATGCGCATGCGCTAGATTGGAGGTCACGTTTTTAGAAGCTGTTCCATGCGCTCACGCTTTCGAGGCTAAGTAATTTTTTCACAATTGTGTTTTTGTCGAAACTGTATCTATCCTTCGGTGTGTGTACCTATAGCGTGTCTTTAGGAAAATTTTCGGTGTTAATTTTTCGTACATGTATACACAATCGTCGGTTAATTCGTGTCGCGTATTCTGAGGCCTAGTACTCGTACGAGTAGGCTTAGGCTACCGTCTCTGACATTGTGGTTTTGTTTTCTCTCAGCGGTTCGTCAAATGCACTGCAATTACTTTCGTTCTCTGTTTCGTCCCAGTCCTTCACCCCATACTTCCTTGTTTAATATCTCTACTCAAACCCCCCCCCCCAAAAAAAAAACATTTCCTTCTCAGTTCTTATTCGTTTATTTGTTGTTCTTTTTTGTTCGTTCGTGCTTCGTTCACGTTGTTCGTGATCACGCGATCACGTGGTTAGAAATGTTTAATCTCTCCCCTGAAGAACTGTATTCTGTCATATATTATAACACCTTTTTCTTCTTCTCCTATAAAAGGATGCTTTCGTCTTGCTCACCAAATCTATTCATTCCAAAAAAAAATACCATCTCTTACAGTTCCTCTTTTCTACATTCCCAAAACTCTCCAGCCCTCCACCCCTCCTTCAGCGTCCTCAAACATATTTTTGACTCGAAGGTCTCGAACTCATTTTGCAAAAAAAGTTCGTTTCCCATGAACCGTACACTTTTCAAAATCCAATCTCACCCCTCCCCTCCAAATCTTCCCCGTCCCCCCTTCCCTCCAAAACTTCCCCATCCCCCCTCGCCTCCAAAACTTCCCCATCACAACTCCCCTCCAAATCTACCCCCTTACCCCGCCCCTCCAAATCTTCCCCATCACCCATCTCTTTCAAATATTTCCCCTTGCCCCTCCCCTCCAAATCTTCCCCATCACCCATCCCTTTCAAATCTTCCCCCTTGCCCCTCTCCTCCAAATCTTCCCCATCACCCCTTCCCTCCAAAACTTCCCCATCACCCCTCCCCTCCAAAACGTCCCCATCACCCCTCCCCTCCAAATCTACCCCCTTGCCCCTCCCCTCCAAATCTTCCCCATCACTCATCCCTTTCAAATCTCCCCCCTTGCCCCTTCCATCCCCTCCCTCCTAAACTCCCCCCACACCCCTCCCCTCCGAGACTCTCCCTCGTTCCTCCCCTCCTAGACTCCCCTCTCACCCCTCCTCCTCAAAGCGTCCTCCCTGCTTCTTCCCCCTTCCAACTTTCACCTTCATCTCCCCCAACCTTCTGCCCCGCTCTTCCCCCTCCTCAAAAAACACCTCACTGTGCCTCACCCAATCTCCATCAAACCTTTTGTCTGCCCCATTCTTCCCTTTCTCCAAGCTATTCTGAAATCTCTGAAATCTCTGACACACCTTCAACAGCTCTCCCTACCTCTTCCTCCTCTTCAGCATCTTACCCTACCCCTCCCCCCCCCCTGTTCTGTATCCGATGCTCCCCCTTCCTCTTCAGTAACGGCATGGACCTCAAACATCCGGGGCCTTCGCTCAAACTTGACTGATCTCTCCATACAGGTTGCTTCTGACAAACCAGATGTGATCTACTTAACAGAAACTTTCCTCCTTCATGATGTCTCTGATTCCTTGGTATCTCTCCCAGGTTACTCCCTCCTCCAGTATGATAGACCGGAGCTTCGTCCTGGAGGTGGGGTTGATATCTTTATTAAAAAAAACTCTCTTCCTCACTCGCCCTCCACTGCCCTCTCTCCACCTCACCCCCAGGAATACCTTTGGCTACGACTTCCCCTTCGCTCCCACCTTTTGTTCATATGTGTGTTGTACCGTCCATCAAACAGTGATGACTCCATCTACATCTCGCTGTCTGATAATATGGACCAACTTCTATCTACCCATCCCAACTCTCTCTTCCTCATATGTGGTGATTTCAATTGTCACCATGCCAGTTGGCTGGGTGTGGGTACCTCTCTCACCAGCCATGGCTCTTCAGCAAAGGACTTCTGCGACTCACTGGGACTGACACAATCTGTCAATTTCCCAACCCGGATCTCAGTCAACGGAGCATCTTCTCTTCTGGACTTGGTTATGACTAACTTCCCTGAATATGTCTGCTGCTCTTCTTCTCCTCCAATCGGCTCATCTGATCATGTGCCTGTTAAAGTGGACATCTCTCTGACCATTTTCTGAGAGCCTCCTCAGCGTCGACGAGTCTGGCATTTCACTCAGGCCAACTGGCACAGTCTTCAAGCAGCCATCAATCATCTGGACTGGTGTCCCATCTCTACCACCTCTGACATCAACTCATCCTGGGAATTCTTCCAAAGTAATTTGCTCTCTCTCATGCACAGATTTATCCCATCTCGTCTTCAGTTGTCATACCCTTCCTCCCGTCCATGGTACACGGAATCTTGTGGTGAGGCTGTTGCCCAGAAACAACTTGCTTTCGTCTCCTGTAAAGCAAATCCAGCGGAAGGAAATCTCATTTCCTTTCACAAAGCCCGAAACAAGTGTGCGTCCACCCTCAGGAGAGCCAGGAAACAATATCTCTCCGTTCTTAAGACCGAACTCTCTTATCTGTCTCCCTCTTCCAAATCCTGGTGGCGTCTGGTCAAATCTGTTTCTGGTGTTTGTTCCCGCTCCATCCCCTCCCTCACCTCAAACGGCTACACGGCTGACTCCGCACATGAAAAAGCTGAATGCCTCAACTCTGTGTTTGCCTCTAAATCTTGTGTCCCAAACCCATCCCTCTCTGTACCCACCGTACCCAGTCGTACCCAACTGCTCTTGGACTCTATGTCCTTTCCTCCTGACAAGGTGGAAAAGTGTCTGTCAACCCTCGACTCTGATTCTGCAACTGGTCCTGACGGCATCAGCCCACGGGTCCTAAAATCATGTTCTTCCACTCTTTCACTCACTCTCTCTGTTCTCTTCACCCTCTCTTTTGCTCAAGGTCATCCGCCATCTGCTTGGAAATCAGCCAACATCACCACTTTGCACAAAAGGTGCAAAAACAGATCCTAGCAACTACAGACCAATCAGCCTTCTCAAAATTACCAGCAAAGTCATGGAATCCATCATTGCTTCAGATATGAAATCATTCCTCTTCTCCAATGGCTTGATCTCTGACCATCAATTTGGTTTCAGACCTGGTCACTCTACTCTGGACATGCTGCCTCTGCTTTCTCAACAATGGATGGAGGTCCTCAACGCCAAACAGGAAATTAGAGCTGTCTCCCTTGACATTTCACGTGCCTTCGATATGGTCTGGCACCCCGCTCTGCTCACCAAATGCATGGCTGGCGGACTTCCACTCTAGTCGTAGTCAATGTGTGGCCCTGAATGGGATTCTCTCATCTCCTCTTCCTGTTCAGTCTGAAGATCCCCAAGGCAGTGTTCTGGGCCCTGTGCTTTTTCTGGTCTTCATCAATGATCTCTCTGACTCTCTTGAAAATCCTCTCGATCTCTTTGCTGACGACTCTACTCTCTGTCGCTCCATTCCTCATCCCTCAGATCGGCAGTCTGCAGCCTCCTCACTCTCTGCAGACCTGGACAAAATCACAGACTGGGCAAACAAGTGGAACATGTCTTTCAATCCTGTCAAATCTCACACTCTTACGATGTCTCTCCGAAAATACCGACTGGACAACCCTCCCATCCACTTTCTGAATAATCCTCTCCAAGAAGTTCTGTCACTCAAGCTTTTGGGTCTCACTATCTGCCATGATCTTTCCTGGGAAAACCACATTTCAAATCTGGCCTCCAAAGCCAGGCGCCGTCTGGGCATCCTCCATCATGCGAAGTCCTTCCTTGGTACATCTGAGCTCCTCACCACTTACAAGGCTTTCATCCGCAGCTCTATGGAATACTGCTCTCCCCGCAGCTCTATGGTCTGGTGCTCCTGCCTCACACCTAGCTCGTCTTCACGCTGTTGAAACCAAAGCGTTCAGAATCATTGGAATCTCCCGCGATGAAGCTAACTCCAAGGGCCTTTCACTCACTCACCGCAGGCAGGTTGGTGGTCTTTCTGTCTTCTACCGACTCCTCTCTGGCCTGCCCCCCGCCCCAGCTCTCTCTGGGCTCTGTCCCCTAAATATTCCTACAGGTCGCACAAGATCTGCCTGCAACCCTCTTATGGTTAAACTGCCAAAATCAAGACTTTCTGCTCACCTTCACTCCTTCATTCCTCTTTTCTCCCACCTCTGGAACAAACTCCCTCACTCTCTTCAATCCCACTCCACCCTCCAGGTCTTTAAAACAGCTGTTCACCACCATCTCTTATCTTCCCCCATCCAAAACCTTGATCTTTTCTGCCCCCGCTAATTTCACCCAAAATCCTACACTTTTTTTTTTGAAATACCAACTTCTGTCCTGGAATTCCTTGGTCTCCTTGTGTTTTATACCTCTCCACCCCCCCCCCCTTCCCACGCCTCCTCCCCCCAAGCCTTCTCCCTCCCACACTTGTCCCTGCTCTCAAATGTTGTGTTTGTGTGCCTCCCCTTCTCTCCCCATCTTGTCTTCCGCTCCCTCTTTTTTGTTTTGTTTGTCTTGTTGATTTGTTTGTGAAATAAATGTTAGCTCTTTCACGAGCCTCGATTCAGTATACAAAAAAAAAGAATTTTTTTTTTTCGCTTTTGTTAAATTAAAACAATTAATTTAAACAACTACCTACTAAATATTCAAGCCACAAATTTGGTAATCCAATTTTCAATCCGTAAGGCATACACCGTCATCCTGGAAGAATCTGATCACAAAACATTTCTTTGTTCGTTGACTCTTTCCATATTGATAATTCAGTTCATTTCATTTGCATCACAAATATCTCTGCAAACAACACTTCACCTTCACCAAGACACAACAATTTTAATTTACCATTTTAAAATAATAAAGCATCTGCAACATTTGGCAATACGTTTTGCTGCAAAAGAAATGTTGACTTTTGTTTGAAAAGAAGAGGCTGATCACTTGTGTTTGAAATTCAAGTATGAAACATTTTCTTCTGATGTCTTCATAGCACCTCCACTATTTCGTGTAGGGTTCCGCTGTTGTAATAGCTGAGCGGAGTCATAAACTGACCCTGCTCTGCATGTAGCACCCTTGCCACTCTTGCTGTGAGCCATAGTAGTTCTTGAACAAGGCCTTCGTCCAGTTGTGGTCGACTTGCCTCCTCACTCATCATGAGTGGGAAGCAAGTATTGATGTGATGTTGGTTGACCAGCAAGATGTGGAACAGAGATGCCAGATGCATCCACAACGATTTTAGGACCATGGTGTTCAAGTTGTTCATGGTCCATACCAGGAGCAACCAGCAGAATTGTGCACAGCCGTTGTAGAGGAAGAAGCACAGCCGTTCGCTTACGGCTTCACGCTGGTTCCCCTGAAGTTGGTAGAGCAATGACACACGTCACCGCATCCAGTAGAAGTTGCAGGTAAAATGTTGTCCCGCAATTACTGACGTGATGAATGCTCGAGGCATTCGAACAAAAGTAAGTGATTGCCTTTCTTCCATACGTTGCAATGTGATCCAGGCAAATGGTCACATAAATTTTCCTTGGTGAAGGTAAACATCCATCTCCAATCTTGCAAAGGAGAATGTCTTCATCATTCTTTGAGAAGGAGGGTGTATGCCAAGATTAACTTCATTTTTAGCCACAAATTTTCTTTCTCGAACTTCTTCCCAATTGCCGTTATCACATCATTTGAGATGATGTGATTACAGTGTACATCTTTATCTGCTTTCCACACACACTGAATCAGATAGGGTACATCTTGGCATGAAATTACCATGTATTAACTAATCATGTATATCTTATTACAGCTTCACATTTGACAATTTATTGTTTTCCTCAAAACATTCAAAAAGTTATATTCATTTATATACTTCACACGAATAATAACCAAATCAGGTATGTATTTTCACTACTAAACTAAGAATAGCATTTAAAGTTGCTTTCAGGTTAATATAATTTGAAAAATTAAACTCAAGCAGTTATTTTAATACTACTCAAAGAAAATAAATGCATTAATAATGAGTATATATGATTAAAATCACAAACAGGAATATCTAATTCCCAACAAATTTTGCAAACAAACAAACTATGCATAATGCATCCATTATCATAGTTCCTCCCCCCTTAAAAAAAACAAAAAAAGAGTAATTAATGGTTTAGTGGTATCTACTAGTATGTACCTTCATCACTTTAATTTTCATGGTGTGTAGCTTGTGGTGATATGAGTTCCCTGATCTTGTAAAACTGACACAATTCATAACATTTTCGTTATGCCATTATCTTAACTCTACTGTACTCATTTACAACATTACTTGATTCAATCTTTTAATCTCGGTATTCATGTCATCATAAAAGTCTTTCTATCGTGATTCCACATTTGTTCCTATTCTCATCAACATCCTATGATTTATCAATTTGTTCCAACACACTGTAATCAAGGGAGTAGATCAATAATGGTGATCCTGAACCACTAGACCATCCCATCTATTTACATGGGGTTTTCCAATCTACCCGCTCTCCCGCCCCAAAATCTTAACCTTTTTTCTAATGCCCTCTTTTCTCCCTATGATCATCAATCTACCCAGTCTATCATTAACCCTATGATCATTCGATCATTCTACCCTATGGTCATTCAATCATTCTATCATTAACCCTATGATCACTCGATCAGTCTACCCTCTCTGAACGTAGAGATCAATTCTCTGCCCATTCTTTCGTTGATCCAACAAATATTTTGTCATTCATCATTTTCTTTAATCAATCTATACTCCTACTCGACTCATCTCCATCCAATATATTCACAAACAGAACCCGATCGCTATTCAGTCTCTGTGCCTTTATAAAGTGAAAAATTTCCCTCAATGATCGAGTCTGTGCGCCACCAGATCCACAAATCATTTTGAGATTATAATAGATGGTCTGTCCTCCAACGATGTGGCGTCTATCAAAGTTCTCAGACCATTCATAAATACTTTTCCTTCCTCCTTCTAGAACTCCCATCTTAAGATTCAATCTTTGATCAGTCTTCTCAATAGGAACTCCCATTAACGTTTCTAACAAATCAATCTAGTACTTTTCACATTCATTTTGTTTTCCATTCTTGTACCAATTTTGGCTTTTCCTCCACTCTTTAGTTTGATAACAACTATCTTCTATCATTTATACTTTGTTAAATCCGAATGGAATACAATCAATTCCACCCTTTAAAATGTACCTTTTATCATCATAGGCACTCAATGCTTGTTTGTTTACCTCTTCCGTATATATATCGTGTTTATAACTCCTAATTCCATTAATCTTCCTAAATGATCCCTTTTTAGTTTTCAAACAATCATAATAATCACTAAAATTTATAGTCTCCTTAATAACACCCTTTTTAACCCCCTTTAACTTCTTATCCGTCTTTTCAATTCCTCCCACGATATAAAGACTTGGCATTTAATATGGAATATATATTTTTTCTTGACTTGGGTTTACTTTCTTAACTCAGTATATCAATCGGGCGAGTTTCTTTTACACTTTGGTGATTTCTTTGTTAAAAGAACCATGTCACTGATTGTCTGTCATCGCAATAAGTCAACAACAGGATTATATCACAGGTGGCGTGGAAAAATGTACGGACAGGTGCATTTGATGATTGGCTTCACAGTCGGGTATACAAGGGTTGTTGCATTCTGTATTAGTGGAAAACAACTGCTGCACATCTCCAAAAGTTATTGCCGCTTCCTCTGGAGATGGTCCGTCAACTCGACAATGCTGTTTGTCATGGAGTGGTGGCTTTATAAAATTACGGCATGAAACAGCGTGCTATTGCTCGGCAGTATGGCATCACTCAAGGTCAGGTGTCAAAGATCCTGAAAGGAAATGCTCAGAGGGGTGTCCCTACTCCAATACCGAGGCCAGGACGTCCCCGCAGAACCACAAGGAGGGATGATCGCCAGCTGCACCGGTTAGTCCACAATGGCCGTACCAAATCAGCTAATCGGCTTTGGGCTGATTGGCAGCAACTGACAAATGTGCCTGTATCCAGAAGGCTAGTCAACCAATGACTGGTTCAAGCAGGCTATCGTGCCAGGCGTCCCCTGAGAAAGCCACACCTGACCAGACAACACCACCAGCGCCGATTGCAGTGGGCCAGAGAGGACCGTCAATGGCAGCCAGGACACTGGAAACATGTGATCTTCAGTGACGAGTCTAGATTTCTGGTCTATCGTCAAGATAGCCGCGTCCGAGTGTGCAGACAAGTGCATGAAGCGTACAACAAAGATTGTATAGTGCCAACAGTCCAAGATGGAGGTGGTGGGGTGACCGTTTGGGCTGCTTTTCATGCAGGGGCAAAACTGACCTGGTTGTTCTGAATGGAAACCTGAACCAGTTCAAGTACACGGCCATTCTGGAAGAAACATTGCTTCCATTTGCTCATGCAGCCTTTCGAGGAAACTTTGTCTTCCAAGATGACAATGCACGGACTCATCGTGCTCGCATGATCCAACACTTTCTTGCTGACCGTGGTGTAGAGCATATGGAGTGGCCTGCCATGTCCCCGGATATGGATCCAATAGAGAACTTGTGTGCAGAATTAACACGTCAAATCGACCACTTGGACCAGTAGCCGACCTCTGTACGTGAATTGCAGAAAGGCTATTGTCACTGCATGGCAAGCGATTCCTGTCCAAACCTTGGCAAATCTCGTGAACAGCATGCCTCAATGTGTACGTGCTCTCCTGAATGCTCGTGGGGGTTACACGAAGTACTGAACTGTAATTTTACTGTCCGTAATCCCAGCCGTAATTTAACTTTTGTTTTTGTTAAAAAAAATTTTGACTAATGTGCAAAATAAAGAGATACTTCTGGAAAACGTACAGAAGTTTAACACAGTACTGTCCATGAATTGAGTTTGATATCAGTTTACATCACTTTCAAGGATCAATTTATTTGTTTCGAAATGTCAAATGTGGTTTTTGTTTCTTTTAAAGGTCACATTAACAAAATCTAGAATAATTTCAACATAATTTCAATGAACTTTTGGTTCTAAGACATCTTGAAAAGTAAGTTCACCCCCACAAAAAAAAATTCCATATTAAATGCCAAGTCTGTATTTATAAGCATATGCTTTTGATCTCAACCCCACAAACTCTGTCATAACATGTCCTCCCATCTCTTCCTTAAACTTTCCAATAACCTTCTTATTCTTTGTTGAAAACATTTCACTATCTGGTGTATAATTACTCGTATCATATACAGCAAGATCCTTCTTCATTTCAGAATAAACATCATCAGTCTTAATCTCTAGGATGAAACTGTCAGTATCCATATACAACAAAGTCACATTGTTTTCATATCTTGGTTTGAGGTTAGTATAATAATAATCATACATCAAGGACTTTGATAAATCAAGACTGTCGTCCCAATGTAGATTGGCTTGTCCATTTCAACACTTTCTTTCATCATATGTATAGCACAAAAATTTTCTGTGAAGATTTCTGCTCTGGAGAAGCTTGGTCTGTTGATCAATTTTGAAGCTTGTTTCCATGATGTTGATAGACGAATATTTTGTCTCTTGCGGACATTCTCCATCATCTTTCCAAATACAGCATTGTTCATCAGCTTGTAAAAGTCTTTCTCAAAATCATTCTTTGATTCAGTCCGACACCTAGTATTGTAATCAATGTATTATTTCAACCAATGACTGGTTAAACTTGAGGATTCTATGAACTTTCTCAACCTCCAATCCAGCCTCCATGCACTGTTTCAAATTGCATTGATGAAGAACATAATTCTTCTCATCATAAAGTGTAGTCAGCAGTTTCTCTGTAGGCTTTACACTAAATGATTTTTGATAATCACTCAGCCACTCTTTCTTTGGTGTTTCCTTTTCACAAGCAAATGGAAGATCTTTGTGGAGGTTATGGAGTTTCTCAGGATATTTCAAATCAACTTCAAAATAATATCCAGAATCTGAATCATCAAGGTGTGAAGAGTTAAGAACCTTTTTTAGAATGTGATTGTAATGCTTTTCCTTTGACCACTTCAATCCACCATAAGGAAGTGCTTGAGACATTGCCCAGCCGTACAAGTTGTTCGCATCATAATACATCAGGTAGGAGCTCTCTACCGATGGATCATAATTAGGAATATGCTTGTTATTTGCTTTAGCATATCTCTTTGAGCACACTTGTGAAATGCCACCTCTCTTTGCCTTCTCAATCATCAGAAGCATATCAACATCCGTTATGAGATCCAACTCTTGTTTGGTCATCTTTAGCATCGCACTCCAAGCCAGTCCGGGGGCAGTGTAGTAGTGAGCAGGGTCCAGCCCGTACCCAGTATGGCAGATTGTTCTGAAAGCCTCAAAAACATCAGCTAGAAGAAGAACATCAGTTTTCAGATATAGATCATGATATTCACCCAAATCGTTAATATTATAATGGCTCCAAACATCTTGTGCGTGTTGGTAATCAGAATCTGAAATATTTGAACGGTTGAGTTGGTTGTAGAATGAATCCTTTGAAGGGAGTTTTGTCTCAGCAAATCTCTCAAATGAATCCATATAATCATAGGGGTAAATTCCCTTTTGTGTCAATAGACTAGAGTCTGGGTAATATTCTGAAAGACATGGGAAATCATCGAGATTATTAACTAAAGTAGCAAGAGGAGACGCCATGAATTTATAAGTATCCAGGAATCTGATTTGTGTAAATGGAGTGGTATGAATTGTTTTTGTGAATGAAATATATTTCTCATCTGTGTTTGGAATTGCTGAGATACTTCCAGAGGTCTTTGAGAGTTCCTTGATAAATAGATGCGTATCATAATGAGCATTGTTATGAAGAAAGACAGGAATGAAAGAGGGGAGTTTATAATTAATATTACAACTTTGATGAGCCGGACCTCTATATTTACCAGTGAGATGACAATGATCTCTAACCTTTAAACCTTCACCAATTTTCTCCTCACAAATATGGCAGACAGCCTTTGGCTGCCCAAATTCTCTTTCTTCTTCTTTTGTTATGGACATTGGTTTATTGGTTTCTCTCATTATCTTGGTTAATCGAACACAGTCTTTTTCTAGTCGTTTCACAAACTCCTCTGGGGCATCTGGGCCTCTATACTTTACCAACTTATTATACTTCTTATCCACAGACGATTTAATATAATAACAAAAACCACAAGGAGTATGTTTCTGATATTTGCTTGTGTAAGATTCTTATGGGTTTGATGAAACGGTGTCAATATTTTCCAAGATGCTTTCAAAATCAGCGTATATGACAAATGGATATTTTAATGTTTTTTTCTCATCCTTGAATGAAATTTTTGATCCTTTCTTAGGCATGTTAATTACTATTGACACATGTTCACTACAATATGCAATATGTTTATCTAACCTATCTTGTGAGTAGAAGGAGTTAAGACACCGTTCACAAACGTATGCTTTACTCCCCCCACTCTTAACTTGTGTGCACACCAATTTAGAAAGATCTTTAATGTATGCATAATGTGATTTCTCATCAGAGTTAAATGATAGGAGGTTAACATGACAAGATTTATGATCATCAGTGAGTTTCAGAATCTGTACTTTATTTTTCTCAGTCAATCCGTAAACGTTAACGGATATATTATTCTTCTTCTCAAATTTTGAAATGTCATTAAGTGTCATAGGGAAATCAAGATCAGGGACATCCAGTTCACTCTCAAATTTATTATAGTGGGAGACTCGTTCAACATGATGGTTGGATGGAAGAAGATGAGCTAGGATAGACCAGAAGAAACATTTATTATCCTTATTCTTAATATTAATAATAGCTTTTTTATTTTGAATCACAGGAGGTAGATCAATATATGAATCAGAGTGAAGAGGGTCAGATTTAAGAACGTGGATATCAATAAACAGTATTCCATCAATATTGAAACCACTTCCAGTAATAGTATGCTCAAGTTCTTGTTCTTGTTTGATCAGTTGATCATAAACGGGATTGACCTGATTGTATGTTGTTATAAAGTGTGTGTCTGTTCTCATGTAAGCTGTGTCAGTGAAAACATCACCAGTGAATGGATCTTCTATTGAGATTTTCATTTTAATACCCATATAGAACTTGATTGATTTCAACTCAATAAGAGTCTTTTCAATAAAATCTTTCACAGAGGGTTTGATGATATCCACAGCCTCAACAATTGAGTTGGGGCCAGGAGGATGAAAGTCAAATATGCGTATTCTGATATGATTTTTGAAAGAACCATCAGTATTCTTAATAGTAAACAATTTTGACAAGTGTTTGTTTGTTTTAAGATGGGCTTTAAACCCCTTCTTGAGGATGGTTGTTTTACAGACCTTACAATATTTTGTTTTAGGTGGAAGAGGGGAACGTTTGTGAAGAATGTTGTATGTATGTTTTGCTGTGAGCATATGTTGTTTATAATATTTTACTTCCTTCTCGCAAGTATCACAATAAACCATATTTATAGCGTGAGAAAACGTGGTGTTTTATATATATCGCTGTGCTTAAAATAAAACACTTTTGAGCTTTACAGCTCCGTTTTATATATATCGCTGTGCTTAAAATAAAACACTTTTGAGCTTTACAGCTCCGTTTTATATATATCGCTGTGCTTAAACTAAAACACTTTATCACTCAGAATCATCTGAGTCATAACTATCACATGAATACTCAGAATCATACTCGGAGTCATCAATAAAGCTACTCTCATAACTATCATTTGAGCACAAACTATTAGTATCATAACTATCATCTGAGTTCAATGAAATACTATCATCACCATTGTCCGAGTTAAATGAAATACTATCATCACTATCGTCCGAGTTCAATGAAATAGTAAAATCTTCACTGCTGTAATGACTCATATTTAATTAGCAGAAAAAACCTTTCCATCCATATCAATATACTTTCTTTCATTAACGGATTCAATCACTACATTTTTAATATCGAAAGTTATCTTAAAATAATCTCTAATTATCATAGAACGAAATTACATTTCACCAGAAATATTAACGTCATTCATTTTACGTAGATCTACACCCTTTGGATTATTAAAGTAAATACAAATTTCTCCACGAGTATTGTTGATGGTCTTATCATTATTTTTCAAAGTATCGCGATGGATCACTTTTTCAAGCTTTGAATAAATTGCCAGGAGTAGAGGAGAAACTTTTGTTAGATTTACTTTAATGGATGTCTTTCCTGACATATTTAGAGCTCTTCCTTTAAATGAAATAGAGGGGCTCATGCTATTCTCCATTATTGGTTTAATCCAAAAATTCCCATATTCATCTTTATTCAATTTTACATCTTTGACATATTTTTCCATATCTTTCCATAAGTAGAGATTGATTGAAATTTGTCTTTTGTGCTTTGAAACATTGTATTTATTAACTAATAAACTTGCGTTTAGTTTAAGTAAAAATTTACTGTTTAAATATGATAAATTCTGAAGGAGATTGAGAATTTCCAGACTCTCCATATGATAATTTAGAAATCTGCCACCATTGTGGTAGAATAGCGCTTAATAATGAGGGTTCATATAAACAATGTATTTTCTTTGATTTAATTTTAATTAATGATAATAAATAAAAATATATATATATATAACTCCTTTAAATTAGAACCAAAAATGAATTACTTTGCAAGATTAATAAGAGAGATGAATGTTAAGCATTATGATGATAATACACCATTTCTTACAAGGGAAGAGACTATTTGTATGGAGGAAATGTATAAGGGTTTAATGATATTTATTATTCAAAATAATTTTAATGGAAATGTTAATACAAGATACTATATAAATATAACCACCTTTAGAGGCCATTTTTCCCCGCAAAGCGGGGGTTGGCCTTTTTTGGGAACCGTGGTTGTTGTTTTTTGGTCCCCTTTTTGAAGCAATGTTTTACGGCCGGATGCCCTTCCTGACGCCAACCCTTTTTGCCGCCTTTAACGACAAACAGGGAATTACCAGTGAACTGGTACTCAATTAGCTGACCTCGGAAGGATGACAGGCTGAGTCAACCCCCCTGGCGTTAATTCAGTGATCGACCGGGATTCGAACCCAGGATCCTAGGATCCTAAGCTGGCACCCTAGCCGCTAGCCCAACACCAGGTGTACGCCAAAAGAACAAGATACTATATAAATAAAATAATGAATTATTTTGAAATTAAACCTGAACTCAGGATAAAATATAGAGTTTCTAAAATAGCTCAAAAAAAGTTAGATGACTTGTTTTCCAAATATATAAATGAATGATTTTTTATCCGTTTGGGAAAATAAGATAAAATTTAATAACCATAAAAATCTTCCAAATTCGTTGAGATGTCTAATAGTTGGTTCAAGCAGATGTGGAAAAACCTGTTTACTTTTAAAGATGCTCCTCAGCCCTAATTTTTTAGATTATGATAATTTAATAATTTTTACAAAGTCAAGTTTTCAACCTGAGTATCAACTACTCTCACAAGGTTTTAATGCGGGTCTTAAAAAGGAAGACATTATCGGTTTATTTAAACTTCAAAACAAACTAAATGATTATAATATTGAAGATAAAATACAATTATTTTGTGATACACAGAAACCGAAACCAAAACCCATAACTTGTATTCTCAGTGATAATATGGATGATATACCTTCACCCCAAAATCAAAAAAGAACCTCGTTATCTTTGGTGATTGTGTTAATGAGAGAAACCAAACAGTAATGGATAGCTACTGTACAAGAGGGAGACATTCTTCTTGTAATTGTATTTATCTTAGTCAGTCATATTTTCAACTCCCTCGGCGCTCAATAAGAAACAATGCTAATACTTTTATTTTATTTAAGTTAAATTCAATAGATGTAAATAATTTTTGGAGAGATAATTGCTCTACGTTATGTAGTAAAAAAGAATTTGAAAATTATATGAAACACACGATTGGAAAATATAAATATATTGTTGTGAAACAAGATGAGATACTAACTGATATTTTACACACATAAATGACAACAATTATTATTAATCTTTTGGGTAAATCTGCTTCAGGAAATAACTTTCATAAATCTAAACTCTTGAATAGTAAAAATGAAAAGATTGTAAGTTTTTTTTTTTAAACACCCTATGATTCGTTTTGTAGGTACGACAACCAGAGCAATGCGACCAGGAGAAGTAGAAGTGAAAGTTTATTACTACATTTAAATGGAGGAACATATGCGATTGAGGAACAAAGGTCAAATATTTGAGGAGGTCTCTCTTGGTTCTACAAAATATTCACATTGTAAGAGTGAGTTAAAAAGGGTAAAATCTAACGGTCTTGGGATTTTAGACCTGAAGGAATGAGACAAATTATTAAACATTTGCGTGGTGATGGAGTTAAGATTTTATCATTCAGTTTTGATATCGATGAGGAAACTCAACTCAAACGTATGAAAAGCAGAGATACAAGTATTAGTGCAAATTAATACCAATAAAGAATTTGATGAAATATTTAAAGAAAAGGATTTATTTCAACACATTTACTATAATGACGAAGAAAAGGCCCATTGACCTTTACAATTCATTGAATGATATTTTTCAATAAATAAATACAGAAGATGAATACTGAAGAAAGAGCAAGAAAGTTTAAAGAACATCAAGAGTTGGTTTCAAAAGTTGTAAAGCAACAGGAAGACATAAAGAAGAAAAGGAGACAGAAACTGACGAGTGAAGAAGCGTTTGAAAGAAAACAAGAGAAATTTTTTAAACCACTTTTAAAAACTCAACAAATGATTTCACCTACAGTTCCCACGGTAGAATTTACTCCAAAAAAACTTCAAATGCTCAAAGATTTTAGTCAAATGACAGAGCAAGAACTTGGAGAATTAGAATATGATGATGAAGGATTATTTTGGAAACTTGAGGAGGGAAATCAACCCCCTAATTATATTGTGGAAGCTCTTCAAAACAATGAATATTCAGCGGATTCAAAAACCAGAGCAGGTCTCATTCCAACAGAAGAACCAGCACAGTTCTATCTTGTGAAAGAAAAGGTATTGATATTTAATGATAAATTGGTGTTCTTAAGTTCTGTTCAACCAAATGTTAAATTATCCACTAGATTAATGTTTCTTCTCACAAACTCCGGATTCAGCGGTTCAAAATATTTTCATGAACCACGTGATATAGAAAGAGAGGAAGATAGAGAGTATATTGAGTTGCTAAATGCACTTGACTATGGAGTTTCTGTTGCTGGTAAAAGTAAGCAGAATGAGAAGGAGAAACATTTTATTGATGCTTTAAGTAAGCTTGGTTCGGGTGTTAGTTTTCTTCCAAATGACCCATCACAATTAGTTAATAGCCTATTATTGCTGTTCGGTAGGAAGAAGGCTGGAAACAACAATTGTTTTAATGAAGCCTCAGCCATTTTAGATCAGTTGATGAATATGAAAATAATTAATAAATGTCAATACAAAGATATTTTATTTCATATTAAATAAGATGAGGAGCACAATTCTTAGTTTTAATTTCACGACAAGTGATTACACAGCTTCATTCCCTTACCCACTACAACTTAACCCCACAAAAGAATATGAGGCATCTTTATTGTCAATGGAAACTTATAATACCTTGTTTAATATCACAGAGAAAAACAACAAGTTTAGTTATAATCCAGGAAGTGGATATAAAACTATAACCGTTTCACCCGGAGCTTACGAGATTTCTCAAATATCTTCTGAAGTCTCTCGCCTTATGAAAGAACAAGGTGATGAACCAAAAAATATTGTAATAGATATTCAAAAACAC
The DNA here is from genome assembly GCF_964187855.1 of Myxine glutinosa. NCBI lineage: Eukaryota > Metazoa > Chordata > Myxini > Myxiniformes > Myxinidae > Myxine > Myxine glutinosa. The sequence continues at coordinate 414,915,786 of NC_136261.1, forward strand.
ACTTCAAAATCAACTATTAAACTTAAAAATAATTATAAAGTTGATTTCACGATTGAAAAATCATTTAGAGAGCTATTGGGTTTCTCTTCAAAAAAGATTGAAACTAACGGGACGTTTTACAGTGATAATGTCATTCAAATATCCTCCGGTATAAATTCAGTATTAATTCATTGTGATTTGATTGATGGTGCTTATAACGATGGAATAAGAACAAATACAATATTTCCATTCAGCGCATACTCAACCCCGATTGGTTATAAATTTAATATGGAACCAAAAAATCTTGTCTGTTTACCGGTGTCAGGAAAGACCATATACAGACTAAATTTTAGGATAACCGATCAAGATAATCATATGATTTCCTTTAATGAAGAAATTATATCCATCAGAATTCACCTACGTGAAGTTTTTCAACAAATAAATAATGGTTATTGTGAGAAAACACGAGTTGGGAAAATATAAAATAATTACAGGGGATGGGATGTTCCTTTCACCATACTATAAGGGTGAAGGTATGTTTCTTGGTAGAGGATACTATAAACCGAAGAGACAACGGGGTGTGGGGCATCAATTTAGAAATAAAGGAGAATGGATAATTAATACTCTAATGGGTATTGGTTCAACCATTCTTAAACATAAAGACCTAATTGGTTCAACTGCTTCTGCCGTGGGCTCAGTTGCGGGTGCTATAAAGAGTGTAAAAGATGCTCAAAAGGAGTCTCATAAATTACAATCAATCAAAGAAATTAAAAAAGGTAAAACTCAACTATCTTCACAAGAACGACAAAAAAATCATTAAAATACTTGGGTCAGGGTTTCAACGATTTTAATGCTACATAAATACAAGTATGGAAGCGATTGATAGTATCTATGATTTGGATGATACGATTATCATTTCAAACTCCACTAAAAAGGAAGACTATTTTAAGGTAAATGCTATAACAGGAACAGACTGGAATTCAAACGGAACAAAAAGTTTTGAAATAAATAATCAACAAACTTACTTGAATCTAGCTGATAGTTTCTTGCTGTGTAAATTTAAATTCACTAAGGCTGCGAATAATACTAATGCTACACTCGTAAATGATTTCTTCTGGAAAATGTTTGATAGTGTTCACCTGTATATTGGAACACAAGAGATTGAAGTGGTTGATTATGTCTCTGCTACATCTGAAATGATGAAATTTACACTATATTCGTTTTGTGATAGAATGGGTAAGGGAGCTGTTGAAGGTTTTATTCCTGATATGTCAATGGGTACAAACGCAGACCTTGGTTATAGTCAAAGGAAGGCAATGTATAATGATGAAACAAAAACAGAGAATAGTTTTACCGTAGCAGTACCTTTGAAAGGTATATTTGGATTTTGTGATTATGACAAAGTTTTGTATGGGCTTAAAATTAGATTTCAACTCCAAAGGAATGATAATGTAAATAGGTTGCTTTTTGGGGTTGAAAATGCTTTTGGCGACAATAATAAATTTGTTATTAATGATTTGTGTTGGTATATCAGTGAATATACTCCTAATCTTAAAACGGAAGAGCTGTTAAATAGAAGACTTAACTCGAAGAAACCGCTAAATGTATCATACCTTAAAAGAAGATCTCAACACGTTAAACTGGAAAACATTATCTCCACTTGGAATTTAGGTGTTGTTCAAGGAAAGCCACGATACCGATGGCTCATTTTTTTAAAAACAGATGGAGAGGATGGTACTGATAAGAATAATGCACTGAGTGATAATGCTAAGGTGAAACAACTTCGGGTTTCTCTTGATTGGCACATTTCATCCGCGAGATAGATTGGAAGTTGATTGGGGAAAAAATGATTATGCGGAAGCCTACAAGTCTTACAAAAAGGTGTGTGAAAGCAACGGTAATAATGATCCTATTTTGGATATGACTGCGTTTCAAAAACTTTATACAATCTATGCAATTGACCTGAGTTCTCAAAAGGAAACTATAAGGTCTAATAGAGTGGATACTTCTCTATACATTGAAAGAGGAGAGAATGAAGAAGTTGATGCTTATTGTTTGCTTTTGGAAAAAACAGAATTACAGATTAATACAGATAATGGTGTTATGATTAATATCACATAGGTTTTTTCTCATAAATAAATGAGTAGGAAAGAACCGGTATATGTTAATCAAATCAATCTTAATAAATTAACATCTTGTATTCAAAATCAAAAGCCTTGTATTATTAATGTTCATACAATTCAAAGAAAAGGAGCAGTAAGAATTGATGTTTTACTCACAATAGAGCAAGTAAAAACACTAAATGATGCTGGATCACTTAAAATTAAAATGTCAAAACCTATGTTAAAGAAATATTCAACAAGGGAAACGAGTGGAGGATTTCTCCCATTTCTAATTCCTTTATTTGCTGGTTTAAGTGCGGCGGGAGCATTGACTGGTGGTATTTCAGCAGCGGTAAAAACTGCAAACGAAAGGAAGGCACAACTAAAAGCACAAATAGAATTGGAAAGACATAACAAGGAGTTGGAGAAACAAATTAGTGGAAGTGGTCTAATTGTAGATTTTGTTCAAAAACTTGAAAGCCTACCTGATAAAGCCAGATTGTTGGTTGGAGATATGCTTTCCTCTATCACTCAAGCGGGTGTTAAACTAAATAAAAGGGGTAATGGGTTATATCGTTCTCATAAATAAATGGATGAATGGTTTAAACAATTTGGAAAGAATACAACGTCAAATATTGAACTTGCTAGGTATTGTAAAAAAACAAAAAATTGATAATGTGGTTATTTGTATGAGAGATGAATTAACAAAGTTGCCCAAGAATACAAAGAATATTATTATGAATTTAGACACACAGAATGGTTCTCATTGGGTTTGTATTCATAATAGTCAGGATAAATATTATTTTGATAGTTATGGTATGCCACCACCTGTTGAAGTAATACAATTCTTACAGAATGGTGTTTATCAAACATTTCAAGTTCACGAAGTTAATTCTAAATGTTGTGGCCAATTATGTTTATATGTATTATTTCAACTCAACAATAAAAAAAAATTTATGATGTCATTTTTAATCTAATATAAATGACTTATGTTGGAAAAGATGGTTCTATCTTTGGAGAATCCCCTCAGGATATTGATTTATCAAATTATTATACAAAGGCACAGGCTGAAGGACAAAAATATAGTATAAGTAAAAATATTAATATGAAAAATACTTATAAATTAATCAATTACCCAAACCCTACAGATGCGAATGACTTCATTAGATTCAGTGATTTATCACAATATATATCTTTAAATAAAACAGCACGTTTTGTTAAACAAGTAAAATTTACAACCACAACACCTGGTTATACCGCCGTACACCTTTCCTCATTCAATTTAACTATCTGCTTACAATTGAATTTTATAAAGAAGGACATATAGTTAATATGCGAATTAATAAATGGGGGTATGATATGCCTGATTTAGGGTATAATTGGTCTTTTTCAATAAACTTAGAAGACCTACATGATTTAAATCAGTCTCGTAAAGAAGAATATTATCCACTTGGTGAGGATAAGGAGTTATGTGGAAGTACAATTAGCAAACAACAAATACATTATTTTAAGAATAGAAAATCATATGACAGCAAAACAATAGTTTATATGACAAAGAAGGAAGGTAATGAGATAAGGATAGAAAGTCGAGGAATACAAACCGATTTGGTAGTGGGAAGGTGGAGTGGTATTACCTGTCATAATATTAATCTCACATATATTTCTGATACATAAATGGCAGGAAGAAGACTACAAGAGAATTATAATTTTTGTATTCAAGGATACCTACAAGAAAAGGGTGCTCAATTTTACATACCGTATGAATTGGAACATATACATGGAAATTTTGTCATTAAAAACTGGCCTTTGCTAAACTCACATACTGATATTGCTAAACCCACAAATAGAGACTTGATTAAAATATTAAATAAAAATGAACCTCTCAAAGTTATGAAATATAAAACTCTTTTAGAAATCATCAACAAATCTTATTGGTATCCTATTATGAGAAAAATAATTATAGATACAAGAATATCTCAATATCCAGATGAATATATGTATAATATTCTTTGGGGCCCAAAGTCAAGGGTAGCAAGGGAAGGAGTTGAAGAGGAGGAAAGAGAGAAAAGAGAGAAGGAAGAGAGTGAGAAAAAGGAGAAGGAGGAAAGGGAGAAAAAGGAAAAGGAGGAAAGGGAGAAAAAGGAGAAGGAGGCGAGGGAGAAAAAGGAGCAAAAGGAGAAGGAGGAGAGGGAGGAAAGGGAGAAGGAGGAAAGGGAGAAAAAGGAGAAGGAGGAGAGGGAGGAAAGAGAGAAAAAGGAGAAGGAGGAAAGGGAGGAAAGAGAGAGGGAGGAAAAATATAAAAATATGACCATTCCTGAGATTCATAAAAGATTGGATGTATTATGGCAAATAAATCAATCTCAATGCACCGAAGAGGAAAATAAAGAAATGATGACTCTTACGAAGATATTGATTTTAAAATTTGCTGATGTGAGTTCAGGGAGAAGATATACATGATGAAGAAGAGAAAGGTCATAGAGTTGATGATGTTGGTGTTATTGATTTTAGTTAGTTTTATTTGTAAATAAATGGAGGAGAGAGTGAAGACATTTCTGAGGATTCTTTATGTTTTAAAAATAAAGATCGAAATGTATATCTTGAAAACCCAAAAGGCTTTGGCACTATGTAGGACTTTTTCTAATAAATAAATGAGTTATTGTGTTAAGTGTAAAAAGAAAATTAATACGAAAAATATATCGTATGTTAAAGCTAAAAATAATAGAGTTTATCAAAAAGGAATATGTCAAGTGTGTGGGCTCTAAAAAGTGCCAATTCATCTCTCCTAAAAGTGGAGGAGACACACAAAAGTTTCTGTCAGGAAGTAAATTTACAACAACTGGAATTCCTGGGGAACTACATCTACCTGGATATTCTTTCTGTGGTCCAGGAACAAACTTGGACAAAAGATTAGATGAGGCTGACAATCCTAAACCTTGGTCTAAACCTATAAATAGGGTTGATGAAGTGTGTATGAAGCATAATATTGCTTATGGGAATTCCACTACATTGGATGAAAAACATGAAGCAGATAAAGAAATGTTGTATAATTTGTCTTTGATAGGAAATCCTACATTGAGAGAGAAAGATGATAGGTTTATTGTGAAAAAAATGATAAGTGCCAAATTGAAATTTAGTCTTGGTTATTCACCCTCAAAAAACTATTAGGCTCTAATGATGTCATCAAAACTGAGGAGCTTTTGGCTGAAGAATTACACAAACCTATAATCACCAAGTTTAAAAGAAGGAAGGTTTATTCCAGACACTGACCACATATGGTCCGCTGATTTAATTGAATTGAATAATGACAGGTATGCTTTAACCTTTATTGATTTGAGGAGTAGATTTACCTGGGTTGTTCCTTTAAAAAATAAAAAGGGTGGTACTTTAATGTTAGCCTTTAAGCTAATATTTGTTCGGGATAAAAGGAAACCAAAGAAGTTATGGACTGATGAGGGAACAGAGTTCTATAATAAAATATTTATGAAATTTCTTAAGGGGGAGGGTATTAAATTATACAGCACCTTTAATGAAGGAAAGGCAGTTGTTATTGAGCGTTTTAATCGCACTTTGAAAGAGAAATTATATAAAAAATTCACACAACTCGGTTCTCAACAATGGGTATATTTAATTCAGGATATTGTAGATAATTACAATGTTACAGTTCATTCATCAACAAAATCAAAACCGTCAGAATCATTTACAAAATTAGAATATGAAAAGGAGATTAATTTGAGAAAATCGAAGTTCAAAGTTGGTGATATTGTAAGAATATACAGATGGAAAAGTCATTTTGAGAAAGGTTATACAAAAAAATGGACTAATGAATTATTTTAAATCATTGATGTAATGGATACAGTCCCTTGGACCTACAAATTATATGATATGAATGGGGAAGAAATCTTGGGTTCATTTTACTCACAAGAATTACAAAAATCAAAACTGATAAGCCATTAAACAACAACCATTCATACTTTTATCCACCCCACCCAGATGAGTTAATTTAATTAGTAGTAATAAAAAAAATAAAAAATAAAAATCATAAGCCACGCCCACAAAGACCCCGCCCACACAGACCCCGCCCACACAGACCCCGCCCACACAGACCCCGCCCACACAGACCCCGCCCACACAGATCCCGCCCACACAGACCCCGCCCACACAGACCCCGCCCACACAGACCCCGCCCACACAGACCCCGCCCACACAGACCACGGCCACACAGACCACACCCATCATCCCCCACCCCTCTGTGTGCCCCCACCCTTGACCCTTCACCCCCCTCATCCCACCCCCACCTTCCCCACACACACAAGGGGAGGGGAGAGGTGGGATGAGGGGGGTGAAGGGTCTTTGGCAGGGGTGCACTTCCCTTTCTTTTTTTTCCTTTATTCTCTTTTTGTAATTAAGAATGAAATAATTGTAGTCAAAACAAATATAACCATATATAAATAGTGAAAACCTAAAAATCCTTATATTAATAAAACATTTTTCTTGAGGTATATATTCCAATTCCCCCCAGCACAAGCCATCAATTTCTCCCCAGCAGAATTCAAAGGCAACAGATGTCTCCAGGTTTTGAATCTTTCTGTTAAAGACAAGAGGGGAGAGAAAATATTAATATAGGGTGAAGCAAGGAGAGGATATGAGCATTGTGATTATGAATTGATATGAGCATTGTGAATTGAGATATGAGCATTGCGATTACAACAACGATTTTAAATAATGAGCATTATCAATCGCACACACACACATACCTCTAAAAGATCAAGCTTTTTGTCAAGATCATTGAGTTGAAAATTTAGGGTATCACAGGTTGGCAGGAAATAACCACTCTTTGGTAAATCATGGGCAGCCCACTCATAGTTGTGGTCATCGAGGTCGTGATCGTGGTTGTGGTCATCGTTCTCAACAGGTGTTGTATTCTGTTTGAAAAAAGAAAGAAAAACATGAGGAGAAATGATTAAAAGATACATCGTATTGATAATGAATAAATAAATGTCAGCTCCCGTTTATTGGTGCCAGTCAGAGAGATGAATAATGAATTACCAGGGTCAGACTCTGATGGTCGTTTTGGACAAGAGACAAAATCTCGTTTGTGTCTTCTTCGAGGTTAATACTACAGACCAAAAAAAAAGAGAAATTACTTCGTTGAAGAAAGCCACACAAAACATATATATATATATATATATATATATATATATATATATATATATATATATATATATATATATATATATATATATATATATATATATATATTTATATATATATATTTATATATATATATATATATATATCTATCTATCTATCTATCTATCTCTCTCTCTCTCACACACAGACTTGGCATTTAATATGGAATATTTTTTTGTGGGTGTGAACTTACTTTTCAAGATGTCTTAGAACCAAAAGTTCATTGGAATTATGTTGAAATTATTCTAGATTGTGTTAATTTGACCTTTAAAAGAAACAAAAACCACATTTGACATTTCGAAACAAATAAATTGATCCTTGAAAGTGATGTAAACTGATATCGAACTCAATTCATGGACAGTACTGTGTTAAACCTCTGTACGTTTTCCAGAAGTATCTCTTTATTTTGCACATTAGCCAAATTTTTTTTTAACAAAAACAAAAGTTAAATTACGACTGGGATTACGGACAGTAAAATTACAGTTCAGTACTTCGTGTAACCCCCACGAGCATTCAGGAGAGCATGTACACGTTGAGGCATGCTGTTCACGAGATTTGCCAAGGTTTGGACAGGAATCGCTTGCCATGCAGTGACAATAGTCTGCTGCAATTCACGCACAGAGGTCGGCTGCTGGTTCAAGTGGTCGATTTGACGCGTTAATTCTGCCCACAAGTTCTCTATCAGATTCATATCAGGGGACGTGGCAGGCCACTCCATGTCCTCTACACCATGGTCAGCAAGAAAGTGTTGGATCATGCGAGCACGATGAGGCCGTGCATTGTCATCTTGGAGGACAAAGTTTCCTCGAAAGGCTGCACGAGCAAATGGAAGCAATGTTTCTTTCAGAATGGCCCTGTACTTGAACTGGTTCAGGTTTCCATTCAGAACAACCAAGTCAGTTTTGCCCCCTGCATGAAAAGCAGCCCAAACGGTCACCCCACCACCTCCAGCTTGGACTCTTGGCACTATACAATCTTTGTTGTAGGCTTTATGCACTTGTCTGCGCACTCGGACGTGGCCATCTTGACGATACACCAGAAATCTAGACTCGTCACTGAAGATCACGTGATTCCAGTGTCCTGGCTGCCATTGACGGTGCTCTCAGGCCCACTGCAATCGGCGCTGGCGGTGTTGTCTGGTCAGGCATGGCTTTCTCAGGGGATGCCTGGCACGATAGCCTGCTTGAACCAGTCATTGGTTGACTAGCCTTCTGGATTCAGGCACATTTGTCAGTTGCTGCCACTCAGGCCTAAGCCGATTAGCTGACTTGGTACGGCCATTGCGGACTAAACGGTGCAGCTGGCGATCATCCCTCCTTGTGGTTCTGCGGGGATGTCCTGGCCTCGGTATTGGAGTAGGGACACCCCTCTGAGCATTTCGTTTCAGGATCTTTGACACCTGACCTTGAGTGATGCCATACTGCCGAGCAATAGCACGCTGTTTCATGCCGTAATTTCGTAAAGCCACCACTCCATGACAAACAGCATTGTCGAGTTGACAGACCATCTCCAGAGGTAGCGGCAATAACTTTTGGAGACGTGCAGCAGTTGTTTTCCACTAATACAGAACGCAACAACCCTTGTATACCCGACTGTGAAGCCAATCATCAAATGCACCTTTTTTTTTTTTTTTTTTTTTTTTGTATACAAGATCGAGGCTCGTGAAAGAGCTAACATTAATCACACAAAAAGACAAACCGACACACAAAACACAAAAAAACAAGGGGAGCGGTAGACAAGATGGGGAGAGAGGGGGAAGGACACAAAAGAGAGGGGGAAGGACACAAACACAACATTTGAGAGCAGGGACATCGGGAGGACTTGGGGGGAGGTGGGAGAGGATTAAAACATATGAACACTGCAAGGACTCTGGGGTGAATTACCGGGGGTAGAAAAGATCAAGGTTTTCGATGGGGGAAGATAAGAGATGGTGGTGAACAGCTGTTTTAAAGACCTGGAGGGAGGAGTGGGATTGAAGGGAGTGGGGGAGTTTGTTCCAGAGGCGGGAGAAAAGGGGAATGAAAGAGTGAAGGTGAGCAGAGAGCCTAGACTTTGGCAGTTTAACCAGAAGAGGGTTGCAGGCAGATCTTGTGCGACCTGAAGGAATATTGGGGGGACAGAGCACAGAGAGAGCTGGGGGAGCAAGGCCGGAGAGGAGTCGGTAGAAGACAGAAAGACCACCAACCTGCCTGCGGTGAGTGAGTGAAAGGCCCTCGGCGTTGACTACATCGCAGGAGATTCCAATGATTCTGAAAGCTTTGGCCTCAACAGCGTGAAGCCGAGCAAGGTGTGAGGCAGGAGCACCAGCACAGGGGGGGGGAACAGTATTCCATTGAGCTGCGGATGAATGCCTTGTATGTGGTGAGGAGCTCAGGTGTGCCAAGGAAGGACTTCGCACGATGGAGGATGCCCAGTCGGCGACTGGCTTTGGAGGCCAGCTTGGAAATGTGGTTTTCCCAAGAAAGATCATGGCAGATAGTGAGACCCAAAAGCTTGAGCGACAGAACTTCTTGGAGAGGATTGTTGAGAAAGTAGATGGGAGGGTTGTCCAGTCGGTCCTTTCGGAGAGACATTGTAAGAGTGTGAGATTTGTCAGGATTGAAAG
>NC_136261.1:414930661-414945389 GCF_964187855.1 Myxine glutinosa
TTTCGGGAAGGAACTGCTTGTCAGCATTTGGGAAACTGAGGGCGTATGTGTGAAAAACAGGAAATGAAACAATGAGAACCTTTGGGAAGTGATCCAAGTCATAAAACATGTCATTTCTCAAAAGTGAGCTATTAATTAGAAAAGGTTCGAGTATGGTAGCCTTGGTATATAAATGGTAATATCTAAAAAGTTAATGTTAATGTTAAAAAAGTAAAAAGTTAAAGAAAGAAAAGCTAATGGGAGTTCCTATTGAGAAGACTGATCAAAGATTGAATCTTAAGATGGGCGTTCTAGAAGGAGGAAGGAAAAGTATTTATGAATGGTCTGAGAACTTTGATGGACGCCACATCGTTGGAGGACAGACCATCTATTATAACCTCAAAATGATTTGTGAATCTGGTGGCGCACAGACTCGATCATTGAGGGAAACTTTTCACTTTATAAAAGCACAGAGACTGAATAGCGATCGGGTTCTGTTTGTGAATATCTTGGATGGAGATGAGACGAGTAGGAGGATCGATGGATTAAAGAAAATGATGAATGACAATATATTTGTTGGATCAATGAAAGAATGGGCAGAGAGTTGATCTCTATGTTCAGAGAGGGTAGACTGATCGAGTGATTATAGGGTTAATGATAGAATGACCATAGGGTAGATTGGTAGAATGATCGAATGATCATAGGGTTAATGATAGACTGGGTAGATTGATGATCATCGGGAGAAAAGAGGGCGTAAGAAAAAAGGGTAAGATTTTTGGGTGGCAGAGAGGGTATATGAGAAAACCCCATGTAAATAGATGGGATGGTCTGGTGGTCCAGGATCACCCTTATTGATCTACTCAAGGGTTTTAACCAAGGCTCTACCAAACTATTTCCAATTTGAACTCAAAATGCTCGTTAAACAACATTTCTAAGAATTAACTTCAAAGGGTCAACAAATTCATTTTATAACAGATCTAATTCTCATCCAATAATTTTCCTTACCAACTGTCATATTGTAACACTTTAATAAACCTTCGAAAAATGTCTCCCAAATCAATAAATTCCCTTTTTACTTTACAAATACTCATCTGTAAATGATGTATTCAATTACAGTTTCTCCCAATTTGTTTGGCCTAAATGGCCGCAAAAGTGGCTGCCAACATGCAGTACCTTTTTATCTACCAAGCAAGTATTCTCCCACTTAAGACCTCCACCAAATTTTTTTAAATCTGGGATTTCTAATTATATGGATGCACACTCTCAGGACATTTCAGGCTGCTGTTAACAATCCACTACGATAAATTAATTCCTTTACCCACAATTAATTAATGAATACAAATTGAGGATATTATCCTTATCACATTCATTTAAAGATTCATTGTTTTATGAAAATCAATATTCGTTAAAATCTGGTGTTACCTTTTTTTCGGTATCAATTTCAGCAAGATTTTCTTTACTAATCTTTTTTTCCCATATGATCTACGTCTAATACACATAAACACAACACAATTTATATGCTGATAAAATTTAAGTTCATATATATCAAAAATCCGTGGACAGAGTATTCTGATAAATCCATATAAGATCTCTTACAAATTTGGCTAATTTTGTACTCCCACATTTTTTATTTTTTTTTAAACATGAAGCTGATATTCATAAATAGCTTTTATTCTCATATAAATTCTATCAAAAATGCAATCCCAAGGTTACTCACAATTCCTTACTATCAATTAATGGCTGCTTACTACTCAGCACATCAAATCTTTGTATTCCATCTGCCTTGACAAAAGAGATTATCTTCATAATCAAATTGTCTTTTTATTTTATTTTACGGATTTTATGGATATTTAATCCCATCCACATCAAACTATCTATTTCAAGAGAGGCACACTGTCAGTTTTAGCAATCTTTTAAGAGAAAAAATACACAAATTCATACATTATGTATATTTGTTTGCGTTGGAACCATTATTTGCAGATCAAGATGGGTGTTTCATAAAATTTGTCCCTCAATTTTAGAAATGCAGTTACACAAACAGATAAAAAATAATAATTTATTCTTAGAAAACCCCTATAATGTCCACATTGAAATCACCCTTTTGGTTCCCACAATAACTTATCCAAATTTGACAACACACCCGTTTACATGTCAGTCGACCACTGACCAATCAATCATGCAAAGCAATTAGTCCGAAATTCCCGCCTGATCATCATGTGACTCTTGTCACTTGGTTCCCCAAAAAAATTGCAAAGCAATTGTTCCAAACTCTGTAAATTCAAAAAAAAAAATTTTTTTCCCCCAAAATGCTCCCTAAAGCCACATTTATAATTGGCAAATATGAGGCTTCCAGAATGAACTCTAATCTTGGATCTTTTAATTCTATGTTCCAAAAAATGTCCAATTTCGGCATTTGATCAATTAATTATTATTTTGTTAATACGCAAAAAATAAATCATTCTTGGTCCGAAAACTTTTCAGACACAAGAAGCATCGACAGTTACTCATGTTGGTCTAGTGATCTTATCTGTTGAGGCCAATCGTCATTTGGGATCTGCAGCAATGAAGGCCTAATCGTTGTCTGAGGTACCAGTAAGCACTGGTACCCTTGATCTTGGTTTTTCCCTATGAACCTGTCTCCTATTTGAATATGGACAACGTCGTCCCCAGTGTCCCATATTTCCACAATTAAAACACCTGGCCTTGTCATTGCCTGTTCTTTCAGGGCTACCTATCCTATTACTTCCTAGTTTTCAATTCTTGTCCTAATCTATCCAATCGACTTCGCTCAAATGTACCATTTCTTGGAAACTCCTTGGCATGTCCCTTTGTCCACAAATACCAATTCTCGATCTCCCTAATGGCCTCTACACCATAAAGATTGTACATAGAATATGTACAAGTACCTTTTCGTGGAATATCTGGTTCAACTTTTCTACCCTGACAGGCCCTATTTCCCATTTCGCCTATAGGAATGTATTAGGCAAACCGCTGTGTGGTGTATCTTCTGAGGTTGGTATGACAGTCGTTCTTCACTGGTGATTCCAGGAAGAGTCTCTCCAACTTTCAATTGATGATGGCAGCTGAGTCCAGGAACACCTCCTTTTTGTACCACCGTTTCACCAACCGATCCCCAAACTGATCGGACAGGTAAATGACCACCGACAGGTGGGGAACCACCTATCGGTCCCTTGTCACCAAAGCCAAAACACTTTTGCGGAGGCCAGGTAATTGTGTTCCCTGTCAAAAAGGCACACCAGATATTAAGCATAAATATAAAATATATATTCGGACCTTTCCTTCACTTTTGTCAACTTACCACCTTGCTCATTTTTGAAGGTATCTTCACATTAACATAAATATTCTGATTCCACATTGATTTCACAATGTGGATTTTATCACATTTTTAATCAAACTATCTTCGAATGAACTCAAAAATCAAATCAAAAATCAAATCAAAATCAAATCAAAAAATCAAATCATCTTCCTCTAAAAAAAAATTTTCCCTAAAAAATCAGTTATTTCCCAATCTTCTGATATCCACTCTAATCCATTTTCCTATCAAGTCTTACAAAAGAGCCTGGAAGAGAATGGAAAATCAAAAGCTCTATCAAAAGAACAATAGTGTGTTGTTCCAAACCCACCACAACAAAAAAACATCAGCCAAAAAAAAATCCTACTAAAATTCAATAGAACACCATTTAGCTCAATGCACCCTAATTCCTCATTTCACGAGTAGGAAACACAATGCCGCCTCTTGGGGGCCCTCCAGGGAGCGAAAATATGCTTCCCACTCATCCTATTACCTCCATCAAAAAAGAGGATATTACATTTAAATCCGTTTGTTTGTCTGTCTGCACAGAACAATTTTGATTTTCTCTGCATTCGTTGATATGAATTACAGGAAAATTCCATCACAGATAAACCTCACATGTACAATTTTGTAAAATCATAATCATGTCATTGATGACATGGTATAGGCACCATAATTGTTTTAACACAACAATCTTAAAATCACCGAGAAAAAAATCCTGGCAAAGATCCACAATCCCCGATTGCTGTGTCAATGGTAATATTACCGACATAACATATCAATATTGATTTATAATAAAACAATAAAATTAAGATATAATATCTCATGGCAAGGGGCAATGCCACCTCATGCCATGCCCGATGGTTCAGGGAAAACAATAACGTTTACCTGCAGGACATATGTCCACCCAGGCAAAACCTACCCCAGTCAGTTCAACAAAACCCCCCAAAAAACCCGATATAACGCTGATCTGGACCACACCCTACCACAAAACACCCACCAGCCTTTTCGGTGGGGTGGGTGGGGGGGGGGGGGTGTAGAATGATGGATGATGAAAGGGATAAATTGCATCCAACACCAATCCATGTTGAACAAGGGAGGAATTCATGGTTAACATGCATCACATAGATTCATTAGTGAGACAAAATTAATCAGACAGATGTGAGACAGTTCATTGGAAAAAAAATGTCTCAAATGTTTCAGATGTCATGTTGCACTATGGCTGCATAATGAAAGCCACACTTTCACCAGTGGCTGCAGAATTGTCATCCTGTTGACAATTAAAAGTTGGAAAACCATCTCAAAATGTTTTGCCAAAAATCATAACCACTTCAAAATATTAACAATTTTGCTCCAATCATGCTCAAATTATTTTGAAACTCTATTTAACCAAGAGAAAAAAATGGATGGAAGAAAAAAAAAAGAAAATAAGACTAAAAAGGGAAAACGAGAAAAAAGAGAGAAAAAAAACAAGACCTGGACTCAGTAAGAGGCTGCAATAAGGGTTTGAGGGGAGGGGGGCGGGAGCTGGCGGGAGGGATGGGGGGGAGGGGAGGGCAGGACAGGTAATACAGGTGTTTTTTGGCCTCGGGGATGTTGGATGCTTCCATTGTGATGACTGCAACTTGGTTTCTGGGTCGTACCCATAAACCCAGGACTCATCACCAGTGATCACTGTGTTGAGGAAGCTGGGATCGCTGTTCACAGTCTCCAGCATGTCCTGTGCGATCTCCAAACGGAGTTGCTTCTGCTCAATCGTTAGCAGCTTTGGTACGAACTTCGCTGAGATTCTCCTGAAGCCCAAATCCTCCTTCATAATGGAATGAACGGTGTTGAATCTTGCAGATCGTTTCCACTTGGGAATCACCAAGCTTTACACAAAATTTGATGCAGTAGCGTTGTTCAAGTTTTTCCGTCATTTTGTCAAAAACGAAAATCCAACGGCGCTCACTTACATGTCCTCACTCATCGGCGGTCTGCCGTCGAATGACAGCTTCTGCAGGTGGGAAAAAATTCACGCGTGCGCATTAGGATCGCCTACATAGGTGCACCAATCAACGCCTCCCTAGCTTCTTTTTTTTTACGCACGAAAAATAAAGGTCGGATACTTTTTGAACACAGTAGTATCAGCGACAATACTCCCAGTCTTAAAATGGAAGAGATGTTGAATAGAAGACTTAACTCAAAGACCCCCCTAAATGTATCCTTCCTTAAAAGAAGATGTCAACACCTTAAACTGGAACACGCTACATACAATGGGAATTTGGGTGTTCTTCAAGGAAAACCTCGATACCTTTGCTCATTTTTAAGAAAACAGATGGAGAGGAAGGTACTGATAAGAATAACGTGGTGTGTGATAATACTAAGGTAAAACAACTTCAGGTTTCTCTCGATGGAACACCTTATCTGTGAGATAGAGTGGACATTAATTGGGAAAATAATGATTATGCCAAAGCCTACAGGTCTTACCAAAAGGTGTGTGAAAGAAATGGTAATCAGGATCCCATTTTGGATATAGTCACGTTTAAAAGTCTATATAAAATCAATGCGATTGACCTGAGCGCTCAAAAGGAAACTATAAAGTCCAATAGAGTGGATACTTCCCTATACATTGAAAGAGGAGAGAGTGAAGAACTTGATGCATATTGTTTGCTCTTGGAAGAAACAGAACTACAGATTAATACGGATAATGGTGTTATGACTATCATCACATAAGTAAAAACTAGAAAATATATTTTCGTAATATATAAAAATGAGTAAAGTAACAACTGACGTATATATTAATCAAATCAATCATGATAAACTATCGTCTTGTGTTCAAAATCAAAAACCTTGTACGATTAATGTTCGTACAATTAAAAGAAAGGGTGATATAAGAATTAGTGTTTTGCTCACAAAAGTGCAGGTGAATTAAATAGTACCGGTTCACTTAGTTTTAAAATGTCAAAACCTATGTTGAAGAAATATTCACAAAAGGAGATAAATGGGGGATTTCTTCCATTTTTAATTCCTCTATTTGCCGGGTTAAGTGCAGCAGGAGCTTTGACGGGTGGTATTTCAGCAGCGGTAAAAACTGCTAATGAAAAGACGGCCCAACTGGCGACCCAAAAAGAATTGGAAAGACATAACAAGGAGATGGAAAGACGCAAGGGGTCGGAGAAACAAGTTAGTGGAAGCGGTGTAATTGTAGATTTTGCTGAAAAACTTGAAGGCCTGCCTAATAAAGCAAGATCGTTAGTTGGAGATGCGCTTTCTTCTATCGCACAGATGGGCGTAAAACTAACTAAAAGGGGGTAATGGACTATATCTTTCTCCTAAATAAAAAGAAAATTTATTTTCGAAAATAAAATGGAGGAGTGATTTAAACATTTTGGAGAGAATACAACGTGAAATATAGAACTTGTGAAATATTGCAAACAGCGAAACCTCGATAACGTAAGTAGTTGTATGAGGGATGAATTAACAAAGCTGCCTAAAAATACAACGAATATTATTATGAATTTAGAAGCTAATACTGGGAATGGCACGCATTGGACTTGCATTCATAATAGTCGGGATAAATATTATTTCGACAGTTATGGGCTTCCACCGCCTCTTGAAGTAATTAAATTCCTACAGTATGGTGTTTTTCAAACATTTCAAGTCCAAGAAGTAAATTCCAAATGTTGCGGCCAATTATGTTTACACGTATTATTTCACCTCAACAATAATGGAAAATTTTATGGTATTATATTAAATCTTATGTAAAATGACCTACGTTGGAAAAGACGATTCTATCTTTAGGGGATCTCTGGAGTCGGATTTTTTTTTTTTTTTTTTTTTTTTTTTTTTGTATACTGAATCGAGGCTCGTGAAAGAGCTAACATTTACTTCACAAACAAATCAACCAGACAAACAAAATATATAAAAAGCGGGAGCGGAAAACAAGATGGGGAGAGAAGGTGAAGCACACAAACACAACATTTGAGAGCAGGGAGATGTGTGGAAGGGAGAGGGCTTGGGGGGAGGAGGCATGGGAAGGGGGGGGGGGTGGAGGGAGAAGTATAAAACACAAGGACACCAATGACTTCCAGGACAGAAGTTGGGATTTCAAAAAAGTGGAATTGGGGTGAAATTAGCGGGGGTAGAAAAGATCAAGGTTTTGGATGGGGGAAGATAAGAGATGGTGGTGAACAGCTGTTTTAAAGACCTGGAGGGTGGAGTGGGATTGAAGAGAGTGAGGGAGGTTGTTCCAGAGGCGGGAGAAAAGAGGAATGAAGGAGTGAAGGTGAGCAGAGAGTCTTGATTTTGGCAGTTTGACCATAAGAGGGTTGCAGGCAGATCTTGTGCGACCTGTAGGAATATTTGCGGGACAGAGCCCAGAGAGAGCTGGGGGGGCAAGGCCAGAGAGGAGTCGGTAGAAGATGGAAAGACCACCAACCTGCCTGCGGTGGGTGAGTGAGAGGCCCTTGGAGTTAGCTTCATCACGGGAGATTCCAATGATTCTGAATGCTTTGGTTTCAACAGCGTGAAGACGAGCTAGGTGTGAGGCAGGAGCACCAGCCCAGAGGGGAGAGCAGTATTCCATTGAGCTGCGGATGAAAGCCTTGTATGTGGTGAGGAGCTCAGGTGTGCCAAGGAAGGACTTCGCACGACGGAGGATGCCCAGTCGGCGACTGGCTTTGGAGGCCAGATTTGAATGTGGTTTTCCCAGGAAAGATCATGGCAGATAGTGAGACCCAAAAGCTTGAGTGACAGAACTTCTTGGAGAGAATTATTCAGAAAGTGGATGGGAGGGTTGTCCAGTCGGTCTTTTCGGAGAGACATCGTAAGAGTGTGAGATTTGTCAGGATTGAAAGACATGTTCCACTTGTTTGCCCAGTCTGTGATTTTGTCCAGGTCTGCAGAGAGTGAGGAGGCAGCAGACTGCCGATCTGAGGGATGAAGAATGGAGCGACAGAGAGTAGAGTCATCAGCACAGAGATACAGAGGATTTTCAAGAGAGTCAGACAGATCATTGATGAAGACCAGAAAAAGGACAGGGCCTAGAACACTGCCTTGTGGAACTCCAGCCTGAACAGGAAGAGGAGATGAGAGAAACCCATTCAGGGCCACACGTTGACTACGACTAGAGAGGAAGTCCGCCAGCCATGCGTGGAGATTTCCATGGATACCAAAAAAGGAGAGTTTGGTGAGCAGAGCGGGGTGCCAGACCGTATCGAAGGCACGTGATATGTCAAGGGAGACTGCTCTAATTTCCTGTTTGGCACTGAGGACCTCCATCCATTGTTGAGAAAGCAGAAGCAGCATGTCCAGAGTAGAGTGTCCAGGTCTGAAACCAAATTGATGATCAGAGATCAAGCCATTGGAGAAGAGGAAAGATTTCATATCTGAAGCAATGATGGATTCCATGACTTTGCTGATAATTGGGAGAAGGCTGATTGGTCTGTCGTTGCTGGGATCTGTTTTTGCACCTTTTTTGTGCAAAGCGGTGATGTTGGCAGATTTGCAAGCAGATGGAAGATGACCTTGAGCAAAAGAGAGGGTGAAGAGAACAGAGAGAGGGAGTGAAAGAGCGGAAGAACAGGATTTTAGGACCCGTGGGCTGATGCCGTCAGGTCCAGTTGCAGAATCCGAGTCGAGGGTTGACAGAAACTTTTCCACCTTGTCAGGAGGAAAGGACACAGAGTCCAGGAGCATCTGGGTACGACTGGGTATGGTGGGTACAGAGAGGGATGGGTTTGGGACACAAGATTTAGAGGCAAACACAGAGTTGAGGCATTCAGCTTTTTCGCGTGCGGAGTCAGCCGTGTGGCCATTTGAGGTGAGGGAGGGGATGGAGGGGGAACAAACACCAGAAACAGATTTGACCAGACGCCACCAGGATTTGGAAGAGGGAGACAGATAAGAGAGTTCGGTCCTGAGAACAGAGAGATATTGTTTCCTGGCTCTCCTGAGCGTGGGCACACACTTGTTTCGGGCTTTGTGAAAGGAAATGAGATTTCCTTCCGTTGGATTTGCTTTCCAGGAGACGAAAGCAAGTTGTTTCTGGGCAATAGCCTCACCACAAGATTCCGTGTACCATGGACGGGAGGAAGGGTATGACAACAGAAGACGAGATGGGATAAATCTGTGCATGAGAGAGAGCAGTTTGCTTTGGAAGAATTCCCAGGAAGAATTTATGTCAGAGGCAGGAGAGATGGGAGACCAGTCCAGATGATTGATGGCTGCTTGAAGACCGTGCCAGTTGGCCTGAGTGAAATGCCAGACTCGTCGACGCTGAGGAGGCTCTCTGAGAATGGTCAGAGAGATGTCCACTTTAACAAGCACATGATCAGAAGAGCCGATTGGAGCAGAAGAAGAGCAGCAGACATTTTCAGGGAAGTTAGTCATAACCAAGTCCAGAAGAGAAGATGCTCCATTGACTGAAATCCGGGTCGGGAAATTGACAGTTTGTGTCAGTCCCAGTGAGTCACAGAAGTCCTTTGCTGAAGAGCCATGGCTGGTGAGAGAGGTACCCACACCCAGCCAACTGGCATGGTGACAGTTGAAATCACCACATATGAGGAAGAGAGAGTTGGGATGGGTAGATAGAAGTTGGTCCATATTCTCAGACAGCGAGATGTAGATGGAGTCATCACTGTTTGGTGGACGGTACAACACACATATGAACAAAAGGTGGGAGCGAAGGGGAAGCCGTAGCCAAAGGTATTCCTGGGGGTGAGGTGGAGAGAGGGCAGTGCAGGGCGAGTGAGGAAGAGAGTTTTTTATAAAGATAGCAACCCCACCTCCAGGACGAGGCTCAGGTCTATCATACCGGAGTAGGGAGTAACCTGGGAGAGATACCAAGGAATCAGAGACATCGTGAAGGAGGAAAGTTTCTGTTAAGCAGATCACGTCTGGTTTGTCAGAAGCAACCTGTATGGAGAGATCAGACATGTTTGAGCGAAGGCCCCGGATGTTTGAGGTCCATACTGTTAAGGAAGAGGAAGGGGGAGCATCGGATACAGAACAGGGGGGGGGAGCGGTAGGGTAAGATGTGGAAGAGGAGGAAGAGGTAGGGAGAGCTGTTGAAGGTGTGTCAGAGATTACAGAATAGCTCGGAGAAAGGGAAGGATGGGGCAGACAAAAGGTTTGATGGTGATTGGGAGAGGCGCAGTGAGGTGTTATTTGACGAGGGGGAAGAGCGAGGCAGAAGGTTGAGTGAGATGAAGGTGAAAGTTGGAAGGGGGAAGAAGCGGGGAGGACGCTTTGAGGGGGAGGGGTGAGAGGGGAGTCTAGGAGGGGAGGAGCGAGGGAGAGTCTCGGAGGGGAGGGGTGTGGGGGGAGATTTGAAAGGAATGGGTGATTGGGAAGATTTGGAGGGGAGGGGCAAGGGGGAAGATTTGAAAGAGATGGGTGATGGGGATGATTTGGAGGGGATGGGCAAGGGGGTAGATTTAGAGGGGAGGGGTGATGGGAAATGGGATTTTGGGGTGATGGGATTTTGAAAAATGTACGATTAATGGGAAACGAACATTTATTGCAAAATGAGTTTCTTGAGACATTCGAGTCAAAAATACGTTTGAGGACGCTGGAGGCAGGATGGAGTGCTGGAGAGTTTAGGGAATGAATGAAAGATGCACTATAAGAGATGGAATTTTTTTTTGGAATGAATGGATTTGGTGAGCAAGTCGAAAGCATCCTTTTATAGAAGAAGAAGAAAAAGGTGTTATAGAATATGACAGAATACAGGTCTTCAGGGTTCAGATGAGACATTTTTTAACAACGTGATCACAAACAGCGTGGTCGAAGAATGAACGAACGAACAACTAAGAACGAATAAACGAATAAAAACGGAAGGAAATGTTTTTGGGTTTTTTTTTTTTTTTTTTTTTTGAGATTTTAAAACAAGGAAGTATGGGATGAAAAGACCGTGAAAACAGAGACCGGAAAAAAATTTCAGCGTGATCGGAGAACCACTGAGACAAAAACAAAGCCTAAAGCCAAGGTTGGACACAGTAGCCTAGTACTACACTTAGGCCTCAGAATACACGATGAGAAAGACCGACGATTCTGTACACAGGTACAAAAAACAAACGCCAAGAATACTATTAAAGACACCCCAATAGGTACATACAAGACCAGTTTCGACAAAAACACAATTGTGAAAAGTTACTTAACTTCGAAAGCGAGCGTGCATGGACAGCTTTGAAGAGACAAGACCTCCAATCTTGCGCATCATTGTTGATTTATCAAATTATTATGCAAAGGCCCAGGCCGAATGACAAAAATATGATAGAACTAAAAATATTCATATGAAAAATAGTTATAAATTAACCAATTATCCGAGCCCCACAGATGACAATTACTTGGTGAGATTAGGTGATTTATCTATATATATAAAGCAGTAAAGTATGTTTGTTTGTTTGTCCTCTTATAACTCGAGAACTACTCATCGCAGAGAAAAACCAAAGGCATATTCGGAATCAGTACGTCTCAGAGCAACTACAGCACACCTTAAATTTTAAAAAACTTCGGGTTTTAAAATTAGCGTATTAGTGCAGAAGCGCTAGCAGAAGAGGGAGGGAATCGAAGGGAGGGAGCGCAGCGCTCCCTCCAGCGCCACTGTATGTTCGTTTAATACGTACGCGCTTTGATGGGCGGGGCGTATGGCGTTCATGAAATGGTCGAATGCGGAAGTGCTTGAAGCCGTTGCGAGCGACTCGCACGATCTCTTGTCATGGTCCACAAGATTATCACAGAGACGTGCAGCTTCCAGCATTACGAGATATGATCGAGACCTAACTTTTGAGGCCAGTCCCAGCCTTCTAGGCCCCGTGGTTGGTTCAGACGACCCCGACAAAGGACGTGTTGGATTTTATTGCGAGCCGATTCGAGCGCCGACGTGCTGGCGAACAAAACCAGTCATATCTTTTTAACGCGTGGTTCGATTTTTTACAAAATAAACTTTTTCTTGAAGGGCTGAACCGTGCGCTCACAACGATACCGAGTTTGACCCTGAGAGAGCCGTTTTGCGCCGGCAAAGGCGCCTTGTTTTCCGTGATGACCATGTCGTGCTGCATAGATTACCATAAATTATAATGTATTACCGGCGGCGCGTTCCGTGACGTCACGGCTCACTTAATTGCAATTATCTCTGGGATTCCTTGGCCGAATCGTACCAACTTCTATATATATAAAGCAGTAAAGTATGTTTGTTTGTCCTCTTATAACTCGAGAACTACTCATCGCAGAGAAAAACCAAAGGCATATTCGGAATCAGTACGTCTCAGAGTAACTACAGCACACCTTAAATTAAAAAAAAACTTCGGGTTTTAAAATTAGCGTATTAGCGCAGAAACGCTAGCAGAAGAGGGAGGGAATCGAAGGGAGGGAGCGCAGCGTCTCCCTCTAGCGCTTCGCAGTGCCAGTGCTTCTGTTAGCGTAATTAGCGTATTTCGGAATGTTAATTTTTCAACTTCATTATTCGGAATCAGTACGTCCCAGAGAAACTTCGTAATGTTAATTTTTCAACTTCATCCGATTGACATGGGACCAACGGCATGTGACAGAGAGTGAAACATACATGCTACATTTATTTGACGGCAATGAGTTCCGACTTCCGGGTTCGTGCCGCCAACCCTGTTAGGTGCCTCTTGCGGCACACAGGGAATTACCAGTGAACTGGTACTCAATTTGCCGACCTCGGCAGGATGACAGGCTGAGTCAACCCCCCTGGTGTTAAGGGGGAGGAGGAGGGGAGGGGGAAGAGGAGGGGAGGGGAATGGGGGGGGAGGGGGGAGGGGGAGGTGAAGGGGGGGAGGGGAAGGGGGAGGGGGGAGGGGCCCTTCTTCCCCCAGGCACCCCCACACCCTCCCCTCCCCCCTTCCCCTCCCCCCCTTCCCCTCCCACCCTTCCCCCTCCCCCTCCCCCCATTCCCCTCCCCTCCTCTTCCCCCTCCCCTCCTCCTCCCCCGCCCGGCAATGCCGGGTACTTCTGCTAGTTACAATATAAATCCACAGAGAAAACGGCAGATTTTGATAAACAAGTAGAATTTACAGCCACAACACCCAGTTCTCCAGACCGTACACCTTTTCATATTAAATTTAACACGTCACTTACAATTAAACTTTATAAAGAAGGACATGTAGTTTTTTTTTTTTTTTTTTTTTGTATACAAGATCGAGGCTCGTGAAAGAGCGAACATTAATCACACAGAAAGACAAACCGACACATAAAACATATAACATCGGGAGCGGTAGACAAGATGGGGAGAGAGGGGGAAGGACACAAACACAACATTTGAGAGCAGGGACCGAGAGACATGGAGACATCGAGAGATCTGAGAGAGGGCGAGGGCTTTGGGGGGTGGGGGGGCAAGGGAATGGGGCGGTGGGAGAGGTATAAAACATATGGACACTGCCAGGACTTCCAGGAAAGAAGTTGGAATTTCAAACAAGGTGGATCTGGGGTGAATTAGCGGGGGTAGAAAAGATCAAGGTTTTGGATGGGGGAAGATAAGAGATGGTGGTGAACAGCTGTTTTAAAGACCTGGAGGGAGGAGTGGGATTGAAGGGAGTGAGGGAGTTTGTTCCAGAGGCGGGAGAAAAGAGGAATGAAAGAGTGAAGGTGAGCAGAGAGCCGAGATTTCGGCAGTTTAACCATCAGAGGGTTGCTGGCAGATCTTGTGCGACCTGTAGGAATATTTGGGGGACAGAGCACAGAGAGAGCTGGGGGTGCAAGGCCGGAGAGGAGTCGGTAGAAGACAGAAAGACCACCTACCTGCCTGCGGTGAGTGAGTGAAAGGCCCTCAGAGATAGCTTCATCACGGGAGATTCCAATAATTCTGAAAGCTTTGGTTTCAACAGCGTGAAGCCGAGCTAGGTGTGAGGCAGGAGCACCGGCCCATAGGGGAGAGCAGTATTCCATTGAGCTGCGGATGAAAGCCTTGTATGTGGTGAGGAGCTCAGGTGTGCCAAGGAAGGACTTCGCACGACGGAGGATGCCCAGTCGGCGACTGGCTTTGGAGGCCAGATTTGAATGTGGTTTTCCCAGGAAAGATCATGGCAGATAGTGAGACCCAAAAGCTTGAGTGACAGAACTTCTTGGAGAGAATTATTCAGAAAGTGGATGGGAGGGTTGTCCAGTCGGTCTTTTCGGAGAGACATCGTAAGAGTGTGAGATTTGTCAGGATTGAAAGACATGTTCCACTTGTTTGCCCAGTCTGTGATTTTGTCCAGGTCTGCAGAGAGTGAGGAGGCAGCAGACTGCCGATCTGAGGGATGAAGAATGGAGCGACAGAGAGTAGAGTCATCAGCACAGAGATACAGAGGATTTTCAAGAGAGTCAGACAGATCATTGATGAAGACCAGAAAAAGGACAGGGCCTAGAACACTGCCTTGTGGAACTCCAGCCTGAACAGGAAGAGGAGATGAGAGAAACCCATTCAGGGCCACACGTTGACTACGACTAGAG